>NC_054467.1:105554629-105894272 GCF_017639515.1 Carcharodon carcharias | reverse complement strand
GGGAATCCAGATGCAGTTAATTGCAAGTAAATAAAAAATGAACAATGGATATTGTCATTGGGGATGTGATCTCAATACTCATTCTGCAAGGTGCATGCAAGTGAACGTTAACCTTTTTTGTGTGTTTGTTGCTAAAATAATAAGACTAAATGCAGAGTTTAGAAGTGTCTTTTGATCATTGCTTAACTTCCTTGGTTACTGAATGGTGTTAGATGTTTGTTAAACAAAGTGGGGAGATGGTGGCACAATTGTATTGTCACTGAACTAGTAATCCAGACACCCAGGGTAATGCTCTGGGGATCTGGGTTCAAATCCCATCATGACAGATGGTGGAATTTGAATTCAATAAAAATCTGGACTTAAAAGTCTAATGATGACTATTTTCCATTGTCGTAAAGACCATCTGCTCACTAATGCCTACAGGAAATCTGCTGGCCTACATGTGACTCCAGACCCACAGCAATGTGGTTGACTCTTAAATGCCCCCTTAACAAGGGCAATTAGGCAATAAATGCTGGCCTAGCCAGTGACACCCACATCCCATGAATAAAAAATACACATGAAGTAAATTTTCCTGTGTGTGTGTATAAGGTGCATTTGACCAAATTTAGTGCACCTAGCCAAAATATAGTCACTGCTTTCTCTGAGGCTCAGTAGTGTGGCATGTAAGTCAGAAAGCCAAAGCTGATAATTAAAGCTAGTAAAATCCCAAATTTGATCCTGTGTCAATTGTCTGCAGAGAGGAGAGGAAGCAAATTAGCTAGTCAGTGTCCGTTCTGGAAGTGGGATAGGGTTATTTCTGCTCTTAGGTACCCTTCAGGAAAAATGAAAAATTGAGGAAAAATTAATTCAAAATGAAAACAATCAAGTCACTTCAGGTTTCATTCACAGTCTGAAAGGCCACAGAATAGCTATTGTAGAAAAATGATACAAAAAGTCACATAGTACAGTGCAGTTGCTAGTTCCAATCTGTCTTTGACCATGTCAGGAGTTCCCTAAGCTTACTATTATAATCAGACTGAAAAGTGAGGCCCAACGCAAACTGGAGGAACAGCACCTCATCTTCCGACTAGGCACTTTACAGCCTTCCGGACTGAATATTGAATTCAACAACTTTAGATCTCCAACTCCCTCCTCCATCCCCATCCCCTTTCCATTTCTTCCCCCTTCCTTTTGTTTTTTCCAATAATTTATATAGATTTTTCTTGCCTCTGTGTTCTTTTGTCTGTGACATCTTTTGATTATCTGCTCCTATCACTGCTTGCTTGTCCCTACAACCACACCAACCCCCCACTTCTCTCCCCCCACGCCCCTCCCCCCATCTTAAACCAGCTTATATTTCACCCCTCTCCTAATATTCACTCAGTTCTTTTGAAGGGTCATGGGGACTCGAAACGTCAACTCTTTTCTTCTCCACCAATGCTGCCAGACCTGCTGAGTTTTTCCAGGTAATTCTGTTTTTGTTTTGGATTTCCAGCATTCGCAGTTTTTCGTTTTTATCAGAATGAAAAGTGTTTCATTCCCCAGCACAGGCATCCCTTATGTTGACGAGCACAAAAAGGCAATTTAAAAAAACCCCAATTGGAATGTTACAGACTGATGAGAAAAATGGAGATTGACGTCAGTAGTGTAACTGTCCCATTTTGTGACAAACAACAAAGCTGCATTCTCAAATAATACTTGTTTTATTGCTTTTACATTCAGCTTCTGCCAAGATGAGACCAACAATCGCTTTTAAGTATTGTAATTATGAGGCACTGCTGGCTTTAAAGGCTGGCTTACTCTTCCTATTGTGCTGCATTCAGCTGTTAAGTTAATAGTCTCTTGTTACAGACATACCTACCCAATGCCTTTTGTCTGAAAATTCTTCTGCCACACAGTTTGAACGGGCATTAAGTTTTCCTTCAAAACAAATGCCAACATTTCAAATGTTAATCATTCTTCAAAGCACTGAAAATTTCAAAGTCTCCACCAACATTAGCAATTAAAAAAAAATCAAAACTAGATTTACCCTAATTAATTTTACCAGGTCCCAAATACATTAATGTCCCCTTTGTACTAGTGGGACATCTTTGATCGCAATATTCAAGTTATTGCTGTAGTATAAATAACCTGATACTTAGCAAACTCTCCTTGAACAGTAGTTTGACTCCTTGCCTCTGGCAACAAGGGTTGGTGATGAACAAGCTCAAAAAAGTTCCTACTGATAGCTTCTGCCGCCGGATCATTTTAATTTGGCCACAGAAGCAGGCCAGGAACGTGCCATTAACACTGCTGTCCGTTACGGATCTTCCTCAACTTTGGAGGAAAATCCTGGCCAGATACAGAAAGTCACAAACAAGATATACCTCAATAGTGTTTTCTGAGCAGCAACAGCAACCAATATCTAAAACCAATAAGGGATGCAAGGGACTGATTTAGGTTAAGTCACGTTATCTTGTGGAACCCTTTCTCTAGAAGGTTCCATAAGTGTGTTAAAGCTACTTTTATACAACAGCCCAGTCTTTAAAAAGCAAGCTAAAATAGCTCACTTACATTCACCTTCTGATGTGCAGCCAGTCTTCCTGTAAAGAGGCCTGCCAGTTCACGCATGGGCTTGCTGTGACATTTTGGCTAATGCACATGCTTGGAGCAGTGATATCTTGATGTTAAATCATGACAATATCACTGAGCTCTGCTGCCACTGGACAGCGAGTTTACTGGCCCCAGAAAGACTGCTAGCAGTCTGGAAGACCCCTTAAAAATAGATACTCCTGGTCATTGGTGTAAAAGAATATGGCAGGTTTATTTTTATATGGTCACTGTCTGTGTGAGGCACGAGAGATGGCAATCAAACATGAATATAAGAGCAGCTTTCCAGCAACTGGTATTCTGGAATGTACCAGTTTACGAGGGGTAGATTCCAGAACACTGGGCCAACATCATGCAGTTGTTCCATTGTTTGCCTTTCAGATGTTCACTCAACATTGGGAAAATGTCACAGCCAGAAAATTAACATCACAATAGTGGCTACAAATGAAATGCTGGCTGAGGTGAATGGAATTCTGTCTTTAGGACATAAATTTGTTTTTCAAACATTAGTAGAAATGACTAGAGATGAATTTGCTACGAACGAATATTGTCTTGCACATTTCACTTCACAACATACATGGCAGAAGCTGAAGAGTATGTGAACTTTTAAGATGATAATGGCTTTCCTGCTGCTCCGTGCAATACTCTTGAGATACCTCTCACATATCAGCACTGTTTAGAGGAAGAGAATTGTATCATGGGTTAAAAAAAAACTTGCACTTTTATAGCATCTTTCAAAACCACTGGATGTCTCAAAGGACTTTACTGCCAACAAAATACTTTGGAAGTGTACTTTCTGTTGTAATGCAATAAATGTGGCAGCCAGAGAATCTGTTTTTGTGATGTTCAGTGATGTTAGTCAGGACAGGAATAGCTCATTTGCTCCTCTTCAAAATAGTGCCAAGGGATCTTTTACATGTATAATATGTAGGAGCTAGTTTTCTTCTGTATTACACATATGGTTAATGGGGATTTGTGGGAACATGTATAATGTGTAGGAGTTAAATGCATATTCTGTGAAGTAAAATTTCTATATTGTGTGTGCATGTCTTCACACATGACAAGTTCATCCAGGAACAAACCCACTTAAAATTAGGGGTCGCCCTTATAGGACAGAGATGAGGAGATTTTTTTTCTCTTAGAGGGCTGTGAGACTTTTGAAACTCTCTGCCTCAGATGGCGGTGGAGGCGGGGATCACTGAGTATTTTTAAGGCAGAGGTAGATAGATTCTTGTTAGGCAAGCAAATCAAAGGTTATCAGAGGTAGATCCGATTAAATGGCAGAGCAGGCTGCAGGGGCTGAGTGGCCTACTCCTGCTCCGATTTCATATGTTCATATGTACATCCACCTGAGGGAGCTGTTGGGGCCTCGGTTTAAGATTGCATCCGAAAGATGGCACATCTGAAATGCTGAACTACTCCAGTATTGCACCGGACGGCCAGCCTTGATTTTAGTGCTTATGACCTGGAGTGGGACTTGAACTCACAACCTTCTGACTCAGAGGTGAGAGTACTACCAGAGCCATGGCTGACACACAATAAATGATACTGTCAATGTTATACGTCACATATATGCTTACTTCCACCTCAACCGACCAACCATCCCCCCTACCCACCCACACACCTCCAACCCTCCTCTATCATGGAAGCAGTGCTTTTTGTAGATAAAGGAAGCAGAGGGAGGGAAAGATAATGTAATTGCTGTGTATTTTTTGAGTAAGACTAACACATGCTCAACTGCAGGTAGCCAGTACTGAACAACTTTATTTACACACTCCCAGAGAGAGCAGCAAAGAGGTCAGCATAACAAAACGTTTGGCTATTACAACATATTACACTCCCTTCCCACTTATAAAGCAACATAAATTAAAATGTAAAAGGGTACATGCACATAATTTCCCAGAATACAATATGGCTAAATCAACAATGCCTGAAGTTTAACAGGTTGGGTTGCAATTTGTTTTTACTGTAATCACAACCAAAACATATATAACCGATGCTGCCAGAGTAATTTACATGTAAAAAAATTTTGTTCCCTTAATAGCAGTATATGTTTAACAAAAACATCATTTGACAAGTAATGAAAATAATAACTTATTCCTTCTTCCTTCCTCCATCCTCTCAATTAACCTATCTGGCTTCTTCCTTCCTCCATCCTTTCAATTAACCTATCTGGCTTCTTTCTCTTTGTTTGGATATCATCTTCCATTTCCATTAGCTTGACTCTGCTCTCTCAATGTCTGGCTGTGTCAAACCTGAAACTGGACTTTGGCCACCAACTCCATTTAACGGTTGGAAATACAACATTGATTGATTTGTCTTAATCAAAGACCCTGATTCTCTTTGTTCTGCTGGTGGATTTCGTAATGCCAGCAAACTTGCAGTTTCTTTGTGACTTTCAATTTGGATTGTAGAAAGAATTTGGATCTTACAGAGTCTCTCTCCAATCTTCACTAGATATGTGAATGTACCTAATCTCTTTCTGATAACTCCATCACATATTTCTCCTTATCACCTCAGTGGTTTTTCACCATGACCTTCTGACCAGCACTGGACTCATGCTTCATGTATCATGACCCATTTTCATTTTGTCTTGCTTTTCTCTTACTTTGCTATTTACGTCAGGCTTTGGGTAAACTAAACCTTATCTTAGGAGCATGTTTAAACACTAACTCGTAAGATGAGCAACCTGTTATAGATTATGTGGTTATTCTGTAAGAGGGCAGAAAATTGCCTAACCTGTGTCAAAGAAAAACATGGAAATTACAGCCTAGCTTGTCACATAGCAAATACTTCTGCAAACACCTCTTCACAATCTATACACTTCTTTCTGCAGCACCATTCGATGCTGAGTGATATGCTGGTATTAGTGTAGTGCTTGACTCCATTCTTACTCAGCAATATTTTTAATTCTTCTGATGTAAACTGCGTACTGATGATTAATTTTATCATTTTGGTCCTCCTCGCTCAAAGACAACTTTGTGCTCTCTTAGCACTTCTTCAATGTCAGACATACTTTTACTGATCCCAACTGTAAATAACTTGGCCCAATTTAACCGTATCTCTTAAGTCAATTCTTCCCATCAGGGAAATTTTGTTCCCTCCTACTACGACTACTACCAATTACAAGTAACAGCATGCATCATTGTATTCCACACAACAGTAATTTGACCTAACACTGGAATACTGTTATTGGAATAACTAGTCAACTTCATACTAGCTTTATGTAAGGGAATGTGACTTAGGGATTTCTTGTACTCTCCTTCTGAGATAACAGATACTGCTATATCAACAATGAAAGCTAGTTGTGAATCTCCAACTTTCATTTCTACCGTGGATGCTGGAATTTTATCATCAGCCCTATTACTCTCACCTCCTTTGTGCTGTTTTTCTTGCTCCCTGACTAAATACAACTCTTGATCTTCCTGCTCGACGGCATCAATTTCTGCTTCCATTGATCATATGCACACTTGAGGATTTCTGAACTCCTGAACTAGCTTCAGATCTATCATGATCTCAACCTGGTGCCTTACCATGACATGGAATATTTCTATTTCCTCTAGTCCTGCATGCTGTCTGCATATAACCAACTTTCCCACAGGCATAGCACTTTGACTGGTAAAGAGGGCATTTGGATGGTTGATGGCACCATGGCAATGGTAGCATCTAAATCTCTGACTCTGATACTTGGTTGCCGTGCCTGGATCCCACTGAAATCCAGTGGACTTTCCCTGCCGCCTCAGGAAAAGAAGAATGCAATCTGCAAATCTCTTTCTGCCATTTCCATGGCTGTGGCCTCATCACAGAGCTCCTTCCATGTCAACTTATTGCTTTGGTCAAAAGCTTGGCCTGGATTTTATTGTACTTATATCCCAGCAGGAAAATTTCAATTAATTAATCTGGAATTAAAGCTAGTCTCAGTATTTTTTTTTATTCATTCATAGGATGTGGGCATCGCTGGCTAGGCCAGCATTTATTGCCCATGCCTAATTGCCCTTAAGAGTCAACCGCATTGCTGTGGGTCTGGAGTCACATGTAGGCCAGACCAGGTAAGATTTCCTTCCCTAAAGGACATTAGTGAACCAGATGGGTCTTTATGACAATCGGCAATGGTTTCGTGGTCATCATCAGATGAGTGGCAAGTAACATTCATTCCACACAGGTGCCAGGCAATGACCCTCTCTGACAAGGAAAAATCTAACCAGCTCCCCCTGACATTCAATGGCATTACCACCACTGAATCCCCCACTAACATCATCCTGGGGGTTATCGTTGACCAGAAACTGAACTGGATCAGATGAGCTAATAAATTCTGCAGCTACAAGAGGCAGGTCTAAGGCTGGGAATTCTGCAGCAAAAAACTCACCTCCTGACTCTCCAAAGTCTGTCCACCATCTACAAGGCACAAGTCAGAAGTGTGATGGAATACTCTCCACTTGCTTGGGTGAGTGCAGCTCCAACAACACTCCAGAAGCTCGACACCATCCAGGACAAAGCAGTCTTCTTGATTGGATCCCCATCCACCACCTTAAACATTCACTCCCTCCGACAATGATGCAAAGTAGCACCAGCGTGTACCATCTCCAAGATGCACCACAGCAACTCACCAAGGCTCCTTTGACAGCACTTTCCAATTCCATGATCTCTACCACCCAGAAGGATAAGGGAACGGATATGTGGGAACATTGCCACCTGCAAGTTCCCCTCCAAGCCGCACACCATCCTGACTTGAAACTATATTGCTGTTTCTTCACTGTCACTGGGTCAAAATCCTGGAACTCCCCTCCTAACAGCACAGTGGGTGTATCTACGCGGATGGACTGCAGTGGTTCAAGAAGGCTGCTCACCACCAAGGGCAATTAAGGGTGGGCAATAAATGCTGATCTTGCCAGCAATGTCCATATCCCATGAAAGAATAAATTTAAAATTTCACCTGAACATATCCAAAAACTTTACCATTCATAAAATAAAATCAGAAACACTCACCAACTACTTTTAACTGTCTTCCATCAATTGTGCATGTATTCCTGTTAAGTATATAAATAGATTTTCTGCCATTGTCACACACTTAACAAGTATGTTATTCTTAATGGGAGTAAGTGCAAAGCATATATTAATACAAAATGATTCGAAATAGCATTGTAAAAATTACATGACATGTTGAGCGTTTCTGGAATGTTTGCAGAAATGGAAAGCAACATGTAGCCTACTAGACTTGAGCATTAGATGAATAATAACACATTATCTAAATAACAAGTTCAATTTATTAAAATGAAAATACAATAGCAAGATCAGAGCTATGGCCTGTAAAACTCTGCATTAAATAAACTCAATGCACTTGAATAGGCTATGCTATAGAAAGGACTATTTCAGCTCTTGGCAAAGGCACTGCTAGTTTTGTGACCCCAAAAAATACAGATTCCCTTTTAGTGCCAGGATAGCAAAGTGTACTGCAGCATGTATAAATGCTGTGGAAACTACATTTTCAGTTGGCATGTAACACCTGGATGACATGTCCAAGATCTGTACTAAAGTTTTGACTTAAAATACCCTATTTTACTTGCCATTTTTAAATTAAGAGTGCAAGAATACTTTATATGGTGGCAAATCACTGGGTCTTCATCAGCCAATAAAATTCTTTGTACATGCCAATAAATTTCAAAATTGATTTTGCCAAAAAAAATGGAACAATGGTACATAGAATGCCATTATATAAAAAATGTTGGTTGAATTAATGTGAAATTTGTTTCCTTATTTTCTGGGAGGTGGATTGGGTTGCATTATCACAAAACATAATCTCTACCAGAGGTTGGGTACGCTGATGAATGGCTCACCTCCTGCACCTGTAAACTGAACCAATACCTAAAGGTTGAAGTCAGGAGTGCAATAGAAAATCCACCACTTTCCTGGATGGGTACCATTGTGGTAAGACTCAAGGAGCTTGACACCATCCAGGGCATTCGATTGCCAGTAGTTTCAGTCATCTCCATCACAACTGCACTGCAGTATGTACCATTCCCAGGGTGGCCTGCAACTCACCAAGCCTATTTCAACAGAGCTCCCTTCCCTGTGACTTCTATCACTAAGGAGCAGGGCAGGAACATGGAGGATCATCACCTGCCAGTCACCTGAAAGTTCCAACCAATGCTTTTGTAAAGTATACAATTTACTTTTAATTCAAGTTGCTCAATTCAATTTATCTGATAATTCAATTTTATGCCATTCACATTGCATAGTTCAGACTTTTGGATAATTCAGAAATTTTTGAGAAAAATCTTCAAGCCAATGGACTGTAATTGAAATATTTGAAGTAGCGGTGAACATTGTACCTGCTAAAATCACAAAACACATACAAAGCTCCTCAATTAAATTGCTTCCTATCTGACAATCACAAGTAAAACTTTAAGTGAACAACATGCATCTTGTAAAACACAGATTTCTGACAAGTTTCCTTAATACGACAAAGATTTCTGCACAGCATTTTCCAGAGCTATTTATTCATGTAGTTAGTTATTGTGTAGTTTATGTGCAACGATTTTAAGAAAAAAAGCCATTTTACAGGAAATCTAGAACAGAAACTTGAAGCTGAGATATATTTTCAATATTTCATCAACAATGGAAAAGTGGAAAATGACATTACATTTCAGGAGTGAACCCTTTGTCAGAACTGTTCCAACAATAGCCAAAATGATCAAATTCAGCATCTAAAATAAGATATGTTAACAGTTTGGTTAGACAAAATTTATCATCAACAATTCTAACAATGGTTCTATTGAAATGTTAAGCTCCCTTTCTTCTTTTCAGTTGATGAAGGATCTATAGTGCATTTCCAACATTTATTTTTTCATTTATTTTAAAGATACTCTGGTTAGCAACAAGCCCAATAAAAGGTAAGTGGCTAAACATGTGTCTAATAGAATAAGAGACAACACTGCTACAATTCAAATTACTATGCAACCACTGTTGTGAAAACAATCTTTAACTTCTTTGTTCCCAAAGATAGAAAGGCGATCACATTCATGTGCAATAAAAATTCCAAAAATTTGAGAAAATGGCCCAAAGGTTGAATGTTAAGGCTATAAATAACTTAGGAGATCCAACATTACATCAGTTAATCTTTGATTTATGACATTAAAACACACTCAGTCATGTTTGTAATCCTTCGGTTAATAGTTTACAGCTTTACACCCCAAATGCAGTCAGCAAGTGTATTTCATGTTTTTTTTAAAAAATGAGGTTTTTCTTGCCTGCATGATGTGTTAACATTTAACTTTTGGACACTTCTGTCCAAGTACTTGGAACCTCTTCATGTGGTATAATCCCAGGATCGTAATCTGAAAACTGCTGAAAAAAATCAAGGGGAAATCCTGGAAATCAGGAAGAATCTGCGGGTAAATGAACGTTTGAGTTCCTGAAAAGATAAAATGGACCAGCTGTTCATGGTATCCACAAGAGTGGCCAAGATGTGCGGCATCAATCCAGCCAGGTTCAAGAACCACCTAGGTTTCACCCAGACTAATAATTCAACAAAAGAGCTGATATCAAAAAGAACCACTCACTCAAATGCCCAATGACGAAGACAGGCCATTAAAACAGCAAACAGATCAAATACTTTTTCCTGTCAATCAAGGGATTAACTGAAAATTTTCAGGAATGTAATTAAGTACAAACTTGGATTCCTAACCCAGCATTTTAATTTTAGTATGGATAATGAAGTTCCAAGATCACTGATCACAACCACCTGAAAGAACTAAGCCACAACAAAGACTGGCTGCATTTTTCTGGCATTTTCACAAAATACACACATACACTTTTCTATTACAACAGATGTTCAGTAAGGTGATGCAAAATGGCAAGAATGTGTGCCGTTCCTTCTTCCTATAATCCTTAGTCTCTTAAAACCCAAATCATCATTTCCTGATTTATTTCCTCTTTTCTTTTACTCGTGATCACGGTGATGTGCTGGACCATGGATTTTGGCGTTTCACCTACGTATATCAACCATATATAAAAAAAAAGACCTGGAGTTGTGATCACAATAAATTGGAAGAGCAAAACAAAACTGACAGATCTCCTTCCCACCAATCAGATTCGGTCGCTCTTTTTTTCTACCCTCCTAAAGTTCCACTGACAGCAGTCACCTAAAAGATTCACATCCAGCTGCAGAGAACATGATTCTGTCTGCACCCACCATTCCTGCGCACACAATTCCAGTAGGATTCGCTGAAAAGCAACCAGAAGCAGGAACCACATTAACTCTCTGCTGTGGCCAACTGTAATGCTTCACTCTGTCCAGATGCATAACAGCCCACTCAGACCAGGAATCAAACCTGCTCTAACTCCTCTTTGGATCATCACAGCCAGGGTCCGATAGTTTATGACAGAGCCTTGTACTGTACTGCCCATTCATTCAAAGGAAATCTGAACTTAACCAATGCCTTATTCCATATAGCCATGGGGATGGCATGCTGTGTGATACGTGTAGCAAAAATTATAAACTTGCTTTTTTTTTTAAATGTAGGGAGAAATTTTTTCCCCTGGCAATTCCATTCTCTTTTCCACTTCTTCTGGCATGTACTTGATGGGCCAAATAGCCTCCTTTTGTGCTGTAATGCTGCTATTACTCTGCTCTTCTTCATCTTCATCAATTCCCCCTTACCCCTGCTGGTCACACCACCCACTCTGTTTCCCAGCTGATTCAACTTGAGCCAAGAATCAACAAAGCCCCTCATCAGCACGGGAGGCAGGTAAAAGGTCACCATTACCTATCTTGATATTGTCACGAACTTTATAAAATGGTTATGTTTTGAAATGTATCTTTAACTCAAAGTAAAACAAAAAGAGAATCTCAGATAAACGCCTCAGTGCAGTGACATGCCCATGTGATCCAGTTGCTATCAGGAGAGAAACTCAAACAATCCACTGAGACAGGGTGGCAGTTCGAACACCTTTTCATGGTATCTCACAGAAAAAGGGCAGCTGCTGTTTGAGATGTGGAAACAAAGGAGCTACTGCTGTGAGAAAGCAGGGTGAACCATTTTTGTGTTACCAACCAATCAGGATGCTGATGAGTGCTCAGTTCCTGTTCAACAGAAAGGGAACAGGAGAGACAGAGATCTGGAAGATTTAAAGAACGGAGTCACCAAGATGTGCCTTGTTGATGCTAATCGTATCTATGAAAATGAGTACAACGATTGTCAAAGGACACTGGAAGTTGCAACCTGGCACGATGGAGAGAAGTGAACCTCCGTGGGAGAGTGATTTTGGGACTGTTCTTGTAATGCTATGTATCTGCCAGAAGCACAACACACAATGAAAGGGTTTCGTGAGACATATTTCACTTGAGTTAGTTGGCTAATCCGAACGTACCCTTTCTTTAATTTGATGTATTAGTTGCCTGTTAATTAATGTTTGATCTATGTTGATTTTAGTTTGGTTGTTATAGTAGAAATATTAAAATATGGAATCTTGTCCTTCAGTTCTGTCAGTGGCTGATCTCTTTAGAAGTTATCTGCCTCTATGGGGATTATGTTTTGATGGTACAGCACTGCTCTCCGCTCATCATCATTCCAATGCTCCCCCGTCCCCCATTGGAAAGCATGGAAAAGGGAGAGTAGTGTTGAAATCCCAGCAAACGATAACAGTAGCTGTGCAGCTGCAGCCTGGGATGTAAAAGCTTTAGAAGGTTCCTATTTATGTTTGAAGGGTTGATAACTACTAAAGGGACCTTTCCAGCTTGCCTCTATGGTTACTGCTATCCTATAAGTTTCTATTCTCAGGCTGCAAATGATTCTCTTTTTCATCAATTTCAGGTCATATTACTTTTGACACTAGAGGCTGAAAGGAAAAGCATTAAAATTATTACTTGTTTGAAACCCACACTGGAACAAAATGATTCAACACAATACAACAGAGAAATGTCTTTGCATCAGTTGGATCCCAGTCTGAATCCTACCCAAACGCAAGAAGATCCACGCATGTTCAACGCTATTAACGGTCAGAAGTGAAACACTTTCGACAGTCTCCGTTCTGCCCCACAGCAGAATGTGGTTTCGAATCTTGCTAATTCACTGAAGTCACTAGGGTAGAAAGTACAACACCCAAAGGAAATTGCACTGCTACGTTAGGGAGTATACTTTTTACAATGAGTTGGAACTGTTCTGTATTGTTTGGTGCGATGAGGTATTGCTAAAGCACATTCTGCCTGACTTCAAATGTCTGAAGCTTTTAGAGCCTACAAAAGCTAAAGGAAGGTAAGTACATTGTTTCAAAAACAGTTCTTTCATCATGCAGTTCAACGTAAACACACACACACACACACACACACACACACACACACACACACACACACACACACACACACACACACACACACACACACACACACTTTTGGAATTGCAATTCCATGGAGTACTAAAGGCTACCATGCCTCCCAGCTTTTTAATGAAATCATCGTGTTTACTCAAGGAATGGTCAATGGTTTTTGCTAACTCTTCCTATTAAAGCAAAGATTTGATGAACTGAAAGAAAATGTTCCACATATGTGGTACTAACTCTTGTGAAAGTCTTATTGCCCAGCACATGCCTTAAAATGACCATATGAAATGGATTCATTGGAAAATGGGAGCTCGTACTACACCCACAGTTTGAAAGACGCCTCACCAGATTGCAAAGTGTCTATTACCTGGATCACTCATTGCCCTCCAGACCTCAAAACACATAAATCATTGCCTGAAACCATATTTTAGTTTTACTTTATTTTAAACACTTCAGATATTTTTGTATCCAGTCACAATTCACTGCATTTTGAATGCAACCACCAAGTGGAGATGTAATTAAAAACTTGTCCTTGATGTGAATGATTGCTGCATCAATACTAACAGGTAGCTTTGCTGGCTTACCTCACTGAACCTGTCAATGAAAATGTTTGGACATCAGTACAATGCTATTAGACCATGGTTATGTTAACCTAATAATCCTACTTACAGGCATGGGAACACAAGATGACTCCACCCCCACCCCCAAATGATTATTGTTGCAAAATATTCCTTTAAACCCAGTTACAGTGGTAACATTTTGCAGTATTTCTATTCATACACTCTACTTTCTCTACTTGCATTATCAGAGTTTTTGGTAATGTACCCACTTAGACATCAAAGTGAAGGTTGCCAGTGCCATTCTATCCTATGTCAGTCACTGACAGTGATTTCATCACTATCTTAGATGTATAATAATCTTCCCAGCCTAAGGCAGTATTTCTGTAACAAAGCAAAATCACTAGATGATTTATTGTGTGTGTGTGTGTGTGTGTGTGTGTGTGTGTGTGTGTGTGTGTGTTCCACATTATCCTAAAAATTCTAACAATTCTAACATAGTTTATATTTTTCCCTTAAATTTCTCTTTCCCATCTCCTGAGCATATTGCATCATGCTGGGGTCTACTTCCTTAGGCTCCAGGAGCCTCCAGGATCTTGCCCAAGTGGCAAAAGACACTATTTGACTGCTGTGGCATCACAGCAGGATCCAATCATGATCTCATCTGACATTCCCACTTGTGGACTCTCTAGTAGAGGGTATTAATCAGCAGTGGGAAGCTTAGCTGCTTTTGCTCCTGTCCCTCACCCTCAGTTGTAACTGTCTTAGCCCTAATGCTGCCTGGGAGTGGTCCTGGAATCTCCCTGGTTTGAATGACTCAGTATCAGAATGGGTGATGCAATTACCTGTCAATCCACCTGACATACTGTTAACTGGAGGATAAATGTTTGGAGCGTGGTACATGTCCAAAATTAACATCTAACATGTTAAAAATCAATTAAGCTGTAGCCCAATATCTTGGAATTAATTGATCCATGATAAACACATCAGCATCCAACTAGATATTGAGAAGTAAATGATAGTGATTGCCACACCCCAGACTATGATACCAGTTGTGTCCTCACCACCAGTAGGCTATTCATTAGTGGAGAGCCAAGCAGTAAAGTGATGTAGGATGTGCCCATGGCCATACACCCATTATGACATCCATGATCAATCTGCCTGTCAATGTCAACAAGCGATAAAGGCAGCAGGGCTTAGCAGCACAGCCATGTGATCTCAGTAGACAGGGGAACGAGGAAACTAACCACAAGATAAAAGTGAAGGAAGATGCTTCAAAGTCATCACCTTTTATTCATGAGCAATGCCATAAGGCATCACCATTTATTTAGTGTTTGTATCAAACACAGGTTCATGGAGCTTATCCATCAAGCTCATATCTCCCCAAATCGCCACCAATGCTGCCAATTTTGCAGCTCACTGCTACAATTGGCAAGTGTTTTTTCAAACCAAATGTGACACCAACAGGGTTGTGAAGCATCTTGCAAACAAGGCAAAAAGATTTAAATAAAAAACAACATTCTTTTCAAGGCAAGTAGAGGGGGTTTTAAACTAAATAGTGGGAGCATGGGATCAAATTTGGGAAGATGTGGTAAATCAAAGAGCAGAGGCAAGACAAAAGGAAAAGGTATTACTACGGAAATGAGAAAACACCATGACAGGAAGGGATAGACAGTACAAATCTAACAGTAAATCAGGAGAAGAAACTAGCGGTTAAAACTAAAACTAGAGAATAAAACTAAAAGCTCTGTATCTGAATGCATGTAGCATTCGAAACAAAACAGATGAACTGAAAGCACATATATAAATAAATAATTACGATCTGATAGCCATTACGGAGACATGGCTGCAGGAGGACATGGACTGGGACCTGAATATTGAAGGGTACAGGATATTTAAGAAGGACAGGAAGCGAGGAAGTGTGGAAACGATTTGGGTAGAGATGAGAAATGTTAAAGTCAAGAAGTCACTTATGGGAATTGTATACAGGCCCCCTAACAGTAACCACATGGTAGGATTGAGCATAAAGGAAAAAATAACTGGAGTTTGTCAGAAAGGCATGACAATAATCACGGGAGATTTTAATTTACATATAGACTGGAAAAGTCAGATGGGCAAAGATAGCCTAGATGGGGAGTACATTGAATGTTTTTGGGATAGTTTCTTAGACCAGCATGTTTTGGAGCCAACCAGAGAGCGGGCTATACTAGACCTGGTATTGTGCAATGCAATGGGAATAATTAATCATCTCAGTGTGAAGGTGCCTCTAGGTAGCAGCGATCATAATAAGATTGAATTTTACATTCAGTTTGAGGGAGAGAGGAGTGGGTCTGAGAATAAGTTTTTAAACTTAAATAAAAGGCAATTATGAGGGCATGAAAGCGGAGCTGGCTAAAGTGAGTTGGAAAATTATGTTAAGGGATAGGTCATTAGAGATGAAGTGGCTAATATTTAAGGGAATATTTCAGAATGCACAGAATAGAGACATTCTAACGAGTAAGAAAAGTCCCAAAGGACGACAACACCATCCATGGTTAACTAGAAAGGTTAAAAATAGTATCAAATTTAAAGAAAAAGCATATAATTGCGCAAAGACAGGTGGCAAGTCAGAAGATTGGACAGAATATAAGGATCAGCAAAGAATGACTGAAAGACTATTAAGAAGGGAAAAATTACAGCATGAGAGAAAGCTAGCCAGAAATATAAAAACATAGTAAGGATTTTTATAAATATTTAAAGAAAAGTTAACAAAAAGTGAACGTTAGTCCTATAGTAAGTGAGCTTGGAGAATTGACAGTGGAAAACAAGGAGATGGCAGATTAATTGAACATGTACTTTGCATCAATTTTCACATTAGAGGATGCAAGTAAAATCCCAGAAGCTGCTATAAACCAGGAAATGGAAGTGGGGAATGAAGTCAGGAAAATTACAGTCACCAGAGAAGTGGTATTGAGTACATTTCTGGAGCTGTGGGCTGACAAGAGCCTGGATCCTGATGGACTTCATCCTAGGGTCGTAAAAGAAGTGTCTAGTGAGATAGTTGATGCATTAGTTTTAATTTTCCAAAACTTGCCTACTTTGGGAAGGTCCCATTAGATTGGAAGATAGCAAATGTAACTCCATTATTCAAAAAGGGGGAAAATACAGGCCAGTTAGATTGACATCTGTCATAGGGAAAATGTTAGAAGCTATTATTAAAGAAGTTATAGCAGGGCACTTAGATAAGCTCAAGGTCAACAGGCAAAGTGAACATGGTGTTGTGAAAGGGAAATTGTGTTTAACCAACTTATTGGAGTTCTTTGAGGAAGTAACATGCTGTGGGTAAAGGGTAGAAATAATCCGGTGGGTGTACTGTACTTAGATTTCCAGAAGGCATTTGATAAAGTGCCACATCAAAGGTTGTTGCAGAAAATAAAGGCTCATGGTATAGGGGGTAACATACTGGATAGATGATTGGCTGGCTAACAGGAAGCAAAGAATGGGCATAAATGGGTCTTTTTCAGGTTGGCAAGATCTAACAAGTGGTGTGCCACAGGGATCAGTGCTGGGACCTCAGCTGTTTACAATTTATATAAATGACTTGGATGAAGGGATGGTTGCCAAATTTGCTGATGACACAAAGATAGGTAGCAAAGTAAAGATGACATAAGAAGGCAATAAAAAAAGATATAGATAGATTAAGTGAGTGGACAAAGATCTGGCAAATGGAGTATAATGTGGGACAATGTAAAATTGTCCATTTTGGCAGGAAGAATAAAAGTGAAGCATATCATCTAAATGGGTGAGAGATTGCAGAGCTCTGAGGTGCAGAGGGATCTGAATGTCCTAGTGCATGAATCACAAAAGGCTAGTATGCAAGTAATTAGGGGAGCTAATATAATGTTATCATTTATTGCGAGGGGAGTTTAATAAGAAAAGGGGGGTTATGCTTCAGTTGCACAGGGCACTAGTGAGACCACATTTGGAGTACTGTGTACAGTACTGGCCACCTTATTTAAGGAAGGATGTAAATGAGCTGGAAGCAGTTCAGAGAAAGTTTACCAGACTAATACCTGGAATGGGTGGGCTTTCTTATGAGGAACAATTGGACAGGCTAGGCTTATATCCACTGGAGTTTAGAAGAGTAAGAGGCAACTTGACTGAAATGTAAAAGATCCTGAGGGGTCTTGACCCCATCCTGAGAGAATGTTTCCTCTTGTGGAAGAATCTAGAACTAGGGGTCACTGTTCAAAAAAAGGGGTTACCCATCTAACACAGAGATGAGGCAAAATTCTTTCAGAGGATTGGGAGTCTTTGGAACTCCTCCTGAATAGGTGGTGGAAGCAGAGCCTTGAATATTTTTATGGCAGAGATGGATAGATTCTTGGTAAGCAAGGGGGAGATAGGTTATCGGGGGTAGGTAGGATGCAGATTTCAGATTACTATCAGATCAGCCATGATCTTATTAAATAGCGGAACAGGCTCAAGGGGCTGAATGGCCTACTCCTTGTTCATACATTCATAAGTATGGACTATTATAGCATTTGGATTCACTTTGAGCCCCGTCATATTAGAATTTGTACTAAACATTTAATGTTGATGTAAGATCTGATGTGTCACATCAACACAAAAGATGAGACAATCTAGGCAAATAGTTTTCATAAAAACTTTCATATTTTAAATTTTTTATTTAAATTATCCCATTTTTCTTCATTCCTGCAGAAAGGGCCATCCTGCAATCTGCACCAAATTTTCAGATTATGCTAATTTAAGAAACATGTTTCACATGTCTGTATGTGGATAGCAGCACAAAGTTACAATAGGAAACAGGTGAACTGAGTGGGCACAGCACATGTGAGGCTAGATTTTACATGCCCCCCGCCAGACGTGATTTCGATGGGTGGGGGAACTGGTGCAAGAAAAATACATCGCATGGCTATGCCACTATCTTCCCACCCACCCCTGACCTGGCCCCCATAATACGCTAGGTGAGCAGGTGCCAAAATTGGCAGCACGCCTGCCCTATTTAAATGGATAATTAAAGGTCAATTAGACTTGTTAGCAAGCGTATTGAGCTAAATAATACACTGCCCATGCCAAAATATGGTTGATGCGGGGAGTCAGACAGGAGTGGGCAGGCTGTTTTCTTTTTTTTAAGGCCTTCAAAGAGAAAAGGTGGGAAGAAGGGGTGGGTTACGTCATTCAGTGGGGCCCTCAGATGTCACCCCCACCCCTCCTTCCACACCACCTGGCCTACAGAACCCGGCATCCCACTGAGCTCTGGCATCCCTCCCCACCCTAGAACCCTGGATTTACCCATCCTGGGCAGCCATGATCCTCTTCAGGCTTCTTCTTGCAGTCTCAGCAGCACCCACTGCTAATCACGTTGGCTAGAAGCTCCTGAGGGCGGGACCTCATCTCACTGAAGGGCAGGAGTCCAACTGTTAAACAAATTAGCCTGCCCGCAATGAGTTATGGCAGTAGGGCAGGGTTCTTTGGCACGTGTCAGCTCCGGGTGACTTTCCACCACTCCCCGTCTGTTGTAAAATACAGCCCATGGAGTTCAGTGTGGGGAGGTTTGAGGTCACAGACTTCTGATTGAAATAGGCAAATTGCAATATTTTATTAAATGTGAGAGACTAGGAGCTGTGGAAGAGTAAAGCGGCTTAGGTATATCTGTACATAAATCATGAAAACCAAAAAAAAAATGAAAGCTAGACAGACAGAAAAGGTAATCAAAAAGGTTAATGGAATGTTGGCCTTTATCTAAAGGGGTCAGAATTCAAGTGACAAAATAATGGAGGAATTTTCCCAGACCCATGGATGTGGGGATAGAGGCTGCGGAGGGAGCAAAAATCAGTGAAAATTGTGTTGTGATGTGCTCCCGCCTCCTCCCTCTTTTCCTGGAGGCAGCTTCTGTGCCATATTGCCAGCCCGTCCCAACAGTGACAGGAAGCCAATGAAGCTTGTTAAATGGGTAATTAGCAGTACATTTCCAAGGACAATGCAATTTTGATAGGGACGCACATGCTGTGTCAGAATGTCGTTACTCAGGGACATCGGGGTGGCATGGAAAAAGATGCAATCTGACCACTTAATGGTGCAAACAGCAAACCTGAGGGCATCTGCAGGAAGAGGCTTGCTATTGCAAGGAGGCTGCTCTCATAGGTTATGTTCAGGGTGCAGAGATGGCTTCCAGTTCCCTCAGCCTTCTTTTCTCACAGCCATTATGTTCCATCCTCCTTTGAGGCTTTCAACTGAGCAGCACATTGACACTCAAGGCTACCAGTGGGCTGATTGGCTCTCCCTCCTCCTTAACAGACCTACTGTCTCTAATTGGGCAACAAACCCAGAGACGGCCCACTAATTGGCCGTCTGCCAGAAAATCAACCTGGAAGGCGCACTGCCCTGATGGCCGGGTTACAGATCTCATAACTGGCCCCAAAGGCCGAAAATATTCCAAGGTCCAGAAAATTCAGCCAGACGTGTCAGTTGAATAGAACTTTGGTCAGAACCCATTGAACTTAAGAGGGGGTACAACACAGATTCACAAGATATCAGGCAGTAAAGGGTTAAATTATGAGGATGTTGCACAAATTTGCCTTATATTTCCTTAAGTTTGGAAGGTTGAAGGGAGGTCTTTAAAATGACAAAGGGATTTGTATAGGGTAGACAGAAAAACTACTTCCTTTAGTGGAAAAAAGCAGAACAAGGGGGCATAATCTTAAAATTAGAGATAAGCCATTCAGGAGTAAAATCAGGTAGTACTTTCTCATACAAATGGTGGCTGAAATCTGGAACACACTCCCAAAAAAAGCTGAGGATGCTGGGTCAATTGAAATTTAAGACAGATTGACAGACTCTTGTTAGGTAAAGGTGTCAAGGAACATGGAATACTGGTGGGTAAATGGAATTAAAGGTACAAGGCAACCATGATCTACTGGAATAAAAAGCTTGCATTTATATGCTGTCTTTCATGAGCACAGGGTGTCCCAAGCCTCTTTGCAGCCAATGAAATTCTTGTGAAGTGTAGTCACTGTTGTTATGTTGGAAACGAGGCAGCCAATTTGCGCACAAGTGCCCAATAACAGCAATGTGTTACTGACCAGATAAATCTGTTTTTGTGATGTTGATTGAGGAGAACAATATTGGACTGGACACTGAGCCATGGCATCTTTTGCACTCACCTGACAGGGCAGGTGGGATGTCAGATTAACATCCCATCTGAAAGATGGGATGATGGAACAGGCTCAAGGGGCTGAATGGCCAATTCCGGTTTCCATATTACAATAAAAGTTCCCAGGTTTGATGGCTGTATGAGGCACTGCAATTGACATCTGCATAGTGGCACTGTGGAGGTGGAGAGGAAAGGGTGGGTTGGGGAAGAATGAGAAATCATCCAGAGTTCCCATATTCAATTGTTACCCCGATGAATAAAGTGAACATGATGCTTGTGAGAAGGCTATGATTTCATAATGGTTGATTGACCTGCCAACGCTCCTCATTATGGTTCACAAACAATGGCTATGATGAGTGGGATGCACATCAGCTATCAGCACCTATGAGACCATGCTAAAGGAAGAGTTGTATCTTCAGAGAAGAAAAGGGACAAAATTAGCATTTTAACTTTAATTTTAAAAAAATGTCCTCCCACTGAGATACAATTATAGGTGCAATAGCTCATCTTAGAATAATCTCACTTTTGTTTACTGAACTGATGTGTGTAATGTTTCACATTGATCACACAGTCCATTTACAGTAGCAGTTCCTTATTTAACTTCACCTACATCCTCAGGCAAGGATATTTAAATAAGAGTTTATTGCAAACAAATGACAAGCTGAACTTGTTAACACAACTCCTAGACAGTTCCACTGTGTGCCTCTTAGACACTTATGATCATAACCATGTCAGCAACACAATGTTGGACATTTGCAGCCAACACGTTGAGCACAATTTGCAGGTAGTCATTTTGGGTTTTTTTTTTTAAAAAGGCCTTTTTCTTAAAAGTAAGCTGGGAGTAATATATCATGTTTTCAACTAAATTAAACAACCCATTGGAATAGCCCACCAGACAATAACGTGCCTCATCACAGTGATAAGATGGTGATTTCAAGAAGACATCACCCATTAAACAATCTTATCTGGGCCACCCTGGTAGGGAAGAAGAGTAAAGAATAGATTGAGATTCAGCAGTTCCACCTTGAGGAGGAAAAGAGAAAAAAAATCCACAATGATACAACTTGTACCAGTCTCTACCAGCCTATTACAGTGCAGCAGAGGCTGAGAGCTAGGATCAGGTGGGTGCTGCCTCCCCATTGATGTCTGTTAAATCAGGGAGTCAAAAGGGGTAAAGAAATATAATGTTAGGAGTAGAGGAAGCAAGAAGCACAATAATGGTTTTTCAATTTTTCTGAATCACTAGTTGATCACTGATGGCATTGCAAAGGCTAAAATCATTGAATCTGGTCACTCTTACACGTCAGAAGTTTTCACGTTGCTGTTTCTCTCTGTCTCTCCACTTTTACTTCTGCCTCTCATTTTATTCTCCTCTTCTCTCCCCTTAACTCCTTTTGCTTTATCCTTTGTCTTCTTTTGCTTCTCTCACAGGTTTTCTTTTTGGGTGAAAGCTGCTGGGTTGTATGGCCGGAAACATAGAAACTAGGATCAGGAGTAGGCCATTCGGTCCTTCAAACCTGCTCCACCATTCAATATGATCATGGCTGATCCTTGATCTCAACGCCACATTCCCACCTTCTTTCCATACCCCCTGATGCCCCTAATATCCAAAAATGTATCAATTTCTTTCTTGAATATACTCAGTGACCCAGCCTCCAAACCCTTCTATGGTAGAGAATTCCACAGGTTGACCACTCTCGGAGTGAAGAAATTTTTCCTCATCTCAGTCCTAAATGGCGTGCCCCATATCCTGAGACTGTGGTCCCTGGTTCTAGACTCCCCAGCCAGGGGAAACATCCTCCCTCTATCTAGTCTGTCTAGCCCGGTTAGAATTTTATACATTTCAATCAGATCCCCTCTCATTCTTCTAAACTCTCGTGAATACAGGCCCAGTCGAACCAACCTCTCCTCATACGACAGTCCTGCCATCCCCGGTATCAGCCTAGTGAAACTTGCCTGCACTCCCTCTACGGCAAGTGTATCCTTTCTTAGGTAGGGAGACCAAAACTGCAAACAATACTCCATGTGTGGTCTCACCAAGACCCTGTATAATTGCAGTAAGACATCCCTACTTCTGAACTCAAATCCTCTTGCAATGAAGGCCAACATACCACTTGCCTTCTTAATTGTTTGCTGCACCTGCCTGTTTACTTTCATTGACTGGTATACAAGGACACCCAGATCCCTTTGTACATCCGCATTTCCCAATATATCACTATTTAAATAATACTCTGCCTTTCTGTTTATCACAGTGAAGCATATAACTTCACATTTATCCACGTTATACTGCATCTGCCACGTGTTTCCCCACACACACAACTTATCTAAATCACCCTGAAGCCTGCTTGTATCTTCCTCACAATCCCACCTAGTTTTGTGTCATCAGCAAACTTGGAAATATTGCATTTGGTTTCCTCATCCAAGTCATTTATAAATATCATGAATAGCTGGGGTCCATGTACTTGATCCCTGCGGTACACCACTAGTCACCACCTGCCAGCTGGAAAAAAACCCATTTATTCCCACTCTCTGTTTCCGGTCTGTCAACCAATTCTCAATCTATGCCAGTATATTAGCCCCAAGCCCATGTGCTTTAATTTTTCCCACTAGCCTCCTTATGTCGGACCTTATCAAAAGCCTTCTTGAAATTGAAATACATCACATCCACTGGTTCTCCCTTATCTATTCTACAAGTTACATCCTCAAAAAACTCCAGTAAATTAGTTAAGCATAACTTCCCTTTCATAAACCCATGCTGACTTTGTCTAATCCTGTTAATGCTTTCCAAGTATTCTGTTACCACGTCTTTTATAACAGATTCTAGCATTTTCCCCACTACTGATGTTAGGCTAACTGGTCTATAATTCTCTCCCTCCTTTTTTAAATAGTGGGGTTACATTCGCCACCCTCCAATCTGTAGGAACTGCTCCAGAGTCTACAGAATTTTGGAAGATGACCACCAATGCATCTAATATTTCCAGGGCCACTTCCTTTAGTACTCTGGGATGTAGATTATTAGGCCCTGGGGATTTTTCAGCCTTTAACCCCATTAATTTCTCTAGCACCAGTTTTTTATTAACACTGATTTTCTTCAATTCCTCCCTCTCACTAGACCCTTGGGTCCCTAACATTTCTGGGAAATTGTGTCCTCTTTTGTGAAGACAGAACTAAACAGGTGTTCAATTCTTCTGCCATTTCTTTGTTTCCGATTATAATTTCTCCCATTTCTGACTGTAAGGGACCTACATTTGTCTTTGTTAAGCTTTTTCACTTCACATATTTATAAAAGCTTTTACAGTCAGTTTTTATGTTTCCTGCAAGTTTACTCTCATACTTCATTTTCCCCTTCTTGATCAATCTTTTGTCCACTTTTGCTGAATTCTAAACTGCTCCCAATCCTCAGGCTTGCTGCTTTTTCTGGCAACTTTATATGTCACCTCTTTGGATGTAATACTATCCCTGATTTCTTTTGTAATCCATGGTTGAGCCACCTTTCCTCCTTGCCTTGTCCTTACTCTCACTGCTATTGCTCAACTTTTCCCCTTCAAACTAACCACTCTAGCTCTGTATCCTCCTTCCTGTTCTTTTCTCTTTATTGAAATTTTCTAAATATAATACACACTTGGACTTCCATGAATGAAAAGTCAAATTTGCCTTAACACCATGTATAATCACTTCTAGATAAATCTTTAGGAAAAATATGTATTATATTCAGAAATTTAGAAAACCTCACTCTTAACACTTCACCCACCCTCCACAATAGTTTGGTGAAAGACCAGAAGCTTCCCACATTCTCAACTCATTTCCCTACTACTCTCTCTCTTCTGAGCTGCTCTCTCAACAGGTGGTGCCTGACATGCAGAGTATTTCCAGCTATGTTCAATTATGTGAGCAGAAAAATGTTAATTCAGACTGATCAAGTTGCCTGATGCAAATGCAGATTTTTGATGATGGAAGCAAGATGTGCTGTCAGATCTGGTGGAAGAGTGTGATATGAAACTTTCCTGAATAACCTTCCAGTCTGAATTAGCATTATAAATTTACAAACTTACAGCTGAGGAGAGAGCTAACCTTTTCAAGATTGCTTTTCCCACTCCAACTCTAATATCAATGGTTTTGGCAATTAACTCTGGATCAACAGCATTTTGTTCAATTATTATGACTTGACACAAAGCTTGTCCCCTCTCAATCTGTTGGATCTTCTTTTTCCAGTCCCCATGGCAACCCTCCATCACCCTCAAGAAGTTTGCCTTCAGATTTTCTCCAGTGCTGTGCCATCCCTTCAATCCTCAGTCTTTTTTCTTCCTTGTTGGATTTTTTTTTTTGCATTCACCCTATCTCATAGCCTTCTATCTACTATCCTATTGCCTTTACATCAATACTTTGAATGGTATGAAAGCTGTCGCCTTGAAAGTTCTGGTCTAATCCATGATTAACATTATGGTTGTCAGTCTGGTCTCTCCTTTGGATATCTCATTGCCTAGATTATGTACTTTGAAACTCTGCTTTTTACACCTTTAAATGATCTGTCATTATCTTGACTATCTCCTTAGCTTTTGATGCAGACTGCCATCTAATACAATTTAACAAATTACCACCATGTGGCCTCCAACCAAAAGGTACGAGATGATTGATGTTCAATTACATCTCAAATTGTTCGACCTATGAAGGATTTAATGATTTTGCCCATTGTCTCAAGAGTACCGCATTATTTGGCCTGTTTCTCCGCTGTTCCCACCACAGATCAATGACCTCCCTCCACTTGTCAGTTAATTCCATATATTCTTTTACAAATTATTCCATCTGACATTCCTCAACATC
The DNA here is from genome assembly GCF_017639515.1 of Carcharodon carcharias. Classification (NCBI taxonomy): domain Eukaryota; kingdom Metazoa; phylum Chordata; class Chondrichthyes; order Lamniformes; family Lamnidae; genus Carcharodon; species Carcharodon carcharias. Next base: position 105,868,850 of record NC_054467.1, on the reverse strand, counting down.
CTTCACAGAAGATGGCACAAGTGTTCACAAATTGCTTCGTACAGTAGATGAAACTTCATATCTTGATCTCCTTCATGTCTTTAAACAGGACAACAAAACCTCAATTTGTCCAATTTTTGAAATATCTATCTTCTTTATTTCTCTTGTATGTGTGAAGCGCTCCATCCTTATTCTTCCTCCATCAACTGAATGTCTTCAGCTAACCAGCTCCTCTGGTATGAATGGTGCTTCCCCATCCCTTTGTAAAACTATTTCAAAAAGTTACACAATTTCCATTTTTTGTATCAAATGCTATTATCTCCTTGAACCCCTTGACAACATAAATCCTTAATATAAAAACAAAAAAACTGCGGATGCTGGAAATCCAAAACAAAAACAGAATTACCTGGAAAAACTCAGCAGGTCTGGCAGCATCGGCGGAGAAGAAAAGAGTTGACGTTTCGAGTCCTCATGACCCTTCAACAGAACTTGAGTTCGAGTCCAAGAAAGAGTTGAAATATAAGCTGGTTTAAGGTGTTTGGTGGGGGGGCGGGGAGATAGAGAGAGAGAGAGAGAGAGAGAGTCTCTCTCTCTCTCTCTACCACCCCCCCCCCCCAACACCTTAAACCAGCTTATATTTCAACTCTTTCTTGGACTCGAACTCAAGTTCTGTCGAAGGGTCATGAGGACTCGAAACGTCAACTCTTTTCTTCTCCGCCGATGCTGCCAGACTTGCTGAGTTTTTCCAGGTAATTCTGTTTTTGTTTTAAATCCTTAATATGCTCAATATTTGGAGACTTCCTTCACTTCTGGACAGGCTGTCTAACTTGCACTCTTGGACAGGGATCAAGACAAAGCAGCTTATCCAAAAGGCAAATGCATCTCACCTCTGACCAATCTCTTTTCCTATCATAATTCTTGGCTATTTCAATACACTGTTCTTTTCTGAAGTTTCAAGAATTGTTCCTTCTTAGTTCCAAACATGCCCTCTCCATGCTCTTTCTCCTCTGTAAGGAATTTCCTTGGAGCTGTTCCTGTTTACGTGCAAACTGGATTCCCAGAGCATCTTTTATGAATGTACAGGAGCAGAGCTGAAGCAGCTCAGAAAATTCCTGGACCAAAATTCATCACACAGTCTGATAACCTAAACTTATTTCTTCCTTAAAACGTTTGACCCCTTAAGTTTTTAGCCTTTCCTTCTCCCATAAGGTTCAGGTTTTAAAAATCCAGTTTGGAAACCCATGATCATTATCGTTTGATTTAACTTGCTTTTAACGCTGTTCAGCCTCAGTGATGTCCTTCAGTAGGGCCTTGGTGTTCCTCTTAGTTTCTCAATAATCATTAAACAAGGCACCCTTTTCAGTATGAGGCAATAGAAAGCACATTACACAAACTATCTGCACAAGTTTCCTGAACCTAAAAATATTTTTTACTCCTTCACCAATTACTTCATTTTCGGTTGGAAGACAAATCCCATGTATATAGTGGAGAGCAAAAAGTCTACAATGCCTTACTTGCAGAGATGACTGTCAAAATGCTAGGCCTGCTGGTCCATGAATTCCGAATCTGGGGTCAGGACAGATGCCAGCAAATCACTTACCTATAGCTTGAATTTGGGTTAGAATGTGCTGCCACTAGCATTCCACCCAGTTCATGGGGCAGTGCAGTGGGGCTGAGGTGTAGGCAACCTTTAGTCTAGACAACCTTTAGTCTAGACATCTGCCACCACCCCCACCCCCCTCCCCTCCCCTCCCACAAAAAACAAGGCTGCCTGTTTGAATCAGTTGTCTGGCCACCCTGGGAAGTTTGCCCAATGTGCCCTTATAAGACCTGAATGAAAATCTTGCCAATTGAGAGCTGGTGTGATTATTGTTCAGGCCCTTGGAAAAATCCCAAACCTTCAGTGGGCAAAGAGAGATTGATTATCTTGACCAGTGGATTCACTGGGAGCTGAACAGAGTTTTTTTTAAAAAAAAACTTTAATATTTGGCTCTTCACAAGCCTTTGTTTCTACCTTTGGAGCAGTGTGGTGCCACTTTGACGTGGGGGGGGGGGGGGGGATAGTGTCTGATATCTCCTTGCAGGTTCTCGCCTGTCCATGCAGCTATGTCTGTCCCTGGGATTTAGATTTAGGTCCACCTCGTAGTATTTACTCGGTGCACTTCGATCAACTAGAATTTCAACCTTATCTTTAATTACAACTGATTATGAATAATTGGGACAAGAAAGATATTGATTAGTGAAGATTGATCACATCAGAAAATACCGCTGGACTTTATTCCTTGAAATTAACATTTTGCGTTAGCTCAGATGCAGCCAGTAACCCTGGTGTTTTAACACACGTATTAGATTCCACTCATTTACACAATCACTGTCCACGTGCAAACATCCACAAGTATCAAGGAGAAAGGGCAAGCTTGGATTCCGTGCCATTCAAATTTAATTACAAATACTGCAGAAAGTTATTTCAAAATAACAATGTCCATCTTAATTCTGATTTCTAACCGTAAAATCTAACGTGAAATGTACAAAGGTCTGACCGTGACACCGTAACCAGGCAGTCAGCATGACAAAGCTCATCTGACTTATCTGATTGGCTAGTTTTAAGTATTTGAATATTCAGTCAGCCTCAGGACCAATGTCAGCAGACCTTGCACACTACCCAGGTGAGGCAGCATGAATGACTGACTCCCTGACAACCGCACAAAACCATTTAAATTAACAAAATAGCATAGCAACGTTTTAAAGTCAGGTTGAACCAAGATTCTAAATCATAAAAAGGTTGTGTATCTCTGTCGCATCCTGTACCTGTATGCAAAAACGATGCATCAGTACCTGAAGCTTTTGAAACATGTCGTTATTTTCTAAGTGGTTCGATGATTCAGATCAGCGAGCATGCAGAACTGCATCCAGAGGAATGACACTAGACACCAGGTCCGAAACCTGTCTTTTGTTCACGTTTGTGGCTTTGAGACCACTTAATCTTGTCCGAGCAAATACATTACTGCCAATGTACTTTACCAATGGTTACACTTTAGTTTTAATTTAAAAAATCTTACCCACTCAGAAGGCCTGTTAACGTCGGACAATCGTTTCAATCCTTTCTTAATCCACTTGTTAATTTACATTTGTAACAGAAGCATTTTACTGTTCAACATGGCTCTCTCCCTCAGAGCCAAACAACTCTGGCACAAACTAATCACAAGTCCGTCCTGCTCCAGACAGGAATGTGCCACATTGCAAAAGGGAGGTGAGGAGGAGGTGGGGTCTAAAAATGAACTCTACCAAGCGCTGAAAAACCCACAAAGGCGTCCACTGATTTTATTCCTACAGAAATCAACAGGCGATCTTAGCCTCAGCAGCTTTTAAGTAAGAGGTTGCCTGAAGACGGGGAGTAATTAAATAATTTCCTCACTTCACCCCCCCCCCTCTATTTCTAATCATTGACTGAATAACGCACTTTGTCACTCAGGGCTTTCCAAAAATGAAGTGTTGGAGGTAGGAATATGTTCAACTCAAGTTGAAAATCGTGACTTGAAAAGATGGATCCGAGATAAAGTGCGCCCCCAGACCATCAGTTAGGGCTTAAATTTACTCTCATAGTCTGGAATTTCAAAATTACTGCCAGAAAAATATAACATTTACTGATTTAATATAATGGTGACAAACACAATTAGAACATTTATGTAACACCTTATCACAGCTCCTGGAAATGTTTCCAAGTGTTTCACATATAATGAATTACTTGCGAAAGTGGTAATTGTTGTGTTACAGGTAAACTCAATAACCATTTTGTATATAGTGAACTACTACTTATTGGAAAAAATGGAATAAAAACAGAAAATGTTGGAAATACTCAACAGTTCTGATGAAAGATCATCAACCTGAAACGTTTACTCTGTTACTCTCTCCACAGATGCTGCCTGACTTGCTGAGTATTTTTACGATTTTCCGTCTTTATTTCAGATTTCTGTAGTATCTTGCTTAGGGGGATGATTAATCTGGTTTGGAATTTGTCAGTTGGGTGCACAGTGCGAAGCAGTTGTGAAGCTAAATGAATTGAAGTATTTGAAATAAAGCCTTAATTAGAGTTCAGACCCATCATTATAAAAATACCTAAGTTCCATTGTATGGTTTATTTTCCTCAATTTTCCATCAATTTTTCAAGTTACCCATATTAAGGAGCAAGCAGTACAGATTGCAAAAGCCTTAGATTTGATTTCAGCTCAGCTCACAGTTTGCTGATCAGAGCTGGGGAGTGTCACAGGCACCATATTATTGGCCTTCATGAGAAGGAGAAATTTTAAAAAGCAGCCACAATTCCTACTCCTGATCATTATGCTATGTCCCCAGTTGGAAAGTACATGTTTAGATATTTGATGGGGAAGGCCCAGCTCTGATGTCTCTATGGTTGATAATAAACTTTTAAAATAGGATTATTTAATCTAATTCTTATAAGTAGTCCCATTGAGTTTTATTTTCTCTTCCTCCACCCATGTACCTGGACTCTATTTGGAAACAGTCAACAGTGAAATAAATAAAATCAGGGAATCACTACAGATTCACATCCCAATGTTCAGTGTGTAGAATCCCTGGCAGTTCCCCTCTAACAAGAGATCATTTAGGATTGTGGTTCTTGCTAAAAATATATATATAATGCTGGCTTAGACCTGCATATGAGGATGTCCACTCAGATTAAATACAAGAATCATTGAGGCCAGCCATAGTCCTCCTGCTGCTGCTGTTGCTACCATGGCTGAGAGGACTTCACTCAGCACAGCTCAGTTTGGTTTTAATCAACATCTGTTCTCACTTATTGGGGCCACAGACATTGTTGACTGCTTAATTCATGTACTTTTGTTGTTCATTAAAACCAGAAATGCATTACTTTGTAGAATAAAACACCAGTCACAATGTGCTTAACAAGGAGGTGCTGAAAAGACAAGAATGGCTCATGGATTGACTTCCATTGTGATTTATTGCTGTTAGTTAACAGTAACAATAATGTGCAAGTTCTGGTTGGCTGGTGACAGAATTGGATTGTGACACAAAGAATACTAAAATAAAGTTAGCTTCCTCTATAGTCAGTTACTAAAGTCAATATATGCCAAACCGCTAAGAATACTAAAAAACAACCTGAGAGGCTGAACACCCTTTAGAATAAACACATCCGCAGTCACATTATACATAGGAAACTATTTAGCAAAACATCAAATATTGACCATCGAAGTATATTAAAATCAAGAGTTCCATTTTCAGTTTGCCGGTGTACAGGACTCAAACACAATGCTTAATGTGCAAAATCTAAATGTAACATACATAAACGACATCATGTCACCAATCATGATTTTTGTTATTGTGAGACTGATTGCTTCATTGATATTTGGTGGTTGAATTTTTGTGGGGTGGTTTTCCTGATGGTGTGCTGTAACCTCAGCAGAAGATCCAGAGAAACAACATAAATGTCGTTAATGTAATTTCTTTGGAACTTCCATAGATCTGCACTAAAGTTACAGCAGACAATCGGGGGGGAAAAAAACCCAGGGAAATTCAACTCCTGAATTTTTGTTGCACTCTTTAATAAGCATTATTGGCACTTGCAAAGAAGTTTGCCTCATCTTTCAGAATATGATTTGGTGCACACACTCTATGCAATACGAGAATGAAGCTAATAAATAACTGTGAATTTGTTACAGAAGTGTAACACAGCTGAAAGATTCTGGTGATCTGACAAACCACAAGAACAGTTTATGTGTAGAGCCCTGAGACTATCACACAACTACTTATTGTTCAAATACTAGTCAATCTTCTGTGGGAGGGAGTCAAAATCAAGTTACTTCAGGTGAAGTAAGGTTCGATGCCAAGAATAACTAAACCAAGGTGCATGGGTGTCAGTCTTCACTTTACAGTCATAGATCCTGTCCTTATTGTATTCTAAATTCCTATGCCCACCTGCATCTTTGACCAAGCTTTTGGTCACTTGTTCTAATGTCCCTTTATATGGCTTGGTGTCAAATTTTGTTTCATAATACTTCTGTGAAGCATCTTGGGGTGTTTTGCTATACTAAAGGCACCATATAAATGCAAGTTGTTATTTATAATTGAAACTCCCTGTGCAAAAATGTCACATTGTAACTACAACTTCCCCATCAGCAATGGCACTGCAGCACCTCCACTGAGGAGCGCATAATTGCAGCAACACAAGATTACATAGGCATGAGAACATAGCAACTTGGAATGAAAAATTGGCTACAGGAAATGTACATAAACATATGGTTTTAATCGATTAGATGGAACGATATTCACAAGGTAGCGAGTCATTTTTAAATTAAATTACGTTTTCCTGCTCTACAGTCCACGATTACTGCTGTAGGTTTGATTGACTTTGCACACTGGATTTGGAAGTTAACAAATGAGTGCTTTCCTGTATTGTTGCAACATCATTTGTAAAATTAAAGGTATTTTACTGAAGTATACATGTGTATTAACTTGTGCATATTGTAAGAAAAATATACTTTGGTGCAGGGTTTCCACAGTAACCTCACAAGAGTAAATAATAGTAGTATTGTGCTTTCTGCAAATTTAAGCACCTTATGTGTTGACATACAGAAAATCTGTGTAAAGAATGGGCATCTCATAAGGCAATGCTAAATATTACAGCAGCTTATGTTGCTAAGACTGTTATATTTCCCATGTTTAGTGCTGGGGGGTGGGGGTTGGCGAGTTGGCTCAGTTGGCTGGATGGCCAGTGTGGATCAGATTGTTGCCAACAACACAGGGTTTGATTCCCATTCTGACTGGAGTGCTTTCCGACCTAAAGAAAAAGTAAGTGTTAGGATGATAACATCAGAAGCTGCTCATTTATCTACTTATTATTTTGAAATCCAAACCACAATTTTGTATTTGGAAATTTAAATTTAGTGAGAATCAGAAACCTTGATTAAGTGCAGTATACCACAGGCAGAAGGTGGACTTGCAGTTGACATAACGACTTCAAGGTATAAAAAGAAAGACTGTATTTACAAAGCACCTTTTACTACCTCAGGATGCCCAAAGAGCATCTATGTTATAACAATGACTTTGTTTCAAAAGCACTTCATCGATTGTAGAAACAAAGTCATTGTTATAACATAGATGGTGCGGCAGTCAATTTGTGCACAGAAAGGTCCCATAAATTAAATCATCTGTTTCAATGGTGTTAGCTGAGGGATAAATATCTGCCAGGGCTTACAAAGGTTAAAGCACTGATACACCATGGCAAAATCAACTATATTTTGTCTTAAACGCTAAATTATAAAAATCAACCATACCTAAAAAATGTAAACAGATCTTTTAGCAATCACATTTTCTACACTATTTATTGTTACCATCTTCTCCTGGAAAACGATTCTACTCTGACTCAATCACATTATTGAGTGTGCGCACTGCACTTGCTGTCAACAGACAACACGTATAAAACCCACTGTGCTTCTAAATATGTAATTAGATACAGCAGACAAATCAGGTTTAATCAGATCTAAAGAGGCTTCATCTGTTATGTCCTGATGCCATGTAACAATTCATAACTCAAAATTCCAATGCTAATAATTTCTCGGTTTTCTTTTTGGGTTGAGTTGATTTTATAATAATTTATTGAGAATAAAACATATTTCATTTTCACACAGAGATAAAAACAAAAAAACTGCAGATGCTGGAAATTCAAAACAAAAACAGAAACAGAAATACCTGGAAAAACTCAGCAGGTCTGGCAGCATCGGCGGAGAAGAGTACTGTTGATGTTTCGAGTCCTCATGACCCTTCAACAGAAGGGGGGAGGGGAGGGGAGGGGGGTGCGCAGGAAGCTACAACCCTGCCCTTCCTGTCAACACCACAGTTACTCCCCCAACCCAGGCTGCTGCCCCAGGAACTCCACCCGTCCCACTTACCTGACTCCAGAGGATCCATCACCGATCTCCTGTGTAATACTGGCAGTGGCCAACACTCCCGGTGACCCTGCCAGTACAGCAGAACTACCAGCCTCTAAGCAGCTCTCAGGCAGGACTTCTACCCTACTAGGCCTTAATACAATGGAAGGCCCAGGGCTGTCCAGGTAAATTTCTGATTACCTTGGGATTGCCTCAGGCCTTCGGTGGAAACGGGGCTTCCAGTAGTTCTCTAATCAGTGGACAGGACCCATGTCGCCAGCACTAAATTCCACCCCAGGAAGGAGAGAATAAACCAAAAAAAAACTCAAGGCAGAGGGAAAAATGAACAGAATCTACTTCCAGGTTGCTAAATTTTCTTGTTATCACAGACACAGGATGTCCAAGACATCTCACAATCATTAAATGACATTTGAAGTGCAGTCACGAATGTTACATCTGCAAATCTGGCACCCAATTTGGGTAGAACAAGGTTCCACAAAGAAATGAATGAAATGAAAGAACAGGAAACCTGATTTCTCCCAGTGGAATAACCTACCTCATAGTTGTTTTGTGTCTACATACTTTCCATTGGAGAGTAAAGCCATAGAATGGTTACAGCAAAGGAGGAGGCCATTTGGCCTGCCAAACCCGTGCTTGTTCTCTCCAAGAGTAATTAACTAGTCCTGCCGCCCCTCCCTTTCCTCATAGCCCTGCAAATCTTTCCCCTTCAGGTGCTCTCTAATTCTATTTTGAAAGACACAAATGAGTCTGCTTCCATCTTATTCTCAGGCAGTGCAAACAGTTTCTCCTCATGTCACCACTGGTTCCTTTGTGAATCCCTTTAAATCTGTGTCCTTTGGTTCCTGACCCTTCCGCTACTGGGAACGATAGTACGAAATAGTGGAAGGATTTGCAGACCAATCAACAAGTCTGACAGGCCACGATGTGAATGTTTCTTCCATTTTTATACCAGCTGATAGTCTTATATGGCATGAGGGTTTCATGGGCTTCTACAACTTACAGGATGAGGAGAGCCACCCACAACAACAAGGTGTGAGTATTCCACTAGATGTCAACTCCTGTTTCTGCTTGACAGGACTAACTGTAGTGGGGTTCAAATAAAACATCTGACTCATAGTTAGGAATGCCATCACTAAGGCAAAGACTCTCTCTCATGTCTCTGGTAAAACTCTACATCCTATTCCCTCTGAACTTTTATGATAAAGCATACACTCTTGTGCTGAGGTGGGGTTGGACAGCTCAGTTGGTTAGATGGCTAGTGTGTGGTGCAGAATGATGCCAAACAGCACGGGTTCAATCCCTGTACCAGCTGGGGTAGTTCACGGAGGCTGGCCTCCTTACCTCGCCTCATGCTTGATGTGGAGTGGTGCCCCTCAAGCTATATAACCACTCGTTTATCTCTAATGGAGAGAGAGACCTATGGTCTTTTTTGGACTACAGCTAATTATCTATGTTACTCAATGTTCCATTTGCATCTGTAACCTCCAGCAGCTCCAACTTTCCAAAGCCCATACAGTTGAGAATAATAGGTTTTCATATAAAATTACAAATTGTGATTGCAAAGTAATTTTCAGGGATCTTTGAAAATTTAGACTCGGTGTCCCACATAAGACTTTTCATTTGCATGCAATATGAAAAAAATAAGCTACTTTATGTTGATAAACACTATGTTTCAGCTACTGTGTATATTCGCTTACACTTGAGTTTTTAAAAAAATTCATTTTCTTGCCTTTTTCAGGCTCTGTTATCCCATTTGTTAATCCTCAGCCAAGAAGGGGCAGCAGACAATTTGCTCCCACTGCTGACCTGGGAAGGTTTACCCGCCAGTTATCTTTTCCTTTGCTCCCAGTTTGGGAAATGCCTGGGTTCTGTTCATCATGGACTAGACGATGTCATAGCCAGGATTGCACACACGCCATGTGGTAGAAATGCAAGCTTCTTGCTGCTCTGTGGTATATCACATGCTGTGTGTGATCCAAATACAATTACTATACCTCGCCTGCTGCAGTGGTCACATTCGATGACTGCGACTTAGTTCCAAAGGCCCTTCCAACTCCAGCTCACTGAAAGCTGCCAGAAAATTCAGCATTTCATCTCCCAGGAAACAATGAAACTCTCCAAGAATGAAAGAGTGCGAGCAAACTTAGTGCAGGGTGAGCCAGAGAGCAATACTATACAATCCTCTACACACAAAGTCTCTGTGTCACAAAAACAGGCCAAGATTGAGCTTACTGCTGAGGAGGGCAAAGGGTGCAGGACTGGAAAGAACAGGAGACAAAGCTCAGCTCTATTTATCTGTTGGATTTAAAACTGTATTTATTTTTTACGGACTTCACAATGTACACAAAGTCGCTGAATACTTAAGCACTTACTTGCACCTAAAAGAAATGCAGCACTCATACAAAGAAGAACATTCAATCCCCCTTCCATCACAACAATGCACATTAAAGGAGTCAACCTGTAAATGTTTTAAAATTAGAATGTTTATCCACTTTATATGCAACATCATCACCATGGGCAAGTGTTCAGGGAAAGGACTATAGGTTTTCTTTCAATTAAAGCCCGATAAGTAACCTGACAAACTGCCTGAGTTCATTAAACATTTTCACCCAGCATGATACTCTAATCTTATAAATTTGTTCTGGCAGCTGCCTGATACAGAATATTCCAGGCAAATCCTTTTTAGGAATTATTTAAATTTCACGATAATTAAGTTGTCTGGAAAACATGGTGACTGAATGTGCGCACCTAATCTGTAGTTAATGGAATTAATTGAAATTAAAGGTGGCACCCAAAATTAATTTTGTGCATAAGTGCTGTCTACCGTTTTTTGAGGTTTCTACTTCACAACAATGCAAAGGTAACAATATGGCCTTAATATAGTTTTAATCCCATCATGATGGGCAGGACAGGGTCAGAAGGCTAAAACTGTTAAAGTGCAGAACACGTCCCCATGCTGCCATGTATACGTCCATTGACATTTTTACGCAACGGGTTTAGAGGTGGAACACTTCATTAACATATTTTAAACAGGCTCCCACGATGCAATTGGAGCCTGATTTGAATTTAAAAGTTGCCGGTGAGGTTCTCAAGGGCTCGGGAAACCTGATTGCAAAAGGGAAATTGTGTTGCTGGTTCAAGAAGAAAAGTACCTTTTAAAGAACTCCTTCTGGGTCAGAAGGAGCAGTAGTCATCCAACAACATCCACAAGAAAACCTTTGGCCTCCCTCCATCAATGGTAACTTCTTGCGACCCCCTCCGTGAGCAGTGACATTCCATGGTCCAGTCCCGATTTCTGCCTCCCTCTCAATTACCAGGCACCATCCAGAAGGGTCACTGGGTATGGCTTCCCAATGGCTGGCCAGCCTGTCTTGACCAGCTGTCTTGCAGGAAATGACCTTGTTGAATTGTTCCTTGCTGCTGTGTCTGTCCCCTCACCCTTCCCACCTTTCTGCAGCAATCAGGGCCTACAGAACTCTGGAATCAAACCCTTATTTACACTATGGTTTTAATACCAAGGGAATCTTAGATTGGGGTACTCTACAAGCTTCAACTCTTACTGGCTATCCGCTGAAAATATTTAGAATTTACTGTTCCAAAGCGAAGCTCTGGCCACATGTATGAGCAGTCATGTGCAGAGCTCTCTTCCTTGATCCAAGCAATTTAAGTAAACTATCCCAGGCTGACATATATCCTGTAGCTTTTGTAAACCCAACTGTGAGTTACATTATGTTCTTGATTTACCAACGCTGACATTTTTTTTAAAGTAGTAAAATAATTTTGTTAATGAACAAGTATTTCTGACTAGTTTTCAGAATTGAAACTGTACTGTAGTATTTCTAGGTATTATTTTTCTCTTGAACACTAAGGGATAAAATGAGCACTTTAATCACATCCAATGGTTTCCTCTTGTGGTCAAATCACCTACTAAGGATTACCATGAAGTCACATGTGGAAGGTAGTGACAAAAACCTGCCGCCCACATCCCACAAGTAGCCAGGAGAAGAGAAAATTTCAAATAGATTCTTACTAAAAAAATTAGTTCCTCATTGCAATTTTTTTGATGGACCTCACAAATACATTTTCTTAAACCGGTTTTTTCTACTTGTGACATTTGTTAAATTTGCTCATGAGTTATACAAAAAACTTACTTTTGTTCTCAAGCAGGACTCCACAAGAAATGTTCATCATTTTACTTCTTCAGACTATGACTATTGCATTGTACATTTCCAGGATGCTTGTAAAAGTTGTTTCTGCTCTTTCCAGCCTTGTTACATCTCATAATAGTTTTCAGGTGTACAACAAAGGATAGGTCACAAAATCAGCACTCCAGAGAAATATGGGGGAATTAAGGATGAATGTTATCAGTTTGTACAGGTCAGTAGTTTATTAACCATCATGATTGCTGAAATGGGAGAGTGAAAATATTGTTTTTGAGCAGTGGCAATTTACTCTAAAATAATTAATGTCAGAAAACAAATGGTAACTTTTGCCCTAGCATTCAACACTCCCCAGCAGAATTTTCTCCCCGCTGATATTGCTGGTCATCACTCAAGCTCGGTATTGGAAGCACTTCATTTTCTTACACTCTAACTGTACTGGGTTCAGGGGCATATACCCTGATACTAAAATTATTTGAGGTTTGTGCTACAACTAAACCTGATCTCAGGTGATGGCATAACATCTGCTCCAGTGCCAGGACTAAAAAGTTATTCATGCTGAGTCTGCATCGTGGCAGCAAAGAACAACAAGCTGCTCACAGGGAGCATTTGTAAACACGTTGTACCTCAGAAAACATTGCTGTGGTTTTGGCATAGTCTAATGAAGCTTGTTGTAGAAGTCACAGCGTTATTGCTGTAGGACAGGAGAACAAAAAAAAATTCTTCATCGGGTGGTGAAATCACAGCAGTCTTCACGTGAGGGGCCAGCTTGTAACTCATCTGTGGCTGAGCATATTTGGTGCTTTATAGGCACATTTTACAGAGCAACAGGGAAATTGCCTAAGAAAAATCTTTCTTGGGTTAGGAATTCAATTGACCACATACAAATTATTTGATAACTGAAGAATCAGAACTTTGATGAATTCATGCCAACTTTGCAGTGAAACCAAGCAACAGAGTTATTCCCTAGAAGGCTAAATCTATTTGCACATTCTGCATTTTCTAGAAATGGCAGCCGGTATTATTTGCTGCTTGTTGCCTTGAATGATGATGATCTTGTGTTGATTAACTTTCCCACAGAATTAGTTTCTAATAACACATGCTTCAATTCTACAATCCGTGTGTATAAATAATGTCAGAAAACTGATGAATCAGATGCAAGCCCAAGATTAGTTGACACATTTACATAAAAAGACCTCCTAATTGCTGGATGTTTAGTTGACAGAAAGATTATTAAGCAAACGCTAATTCCACTTCTGTTGACCAGAAGCATTCCAGTCGATATTAATGGATTCATGTGTAAACTACCAACATATATGAAAACCACACAGTCCTTAAACTGAAATTCCTTTCAAAAGCCTTGCTAAAAAAAATTCTCCAGCATTTTATAACAATATGGTCCGTCAATTAAACCACACAAACAACATGATGATAAAATTATGGCAGGAAAATTTTACCGCTCACCAATATCACCTAAAAGGTCAGTGTGATAGGTTACGTTGCTTACCCCTTGCTGGGATATTTCTGATAAAAGAAATTCAACCGCACATGCCAAAAGAAACACAAAGCAGGTGCCTGTACACTTTATGATAACATTGTTCCATTCTGCTCAGATTTTTAATATGTAAGCAAAGCAAAATTCTTTTCATTTTATAAATTCCTGTGGAGCTAGCTACAGATGCCAAGATTTATCCACTGGGAAAATGTTGTCAAATTTGACAAAGTTTACCATTGGCCAACAACAACTAATCTCAAGATTTGCACTCTGTTGCCACCAAAATAAATCTTTCTGCAAGTTTTCCCAGTTCACCGTGTAATGTTTTGAAATGAATGTGATGGGAGGTCGATTGAGAGAGACTCGAACACAATGGAGGGAAATGGCATCTTAGAGGAACATTGACACCAAAGAGTTTCTACTGTGCAAGGCAGATACTCCTGCATTTAAGCAGGGCTCAATTGCAGTGGAACTGAAAATAGATACAGTTGGGCAAGGGTGGCATATTGTCACATTGGTAACCTCCATTTGAACAGTTCGAGGATGGAGGAATATTTCCTTTCCAGAGAATATGTTGAATCTATCCATTTTTCAGATCATTAAAAAAGCTAAAGATCTACGAGGAAATATAAGCCAATTCTAAACTAATAATTCTGAGCTACTTGTTGCAGTGTATCCAGTCACTGGCCTCCTCTTTTAGGCATGCTGCTGAAATGGCAAAGTCCCACCAACAGCAATGAGTTAAATGATCTACAGGCAGTGGTTGAGGAATAAATGTTGACTAGGAGAAATCCTGCTCTTCTTCAAATTACACAATGGTATCATTTATGGCCTCCTGAATGGATTTATTGTTCCATCCAAAACATGGGCTTTCCAACAATGGAACACCCCATCTGAACAGAAGTTTCAACTTGGCTTATGTGCTTTTGTCCTGGAATAGGAATTAACCAATAATTTTTTGACTGAGAGGTAAACTGCTACAACTGAATTGAGTTTTTCAAGTTGCATACAGACTCCACGGGTAGGAGTTTCCCCCTGTCGGGGCGAAGTTGAATGGCAGTTGCTCACAGATGTGCCTCCAATTGGCTCCCCCAATTGGGGGTGCGGCGCCATTTTACATGCGCACGAAAGAGCGCATTCATCTCCCTGAGGCTAAGTGCTGCCTCAGGGAGATAGGCTGTTCTGTGACAAATATTAAAAATAGAGAAAAAAAAAATTCCTGGCATGTCCCCTCATGTGACACTGTCCGTAATTTTTACAAAAACTTTAATAACAGTTTTTAAAACCTACATGAAACCTCATCCCGTCCGTGGGTGAGGTTTCATGCTTTTTCTAATTCCCGCCGGGGCTCCTGGCCTGTCCGCCAACCTTAAGGTTATACGGGCAGGTCCATTAATTAGCTAAAATGACTCTGTCAATGGCCTCAATTGGCCGTTGACAGGTCAGCCGGCACACAGCTGATTTTGCTGCGCCCTTGCCTACCAGAAAATTTAAATGGGGTGCAGTGATGTCGGGAATTCTGCCCGACGTCACCGCGCGTCAATTTATGCATCGGCAAGCGGGTCCCGCCCCTCCGCTCACCGACGGGAAAGTCCTGCCCCACATATGCAATACACACACACTTACTTTAATTCTTATGGCCACCTCCTTAACATTGAGATACAGCATGATGAAATCATGACTCTGAATAAAGGCACAAAAGTGGGGTTGATTGCTTTTCCCTTTGAACTTTCTCTGCCGTCCCCCCTACCCAGGAATAATAGTGACAGTTGGCAATCATGCAAAGTATAAACGGAGCCAATCTTTTCTTGCAAATTCAACCATTTGCTGGGTATGGAACATTCTATACTCGCTGCCTTCTCCATCTTTCCAAACATACAGCATTGCAATTTGATATAGCACTCTTACTGGTAAGGAAAAAGGCACAAGGAAACCAAGTTTTATTGCACAAAACTTTTCAGAGGCTTTTAATCAAAACTTACATTATAATTTACAATGACACAAAAATCGGCGGGGCGGTAAATAGTAAGGAAGATAGCCTTAGATTACAGGAGGATATAGACGGGCTGGTCAGATGGGCTGATCAGTGGCAAATGGAATTTAATCCAGATAAATGTGAGGTGATGCACTTGGGCAGGACAAACAAGGCACGGGAATTCATGATGAATGGTAGGACCCTGGGAAGTACCAAGGATTAGAGGGACCTTGGTGTATATGTCCACTGGTCCCTTAAGGTAGCGGGACAGGTAGATAAGGTGGTTAAGAAGGCATATACGATACTTACCTTCATTAGCTGAGGCATAGAATATAAGAGCAGGGAGGTTATGCTGGAACTGTATAAAACACTGGTTAGGCCACAGCTAGAGTATTGTGTGCAGTTCTAGAATCCGCATTATACAAAGGAAGTGATTGCACTGGGGAGAGTGCAGAGGAGATTTACCAGGATGTTGCCTGGACTGGAGAGTTTTAATTATGAGGAGAGATTGGATAGACTGGGGTTATTTTCCCTGGAGCAGAGGAGATTGAGGGGGGACATTGAGGGGGACAAGAGGTGTATAACATTATGAGGGGCACAGATAGGGTAGACAGGAAGGAACTTTTCCCCTTGGTGGAGGGATCAATAACTAGGGGGCATAGATTTAAGGTAAGCGGCAGGAAGTTTAGAGGTGATGTGAGGAAGGATTTTTTCAGCCAGAAGGTGGTGGGAATCTGAAATTCACTGCCTGAAAGAGTGGTAGAGGCAGAAACCCTCATAACATTTAAGAAGTATTTGGATGTGCACTTGCAATGCCGAGGCATACAAGGCTATGGGCCTAGTGCTAGAAAATGGGATTAGAATAGTAAGGTATTTGTTTGACTGGTGCAGACTCGATGGGACAAAGGGCCTTTTTCTGTGCTGTAGACCTCTATGACTCTGTAAAGAGGAATGAGCAGAGAAACCATTCTACTTCAGCGCTGTCACCTGAGTCAACACGTGGTGGGTTCAAGCCCAACTCCAAAGACTTCAACACATAACCTAGGCTGACATTTCAGTACATTACTCAATTCCTCACTGGTGGAGGTACAATGAGAGGGAAGAGAGCTTAAATCAAGGTCACTCTCTCAAGGGGACAGTGTAAGTCCCCTGGCACATTTCAAGAAGACTAGGAAAGTTATCCTGATGTCCTGGCCAATATTTACACCTCATTCCATGTCACTAAAAAACAGATTATCTTGTCACATTACTGTTTGTGATACCTTGCTATTCCTAAAATTGGCTGCCATATTGCCTTACATTCCAAGGAAAAGCGCTTTAGAATGTCCTGAGGTCATGGGCAGCAACATATGAATTTAAGTCCTTTCACTGAATCTTACATCACTGAATCTTACAACATAGAAGGAGCCCATTTGGCCCATCATGTCTATCCCAGCTCTTTGAGAGAGATGTCCAATTAGCCCCATTTCCCCACTTTTTCTCCAAAGTCATGCAATTTTTTCCTTTTCAAGTATATATCTGATTCCCTTGTGAAAATTGCAATTGAATCTTCCACCATCATTTCAGGCAGTGCATTCCTTTCAAGCATTTACTTATTTTGGCATGTTGTGTAAATCCGAACTTGTTGGAGCTACAGAATAATTCTTATTAGTGCAGCCCTTCTATTACGCTAAGAAATTACTCACCTCATGTGCTAATAGCCTCCTTGCACATATGGACCTGAATTTTCAGCTCGGCGGGCGGGCGCGATCAGCAGGCTTGGGATTGGTCGGGAAACAGACAAACCGTGATTTCAGACTGGCTGGCCAGCCAGTTATTGGCCAGCCAGCGTAAAACGCATGCTGAGAAGCTCAGCGCTGCTGGGGTGGGAGCAGGTAGAGGGCAGGCAATGATGTTACTGCAGGCGCGGGCCAGCACTGTCAGAAAGCTCCCTGAAGGCAGAGAGCTGCCTCTGGAAGCTGAAGACCTGAAACAGCAAAAATAAAGTTTTCAGAAGCTGAAAATATGTGTCCATGCATCATAATCAGTCACATGAAAATTCAGCTAATGAAAATGCTGTCCACAAAAATGTATTTATATTTCATTTCATCACAGAAATCTCATCCCACCCGTGGATGAGGTTTGATGAAAAATGCAAAGGCCACCTGGCCGTTTTGCCCGTCTGTAAGGTTGGACGGGCTACATAAAATGACAGACAATTGTGTCATTAATGGCCTGAATTGCCCTCTTAATTGTCGGTGGGCACGCACAGAAGTCGAAATATATGACCGAAATGTCACTGTAGAGTGGGATGACATCAGGACTCTCACTTGACGTCATCTCGCGCAATTTCATGCCTGATCGGGTCAGGCGTCAGTCCACCCAATCAGCATAAAATTCAGCCCCATGGTGTAGGCAACAAGCCTAAAGCAAAATCTCAGCTTTGCCCAAAACCAACATTGCTGCTAATTTAAGAGAAAAAATGATTAATAAATCAAGGGCATTCAAGCAGCAGTGCCTATTTCCTAGTAACAAAAAACACAACACAAGCATTTAGATCCAGTTATTTGAATACTTAACACCAGTCCAACTAAACTGACCCAAACCTGGCAAGGTACACCACATTTATTTCCAATGGCCAGCTTCAATCCAATTGAAAATGTACAATTTTAAGGAATTTACATTAACATAGTAGTAATTTAAAAAAAACAACAAAGTGCTAGTACTCAATGGGCTGGAGGAAACTTCATTTTCTATTGATAAAACCTTGACTGTTGTTCTTTGCATGAAGCACACAAATCTGAACACATTTTTCTACTTCAAATGCAGTAACAATGACACGGCTGGTCACGGTCTTTGTCATTACACTCTATTTGAAATAATTGGAAAAGAATTTCTTTTACCCCAGGAATTCATATTAGGCTGTGCACTGAAGCCTGCACATTATTTAGAAGTCAGTGCCCCCTCGCCATAGAGATTACTGGCAGCACATCAAAACTAATTATGAAAGAAGTCTTGAAGCTTAGAATTTGCCATTGAAGAATTACCAAAAAATTGGACAAGGCAGGGTTATGCACAGAAATTGCACCAGTGACCAATCACAAAGATATTTGACTGTAGCGAGCAATAATAAATTCAGCAAAAAAGATTCTGCATTTGTAAGCCGATTTTGCATAGTTTAGGGGTTTAGGCTAGTTATTGCAGATGATACTTGTTCGTGGGGTGTGGGGTGGGGGGAAGATGGTGTTGGAATGAAAGTAGAGCCTGACAATTTTATGGTGATCTTGTAGTAGTGAGGTGTCAAGCAATAGGGCAAGCAATATATCATTTTTATTAGAGGTGTGAGTTCAAAATAGTCTCCTGAGAGGAGTGTTTATCTACTTCAAAGGGCAGCGATGACACTTACCTTTACAGTTCTGCCATTAACTTGTCTGAATGTTAATTATTGAGTGCACCATAACTGAACCAAAATTTACTAGTCAGTTTAATTTACCTTCAGCCACTTTCAAGAGGAGCACTTGCTGTTTAGAATAAAGGCACTTTTACTCTTAGCACGCCTCTAGTTTGGATATGGGACAGTAATGATCATGTGCCGTCTCCCCATATTTTTGCAGGCAAAATTCAATGGTCAGGTTAAGAGGGCTGGATTTAGCAAAGGAAATGCAGTGGGCCAATGTACAGATACCACTTTCCCACAAACCAAACTAGAGGCGGAATCGCATGTATTGCCTCTTATACCCTGCCCGACATCTATTGAAATAAGCAGGGTGTAGCCAATACAGTACTGCTCAAGACCAATTTATATCTGTAAAAGTATAGCACCTTAAAAATTACAAAACGGATACAGTGTACAAAAATGGACTCTGTGACTGTGGTTGTTGGAGGTCAATCATGTCAGTTCCAGGATATCACTGCAGGAATTCCTCAGGGTAGTGTTCTAGGCCCAACCATCTTCAGCTGCTTCATCAATGACCATCATAAGGTCAGAGTGGGGATGTTCATTGATGACTGCACAATGTTCAGCACCATTCCCAACTCCTCAGATACTGAGGCAGTCCATGTCCAAATCAGCAAGACCTGGACAAAATACAGACTTGGGCTGACAAGTGGCAAATAGCATTCATGCTACACAAGTGCCAGGCAATGGCCATTCCCAACAAGAGAGAATCTAACCATCGCCCCTTGACTTTCATTGGCATTACTATCACTGAATCCCCCACTATCAACATCCTGGGGGTTACCATTGACCAGAAACTGAACTGGACTAGCCATACAAATACTGTGCCTACAAGAGCAGGTCTGAGGCCAGGAATCCTGTGACAATTAACTCACCTCCTGACTCCCCAAAGCCTATCCACCATCTACAAGGCACAAGTCAGGAATGTAATGGAAAAATCTCCACTTGCCTGGATGAGTGCAGCTCCAATAACACTCAAACAGCTTGACACCATCCAGGACAAAGCGGCCCGCTTGATTGGCACCCCTTCCACAAACATTCACTCCCTCCACCACCGACGAACAGTGGCAGTAATGTGTACCATCTATTAGATGCACTGCAGAAACTCACCAAATCTCCTTAGGCAGCACCTTCCAAACCCATGACCAGTACCATTTAGAAGGACAAGGGCAGCTGATGGATGGGAACATCACCACCTGGAAGTTCCCCTCCAAGTCATTCACCATCCTGACTTGAAAATATATCACCGTTCCTTCATTGTCACTGGGTCAAAATCATGGAACTCCCTCCCAAACAGCACTATGGGTGCACCTACACCACAGAGGCTGCAGCGGTTCAAGAAGGCAGCTCACCACCACCATCTCAAGGGCAGTTAGGGATGGGCAATAAATGCTGGCCTAGCCAGCGATGCCCACGTCTTGTAAATGAATAAAGAAACTCTCTAGCCAAGAGAATGGATGGTCGAAAACTATATTGTCTTGTCCAGGTGC
The DNA here is from genome assembly GCF_017639515.1 of Carcharodon carcharias. Lineage (NCBI taxonomy): Eukaryota > Metazoa > Chordata > Chondrichthyes > Lamniformes > Lamnidae > Carcharodon > Carcharodon carcharias. The sequence goes on along the minus strand of NC_054467.1, from coordinate 105,848,390 downwards.
CTCCATTGTCTAGGTAAGACTGAGAATTCAGGATGGGGAATTGAGACAATCACTTGAAACTGGAATGGACTGCCTATAACTTGCTCCAAAATTTGTTTATTAATTGTAATTACAGAACTGCTTGCATCTTCTGTCGAAGGTGCAGACTTTTAAGAAACACACCACTGTCTCCCCAGTGGCTCAGATGATTAAGTGCATTGCTGAACTAAACAGGCCAGGCAAGTTACAAGTACAATCCAAGAGGTATGGTGAGGTAATTGATTGCAACCGAGGTAGTAGTAAGCATGATCCTATTAGCCTTATCACCCTAGATGGGTAGAGAAATCAGCAAAAGCTCGTGAATGTGGCTCAGGTGAAGATAAGGTCAGGATTGGCTGTAGGTAGTTCATAAAATGCTGCTGGTACAACATGAAATACAGTTGCTATTGCTTTCATTTAAACACTGTTTTTCCATGCCTAAATTTTGTCAGCTTCTCAATTGGTCAGGAATGTCCACAAAATGTCTCAAGGGCCACTTCCTACCTGTAAACCCTAGCAATCTGACTCACAAAGCCAAGGCAAATCAGACATTATGAATCTACTTCAAGTTTGCTAGATTGCCTTTTTTGAACTATGTGGGCCGTGATGTTCAGAAAACAGCAACCTCATTGATGGATAAATCCCAAATCAGAAGACCAAAATCTGATTGTATCAGCATTTTGACATACATGCAAACTAATTGCAGATGGTGATCTTATAAAGTTTAATTCCAAAAGTGCTCAGTAGGCACTATGAAATCCATGGAGATATAAACTGTAGGCACCCTGATGTTTCACCATCTATCCTCTTCAACAGGCATCCCAAAGGTCTCCAGTGACAACTCAGACCTGTATGATAAAATGCTGAACTGAGTACCTGCCTGCTCAGTAGATATGTTTTTTTTGCCACAACTGAGGAAGGAACAGGGAGCTCTTCTAATGTAGTAAATATTATTCTGCCCTCAACCAACACCTCCATAAACAGACTAACTGTTGATTCATCGCATTGCTGATTGTGGGATCTTACTGTGTGCAAAATGGCTTCCAAATTCCCATTATAACAATAGTCACTGTATTTTAAAGTAATTCATTCTAAATGTTTTTATTTCTTTAAATTGAGCATCATTGCTGTTTTGATGAGAAGGAAAAAAAATGCTAGAGATCAGTGTGATTTGCATCCCTAAAATATCATGCACAATTGCCATGACAACATTTTGTTGTGCTATGATGTTTGCCTAGTACAAATGCATAATCACTGAGTCATGTGCCACAAATAGAGAAAATGCACCCTGAGGGCAACCTTATATGACCAAAATGTGTTTTTTCTTTAAAAAGTATTAAAACTACATTTTGTAAAGGACTTGTACTACCAGGAGTTTTGAAGATCAACAGCCTTTTTTCTGGAAAATGTATTAGAACAGAACCACTAACACAAATATTTTTTAAACCTGCTGGAAAGGTCCACAGTACTCGGGCCTCAACTGAGAAAGTTCATTTCTATTTTTTTCATTAACACAATGAATACATTGCTATTATCAAGTGAGAAACAAACTATTGCGTGCACTTTTCTAATCCTAATTTAGAAAGTGTAAATGACACCTTTTCCCTGCACATTGTGAAACACTCACCCCAGGCGGGTAACCATGCGGACACCACAGTTCCCAGAAAGCTGATATGGGAATCATTTGTGAGATGACAGTCTCAAAGAGCAAGCCTGGAAGATAACATACCCTGTGAAGAACAAGACATCTTCACAGCTGCAAAATGCTCTGATCAGCTTACACTGATATTTTTCTTTTCAACGAGCTTTGAAAGATCAAACTGACAATTTAGATTAATGGTGACTACAACTGTGCCTACAGCATGCTAATGTAATTTTACAGGGTTTTCAAGGACATTGTGAAGAAGAGCGGCTTCTACAAAGTAAATAGATTCCCATCAATGCAGTTTACTGTTAGGTAAGGAGGTGAAGTATTTTCCTTGCACACAAACTCATGAGGCTTGAAAAGAAACCTGGATTGTGCTAGTCTCTAGTTATAGTTAAATCTTTGCATTGCTGCCTAATTCTTATAGGCTTCTGTCACCCTTTTGTATTTTCCCTTTTCTCCCTATCTGCCCCTGGACCTGGCATTAGGAGGCACACAAGAACAACTCGAGGTGAATGGTCTGGCAATTCTTCCATCTTTGACTGGGCAGGGGGAAGGGAAGGAAAGAGTGTTTAGTCCTCTCTTCACTTCCAATGGTCCTATGGCAGAAAAATGTAAAAACAGGGAGGGTGTTATATAGCAGATTTCACCAAATTATTTTTCATGAAAGATGAGAAGATTGTTTTTGTTATTTCAAACCCATGATACAACAATAGGAATGGATTATTAAAGATTAATGTTGCCGCCTGTTCCGCCATCAAAATGGGTAAGATACTTTCCATATTTTTATGCACTTCAGGAAATTTATGAATGCTTTATTTAGTGTGGGTAGAATGAGAATTTAGCAGCTCTGCCGGGCAGTGTTCTTTTCCCTCCTGCTACAAGAGTTGTACTGAGGGCAGCTACTTGGATATGCAAATCTTTATGTGAATGTATCCTTTGCACAGCAAATCTTTCAAAGGTTCATTTGATATTAAAATTGTAACTTAATGAACTCTTCTCTTACCCAGTTCAATGAAAAAAATGTTGATGTCCATCGTTACCAAGCAAACATCTTTTACAAAACCCTTGTGTACTTAGTAGGAAAGATTAATGAGAATATAGCACCTCTCAACTCCAACTATTTTTGTTATGTATGCCCTCTACTCTCCTCAAGCCAAACAATGAAAATATGAATAAAATTCCATGTATTGAGGGTAGACAGTGGAATCCAAACAACAGCTTCACAGTAAAGTTACTTCTCTCCATTAACATGTCTGCTTCCAATTGTTGTAATGTACTCTAAATTAATGCTCCCTCTGGTATAGTTACCTTCTGTAGTACAAACATGCATTACAGTCCCCTTGGTTTTCCTATCCAGTTTGGAATTGAAGGTGAGGTCTCAAATTCTGCACATTGTGAATGGGAGTTTATTGCACAATGTGCCCATTTTTGAACTTTCGGAATTACCATCTCAACAAGAGCTATAGTTTAATTCTTTTATTTGTAAATCCACATAAAAAATAAGATTTTGCACCAATCTCTTGCTGTGATATGCAAAATTATATTCTTCTGCTCGCTTACACTGAAAATTATCTTCATGCACTTTCCTCTCGCTTAAGCACCTGTCAGCATTCACATTTTCTTTTCTTGTCTAATTGTGGATAATTTTAACTTTGTGTGGTCTTATCCCCTTATAGTTAAATTAAAATAATTTTGTTGATTCCAGGAGCAGAATTTTACGCTCAGTGTGTGTGTGCGTGCCTGACACACCCGAGCGTAAAATGACATGCGGTGACATTGGGCGTGTGTCCTAACATCATCACACACTTGCGCAATATTTCGTTCAGCCGGTGCACGCCGGAGTCGGCTGCACACCCGCCAATAATTGAACAGCCTATTAAAGCCTTTACAGGCTAATTAAAATCAAATTTACGTTGCCTGTCTAACCTGAGCGGGATGAGGTTTCCTGAAGCAAATAAACATGACATAAGAACTTTATTTTGGAATTAAAAACATGTCCCAGCTCATGTGACACAGTCACATGAGGGGACATGTTTCATTAAATTTTTATTGTCTTTATTAATTGTTTTAAAAAGCGCCTCAATCTCTCTGAGGCAGCTATGTGCCTCAGGGGACTGACAGGCTCTTTTGCGCGCATGCATAAACTGCACGCCAGGCCCGCTCTCCCTCCTCCCCCCACCCACACAGCTAGTGCTGAGCCCTGCTGCTCACGATCCATGCAGGGCTGACCTTAATTGGCCCGCTTGCATGAAATTGCTGTGTGGAGCCGATCGCGGGTGGCGGTTGGCTTCCTGACTGCCCCCGTCCGCTCAAAACGAGGGAAAAATTTTGGCCCAAGTCTACATTCATGGGGACTCCACTTTGGAACATTTCATTTGTATAAATTTGATTTCCATATCTGCTTTTCTTAATTCGTCTCCCAATAAGTTGCAATGGGGACAGGGCCGTAAAATGCGGCGAGCCATTCTAAACTCCATTAACTTCGGTGGGACCATAAAATCCTGTTGGCGTAAAATTACACCCATGGTTTTAATAAAGATTCATTGACACTAGGGCACAGCAATGCAAATTTATTTTAGTCATGTGCTAAAAGGCACTTCACTGGCAGACAAGCCACTGGAGTTTCTCTTGCATGCTTCATTGACTTTTGCCGATGCTGACCTTCAACTATTATGCCTTGCCTCAGCACCCCGCAATAGGAGGGGGTGGGGCGAAATGGTGGAGGAAGAAGGATCAGCAACTTTATCCCCTGATTGCCATCCAGTGATCTGCTGATGGGGAGCATGTATGTGAGTGTGTATGTTCATACGCATGTTTTAATAAAATGGCCTGATTCAACTGTTCTCAAACTGGTTCCTGCTGGTCTGTTGCATCAGGCTCAGCCTCTCAAGTTCTTCTATGGCAAGGTAGCTAGAAAGATAGCTCTTTTTCACTTCTGTTTCTTAACATCAGCAGAAAATTGTCTTTAACAACGGAAAACGTAATCAGACAAAAATTATCACCAAATTAAAGAAGAGAATATTGAGAGAGGTGACTAAAAGCTTAATCAAAGGAGGGGCTTAAAGATCCCAAGTTTTCCAGAATTTGGGATCAGAATAACTGAAGGCACAGCCACCAATGGTGCAGTAAAGGGAATGGCTAATGTATAAATGGCCAGAGCTGGGGAGGTACAGAGCTTTTACAGGGATGCAGAGCTAGAGGAGGTTACAGTGATAAGAAAGGTCATGGCCATTAAGAGCTTTGAACATGAGGACAATAAGTTTAACTTTGAGTTGGAGGTGGACCAGAAGCCCATTTAGGTCAGTAGACATTGGGGTGATAGGTGGGTGGAATTTGTTACAGGTTGGAATTCAGCGCAATTTTTGATAAGCTTAAGTTTATTGAGAGTGGAAGATGGAATGCTGGCCATAGTTGTAGTTCAGTATGGACCTAACAAAAGCATGGATTAGAGTTTGAGCAGCAGGTAGGTTGAAGATTGGGATGGAGATGACAATGGTTGGAAGTAGGCAGAGTCTGTGCTCTCTTGCTGTCCCACATTTTCATCTCCCTCAATTTCACCTCTCTTCCTTTTTTATCTTTTTACTTATGTTGCTCCCCTCCCTCACTTCACTTACTTCACTCTCCTGTTATTTTTCAATTGTCCTTTCTCTTACCATATTGCCACTATTACAGATTTCTTTTCCTTCTACGTCCCACAATGTTGCAAATGCTGCATGTGGAGATGATGGCGAGCAATACAGAAAAACAGAAGGAGTCAGACAAGTCTCTCAATTAGACACGGCTGAAGTAAAAATTGACAAACCCAAACATGGTAAAAGTAGGACAGGCCCTTCCCTGCCCACCCATCCTGGCAATGGTTGCATCAATGGATGCCAGGTGAGAATGGGCTCCACAAGTGCTTCCACCTCCTCCCAGTCAAAGAACATTCTATCAACACTTGTTGGCCAGGTATGCATATGAAGATAGGTAAAGATATTGAAGCTTGTCTGTGAAACCCGTGCAAGGAGTCAATGGTTTTAGCAAAGAGGGGTAGAAAATTGACAGTAAACAGGTTGTGGAAATGCCAGGGTGACAGCACTACTCAAGTCTGTGCTTACCAGTTATAAATACTATGCCTTGTTCCCATCACACACACTGACAGAAGGGACATTTACAAGCGTCAAAACATCCCAAAGATTTAAAACTGTGCAACTTGCATGAAATACTGCACAAAATGTTAGCTTCTACCGCAATGTGGTAACCAGATCATGATTCAGCCATACATGCAATAAACCCTGTTAATTCAGGGTACAGTGTCAGTGCGTGTGGTTTCTGTTTTTGGTCTTTTGTCAATTATTTGGTTGGTAATACTTGATTCATGATGGTTCCCTGGTGGCTGATGTTTCAATTAGAAAATTTAAAGGGATACAATATCTATATAGCAGACTTGTTGCCACGCACATCAATCATCACTGAAAACAGAATTTCATGTTGTTTCTTGGAAAACTCCAACTGCCAATCCTGACACCTGGATATCATCAAGGAGTCTAGGGAAGATTTCGCAGCAACAAGGTGCACTTTATTTATGCTTTGGGCCATGGTTACAAATAGATATAAGCAATTAAAACTTTGTATCTCTTTGTCACTGTGACCAATCTGTCGATACAAATTGTGGTGCCAGATGACTTGGTGAATTTATTAAACATTTGATAATATTTGTATAATATTCTCTGAATTCCAAGTAGACTATTAAGTGAGGTTTAGGTTTGCACACTATTCAGAAATGCTGGGCCGTACTCCTTTTGTTTCACTCTCCAATTCCCACACATGAGTTAAAACATGACAACTGGAAATCTTTTTCTCTCATCCTTCTGTGCCATAAATGACTACGCTTCCATTCATTTAAAATTCCATCTGCCATCCCTTCCCACAACACTTAAACTGTTGCAAATTTATTTTTTCAAGGCAGACTGGAGAAACATTGTCCCTGTATAAAATACACACTGTTGAAAAACAAAATAATTTTTTTAAATGCAGACATGTGTGAAGCGATGCATTTTGGTAGGAAGAACATCGATAGACAATATAAAATAAGGCATGAAATTTTGAATAGGGTGCAGGAGCAAAAAGACCTGGGTATATCTGTGCGTAGGTCATTGAAGGTCGAAGGACAAGTGGAGACAGCAGTTAACAAAGCATATAGTATCCTGGGGCTTTATTAAGAGGGGCATAGAGTACAAGAGCAGGGAGGTTATACTGAATTTATATAAGACACTCGTTAGACCTCAGCTGGAGTATTGTGTACAGTTCAGGGCACCACACTTTAGGAAGGATGTGAACACATTGTAGACAGTGCAAAAGAGGATAGATTGGAGAGCTTTATTTCACCACACTTCCTTTTAATTGATCAAATGATTGATAATGGATGTTATCATTGTATATGCATTCCTAACATAGGTCAAAAAATTGTTCGGGTTCACCAGTACTTTGTAGAAGAAATACCCTAGTGTTTACAATAGCTACTAATGTCACTTTTGACTGAATTGGGTCACTAATGTCACTTTTAGCATGTCAAGTTCCAAAAGCATCTCAAATCAAAAATCCGCTTGCACTCAAAAAAATTTGAGAAGGCCACTAACATGGTGGATATGGAGCACATATGGATGTTGTCTACGTGGGCTTCCAAAAGGTTCCACATAAAAGATTATTGGTAAGTTCGTGAAAATAGAAGTGTATGGGGAAACAGAATTTGGCCCGTCGTGTCTGCACCAGCTCTCCAAATGAGCATTATGATCTAATGCCATTGCTCTGCCTTTTCCCTGCAACCCTGCACATTGTTTCTATTCAAATAATCATCTAATGCCCTCTTGAATGCCTCAATTGAACCTGCCTCCACTACACTTCCAGGCAGTGCATTCCAGAGCCAAACCACTTGTTGTGTGAAAAAGTTTTTTCTCACGTCACATTTGATTTTTATGCAAATCACTTTAAAACAGTGTCCTCTTGTTTTTGATCATTTTATGAGCAGGAACAGCTTCTCCTTATCTACTCTGTCCTGCCCCATCATGATTTTGAACATCTCTATCAAATCTCTTCTTAGCCTTCTTCTCTCCAAGTACAGTCCCAACCTTTCCAATCTATCCTCATAGCTGCAGTCTCTCATCCCTGGGACCATTCTTGTAAACTTCTTCTGCACTCTCTCCAATGTGTTCACATCCTTCCTATAGTGTGGCGCCCTGAACTGTACACAATACTCCAGATGAGGTTTAACAAGTGTCCTATATAAATTCAGCATAACCTCCCTGCTCTTGTACTCTATTCCACTACTAATAAAGCTGGGGATACTATATGCTTTATTAACTGCTCCCTTCGCCTGTCCTGCCACCTTCAATGATTAATGCACATATATACCTAGGTCTTTATGCTCCTGCACCCCCTTCAAAGTTTCATCCCTTATTTTATATTGTCTATCCATGTTCTTCCTACCAAAATGCATCACCTCACGCTTTCCTAAAACAATATGTTGTGGATCCAATCGGGGATCAGGCTATTTTGGATCTGGTAATGTGTAATGAGGCAGCTTTAATAAATGATCTCAGAGTAAAAGATCCCATGGGAAACAGTTACCATAACATGTAGAATTTAGCATTCAGTTTGAGAGTGAAAAACTTGAGTCGGAAACAACTGTGCTAAACTTATATAAGGATAAATACAAAGGAATGAGGGCAGAGTTAGTTGGAGGGGACTGGGAAAGGAGTTCAGCAGAAAAGACAGTTGATAAACAATGGCAGACGTTTAAGAAAATAGTTCATGACTCACAACAAAGATATAGTCCAGTGAGAAAGAAGGATTCTAGGAAGGGGATATATCAACCATGGTTAACCAAGGAAGTTAAGGATAGTATCAAATTGAACGAAAACATGCAACGTGGCAAAGATTAGTGGTAAGCCAGATGATTAGGAAAGTTTTAAAAACCAACAGAAGATGACCAAAAAAATAATAAAGAGGGAGAAAATAAACTTTGAGGGTAAACTAGCAAGTAATATAAAAATGGACAGTAAGAGCTTCTTAATTTATTTTTAAAAATTCATTCATGGGCTGTGGGCATTGCTGGCTAGACCAGCGTTTATTGCCCAGCACTAATTGCCCTTGTTCAGGGTCAGCCACATTACTGTGGGGCTGGAGTCACATGTAGGCCAGACCAGGCAAGGACAGCAGATTTCCTTCCCTAAAGTACATTAGTGAACCAGATGGGTTTTGACAATGGTTTCATGGTCATCATTAGACCTTTAGTCCCAGATTTTTATTGAATTCAAATTTGACTATCTGCTGTGGTGGGAATTGAACATAGGTCCCCAGAGCATTACCCTGGATCTATGGATCATTAGTCCAGCAGCAATACCACTATGCCATCGCCTCCCCTTTAAATATATAAAAAGGAAGAGAATGGCCAAAGTTAACATAGGCCCCTTAGAGAATGTGGTTGGGGAAATAAAAATGGGGAACCAGGAAATGGCAGAGGAGTTGAATAAATACTTTGCATCAGTCTTCACAGTAGAAGACATTAATAGCATTCCAAAAATACTAAAGAATCATGGGGCAAAAGTGGGGGTGGGGGGGGTGGTGGGGGGGATGTTTCTCCTGCCCCAACTGTCTAAAACATGCATGTATAGTGGGTAGAGTTATAGTCCATGCTATTTTCCTTCAATATCTTCTTGTCATTGATAACTATTACTAGGGAAAAAGTACTAGGGAAATTAATGGGTCTAAAGGCTGATAAGTCCCCTGGACCTGATGGGTTACATCCTAGGATATCAAAGGAAGTAGCTACACAAATAGTGGATGCACTGGTAGTAATCTTCCAAGTATCCTTAGATTCTGGAAAAGTCCCAGAAGATTCAAAAATGCCAATCAACGATTGCCAATGTAACGCCCTTATTCAAGAGGGGAGGGAGACAAAGAACAGGTAACTATAGGCCAGTTAACTTAACATTCGTCATTGGGAAAATGTTAGAGTTCATTATAAAGGGTGTAACAGCAGACCATTTAGAAATGCATAATATAGTCAAGCAGAGTCAGCATGGCTTCATGAAGTGGAAGTGGAAAGCCTGACAAACTGATTAGAATTCTTTGAGGAGGTAACAAGTAGGATAGAAAAAAGGGAACCAGTAGATGTAATATATTTAGATTTCTAAAAGGTGTTTGATAAGATACTGCACATAAAGCTCTTAATAAGATAAGAGCCCACGGTGTTGGGGGTAGTATGTTAACATGGATAGAGGATTGGCTAACTAATAGAAGACAGAAGAGCTTCCTCCAGCTCGAAAAATATCCATTGACCATTACTCTCTGCTTTCTATTTTTTTAGCCAATTTTGTATCCATGTGCTATTGTCCCTTTTATTCCATGGGCAATAACTTTTCTCACAAGTCTGTTGTGTAGCACCATATCAAATGCCTTTTGAAAGTCCATGTCCACCACATCGACAGCATTATTCTCATCGACCTTTTCAGTTACCTCTTCAAAAGCCTCCTGAAAATTAGTTAAACAGGATTTCCCCTTTAGAAATTCATGCTGGCTCTTCCTTATCAACCCATATTCTTCCATGTGCCTACTAATTCTATCCCGAATAATTGTTTCTAGAATCTTGCCCACCACTGAAGTTAAAATGGCTGGCCTGTAATTGCTGGGCTTATCTTTAAAACCTTTTTTGAACAAGGGCGTAATGTTTTCAATTCTTCAGCCTTCTGGCACCACCCCTGAGTCTTGGGAAGACTGAAAGATTATGGCCAGGGCCCCTGCAATTTCTACTCTCACTTCCTTCAATATCCTTGGGTGCATCTCATCTGGTCCCTTACCAACTTTAAGTACCAACAGTCTATTCAACACTTCCTCTTTATCAATTTTGAACCCTTCTAGTGACAGAGTTTCCTTGTCTGTCACCATGGCCCGGATAGCATCTACCTCCTTGGTAAAGACAGATGCAAAGTATTCATTTAGTACCTCAGCCATCCTCACACTGATTTTTAATTTGCTACAGATTTGCCCACTCACTTAGACTACGTATCTTTGTAAATTCATTCACATACTGTACTGTGCCTCCTAGCTTAGTGTCAACTAAAAACTTAGATATATAACTCTCTATTCCATCATCCAGATCATTATGGTTATGGTGAAGGCCCCATTAGAGATTCCTGGGTAACACCATTTGACAGATCCTGCCAATCAGAGAGCAAACTGTTTATCCCTGCATTCTTTCTCTTCTACCTGCTAACCAATTGTGACAAGGCTACAAGAAATGGTTTGGGACCAGTGAAGTTATATTCCATCGAAAGGGAAGGGTAGGGCAAACAAATCTAGAGCTACCTGGATGAAAAAGGAGATTGAAATTAAGATAAAGAAGAAAAAGTGCACTTGTGACAGATGTCAGGTGGAAAAGACAATTGAGAATCAAGAGGAATACAGAAGATTTAGAGGGGAGGTGAAAAAGCAGATTAGAGAAGCAAAGAGGGATTATGAGAAAAGTTTGGCAGCCAATACAATGTTAAAGTTAAAGCTAGCCAACTTAGGACTTAAATAAGGAAGCCCCTTTTCACACAAAGGGTAGTAGAAATCTGGAACCAATTATCTAAAAGGTAAGGATTTCAATGGATATGAAACTAAGTTGGGTAAATAGATTTGAGGTACAGATCAGCCATAGTCTAACTGAATATCAGAAGGGACTCAAAGGACTGAATAGCCCCATCTTGTTCCTATGGAGTGTTCCAAAAGCATCATTAACCACAGTTAAAATGTTGTAAGATATCTTGTAACACAAGTCAGCATGGGAGAGGGTATACCCAAGTAATAATAAAACATCTGTAAGTAAAACATCTGACTGCTATGGATACGAGAATGTGCTATTTAATTTCTGGCTTTAAACGGGCACACCTCACTAATCGGAGCAGGTTGATCAGAAATTACTCAAGTTAATTGACCATATCCTAAATTAATGGGTGTTAATACTAACTGGACAGTTCTATTCTGCACAAATCTCCATTGAATATTAAGGTTGTTAAATTAAAATGAGAGATTCATGAGGTGTAACTGCATTAAAATCAAATCCTAAGATGTTATAGCACAGAAGCAAGGTATTTGGCCCATGGCATCTGTCATGGAAATTTTCTCCACAGGGCTGTCTACTCTAATCCCATTATCCTGCTTGCTTCCTCTACTTTTTTTTAAAGTAAATACAATGTTCTTCTTATTTCGTATTTCATATTTGTATTTCATATTTGATTTCTGCAGGCATAGAGAAGATGAGATACAAATTTCCTAATTTGTTGTGAATTTATCATTATTTGGCATCTAATATTACGGGAAAATGTACCTTTGATTTAAGCAAGAAAGACAGAAAGAAAGACAAACTTACATTTATACAGCATCTTTCACAGTTTCAGGATGGACCAAAGCTCTTTATAGCCAATGAATTAGTTTTGGAGTGTTATCACTGTTGTACTGGAAGAAACACGGCAAGTCCCCACAAACAGCAACGTGATAATGGCCAGATAATATGTTTTAGTCGTGTTGATTGATGGCTAAATATTATCTAAGATACAGGAGAAAATTTCCCTGCTCTTCATTGAAACATTGCCACAAGATCTTTCATGTGCACATGAGAGAGACAGAGTTTCAGTTTAATGTCCCACCTGAAAGACAGCACCTCTGACAGTGCAGCTCAGTACTGTACTGGAATGTCAGTCCAGAGAAAAGAATAGTTTGGCAGGTAGTGCTCAGTAGATCGCAGAGGTACGGCATGCATGTGTTACAAGTAGATATATATACCAGTATAATATTATATATATAAAAAATATATACATAATATGCATTTCCATCAACATAATCAACTCTTTAACTCTCATCTTCCAGCATAACATGGGCCCATTATTACATTTGATTAGTTTCATTATGCAGGGCTTCCTTCTCTCGAAAACACAATGGCCAGGATTTTATGGCCTGCCGCAGCGTCTCCTCCTGGCGGATACGTCGAACCATTTAAATCAGTTCGGTGGAATATCCCACCGGGCAGGAGGGGCGGTAAAATCCTGGCCAATGAGTACTTCAAAAGGATCTTTTAATACTAGCGACTGGAGAGCTTTTAATTCAAATATCTATTCCCTAAATCTGCTTTTGTGGCATTACATCTGATCTATTTAAAAACATATATGGCAACTTCCACATTATTAAAGGACTACTTTTGTCTGACAAGACAATTTATCAAATCTAGTGAGAAATGATTATGAACCTTTACAAAGTAAAGGAGATGAAAAGCCTTCTCTGTGACAGATCACACACATGCAGACATGTGAATTCACAGAAGAGGCCAACATACAGCATAGCATGGGACAGTTTCAGCGTATCTTATTTCAGGGACTGAGCCTGCTTCAAAATTCTCCAATAAGCTGACGCTGACTCTCATTTAGCTGTTCTTGGACAGGGCAGTGGTAGAGGTATGACAACTGGCCTGTGTTCCTGGGCTTGGGAGAAGGAAAAAGAAGGAATGCCAGTCAGGGCCCTCAATTTTAATTGTTATTCACAGAATCAAGGAATCCTGCAGCTCAGACTGAGGCCATCCGGCCCATTGTGCCAGTGCCAGCTCTTTGAAAGAGCTACTCCCACTTTCCTGCCTTTTCTACAAATCCCTGCAAATAACGTACATGAGTTGTGCTAGATAAGGACAAGATTGGATTCTCCTGTGATGGTCAAATAGGCTGAAAAAGCTCACCATCTCACATGTAGAAAGATAAGGTACCAGCAGCCAGCACACACAAAATTCTGTGCACTCCAGTGTGTGTTCAGGACGGGTGTGCAGAATATGGGGGAAAATACAGGCAATGTTGCACTTGTTCACCTTTCAGAATACATTAAATTGCAGTCACCCTCTTTTCAAAGCATTACAGTGATGCTGAATACTCCAGTCATCTGCTCTCTGTTGTAAATAACTTCTCTCAAAATGAAATCATTCCGGAGAGGCTGTTGCCATGAAGCGCCATGGATCACAACAGATGGTAGCGAGCTTTGTTCAGGGGGATCTGCTCTGAAGCCCTCCACTCGAGCATGCCACTAACATTCTTCACATGCCTCAGGTCCAAGTTTCACTGCTGTGCGCCTTGTTTCCAAGACAATCTACCCATATTGAGCTACACTTTGGCCTTTTATTAAGGTACGATACAATTCTCTGGATGACACTTTATAGAAATTCCTTCTACAAGAATTTGAACTTTGCTGTCTCCACTCCCCAGCGAAATGAAAAGCTTCACAAAGAATAATACACAGTAATACAATACATAAAGTGGCATTTTCAAATACCTATTTTCATCATTAGAACTTGCTGATTTATTTCATGAGAAAGGATGTTTCTTGGCTACAGACAGCAACATTCAGAATTGGGACATCGGAACTGGTTTTATCAAGTGTAGATGAAGGAATGCATTTAATGGCATTCTATTTTTGACCTGAGAGTTGGTATGGCTACAGGCACATCCGAACAGGCCAGATTTATGTGTAAATGATGCATGCAGTTATTAATATGCAAATCAGCCAGCAACTTCTGACGAGGCGAGATATCCCATGAAATTTGAATTACCACAAGTTATTGGCCAATTTGCACCGCTCCACTATTATTTTTGTGAAAATAGCATCTCACTTAGTTTCCCCATGAGTTTCTTGAAGTTCTGCACTTGCACATCAAGTGCCCATTAAACTCACCATAGAAAGTTAAGTCACGTAATTAATAACATAGTAAACACCCTTTTGATGGCATGATAATTGTTAATGACTGCTAATTAACCTTTCTTGCCTAAAAGCAAATAATTATAAGTGTGAAATCTTATTCCTTTAGGATGTGAATTATTTTAGGAGATTTTAAAAATGACAAATATCAATTTTTAAAATTTTTTCTTACTTATTCTTTTTGTCTCTTATTTTCTCTCTCTTAATCCAATCTTTCTTTCCTTCTTTATTTTGTTTTCTGTGCCTGATTTGACATTGAACTCATCCACTCTAATTCACCCTCCTTCTCAACCCTTCCTGTTTATTTGGGAAATAAATGAATCCTCATTGATTCATGAGATACATTGTTATTCCTGATGTTCTGGTTATTACTGGGTAAATAAGGTTGGAGAGGTTTTGGGAGAGAATGATGTGGTCAACCATGCCAAAAGCTGCAAGCAGGTTGAGAATGATGAAAAGGGATAGTTTACCTTTTCCAGGATCAATGGGATCATGGGATGCCATTTGGGGTTTTGATAAGAAGGCTAATGGAATACTATCCTTTATTACGAGAGGAATTGAACATAAAAGTAAGGATGTTATACTTCAGTTATACATGGCATTGGTGAGACCGCATCTCAAATGCTTTATGCAGTATTGATCTCCTTATTTAAGGAAGGATATAAATGAGTTGGAGGCAGTTCAGATGAGGCTTACTAGATTGATAGCTGGACTAAATGGGTTGTCTTATGAGGAAAGGTTGGACAGATTGGGCTTCTTTCCACTGGAGTTCAGAAGAGTGAGGTGTGACTTGATTGAAGTATATAAGATCCTGAATGGTCTTGACAAGGTGGATGTCGAAAGGATGGTTCCCCTTGTGGGTGAGTCCAGACTAGGGGGCATTGTTTTAAAATTAAGGAGGGCGCCCTTTTAGGACAGAGATTAGGAGATTTTTTTCTCTCAGAAGATTGTGCAACTTTGGAACTCTTTGTCTCAGAAGGCGGTGGATGTGGGGGTCACTGAATATTTTTAAGGTGGAGGTGGATAGATTCTTGTTAGGCAAGGGAATTAAAGGCTATTGTGGGTAGTTGGGAATGTGGAATCCGAAACACAAGCAAACCATGATCAAACTGGCATAGGGTAAATAAAGTCAAGGAGTTAAATGTGTGACTCAAAGATTGGTGTAGGAGGAATGGGTTTTAGTTCATGGGGCACTGGCACCAGTACTGGTGTGGAAAGGAGCTGTTCCGGTGGGATGGGTTTCACTCGAGCCATGCTGGGACTAGTGTCCTGGCGAATCGAATAGCTGGGGCTGTAGAGAGGGCTTTAAACTAAACAGAGGGGGAGGGTTCTGGAGAGGGGATAAGCAGACTTACAAAGCAAAAGAATATGGCAGCATTGCAGGGCAGCTACTTAGGTAATGTTACCCAGCGTGTGACAGGAAGGGACAGAGTGTACAAACATTAAAAGAAAGCAGCAAATAGGGTCAAAGGGGGAAAAAAATAGTAAAAAGGCAAAAATTAATGGCTCTTTACTTAAATGCATATAGTATTTGGAACAAAATAAATGAATTAATGGCACAAATAGAGATTAATGGGTATGATCTTATAACTATTATGGAGACATGGTTACAAGGAGATCAAAGCTGGGAACTAAATATTCAGGGATATGTGACTTTTCGAAAGGACAGGCAGGAAGGAAAGGGTGGTGGAGTAGCTTTGTTAGTACGAGATGGAATAGGTACGATAGCAAGAAATGACCTTGGATCGGAAGATATGGAATCCATACGGGTGAAGGTAAGAAATAACAAGAGGAAGAAGACATTGGAGAGAGTAGTCTATGGGTCCCCTAACAGTAGCTATGCTGTCGGATAGAGAATAAATCAGGAAATAATGAGGGCATGTAAAAAAGGCAGTATATTAATCTTGGGTGACTTTAATCTCCACATAGATTGGGAAAATCAAATTGGCAGAGGTAGCCACGAGCAAGAATTCATAGCGTGTATTCAGGACAGTTTCCTAGAATAATATATTGTGGATCTAACCAGGGATCAGGCTATTTTGGATCTAATAATGTGTAATGAGGCAGCTTTAATAAATGATCTCAGAGTAGAAGATCCCCTAGGAAACAGTGACCATAACATGGTGGAATTTAACGTTCAGTTTGAGAATGAGAACCTTAGTCCGGAAACATCTGTGCTAAACTTAAATAAGGGTAATTACAAAGGAATGAGGGCAGAGTTGGCTGGAATGGACTGGGAAAGGTGTTTAGCAGGAAAGATGTTTGATGAACAATGGCAGATGTTTAAGAAAATAGTTCATGACTCACAACAAAGATACATCCCAGTGAGGAAGAAGGATTATAGGAAGGGGATAAACCAAGGAAGTGAAGGATAGTGTCAAAGTGAAAGACAAAAACATACAATGTGGCAAAGATTAGCGGTAAGACAGAGGATTTGGAAAGTTTTAAAAACCAACAGAAGCTGACCAAAAAAAAAATAAAGAGGGAGAAAATAAACTTTCAGGGTAAACTAGCAAGTAATACAAAACACACAGTAAGAGCTTCTTTAAATGTATAAAAAGGAAAAGAGAGGCCAAAGTCAATATAGGCCCCTTAGAGGCTGGGGAAATAATAATGGGGAACCAGGAAATGGCAGAGGAGTTGAATAAAACTTTGCAACAGTCTTCACTGTAGAAGACACTAATAGCATACCAAAAAGCACTAAGTAATCATGGGGTAAAAATAGCAGAGGAAATAAATACAATAACTATCACTAGAGAAGAAGTACTAGGGAAACTAATGGGGCTAAAGGCTGATAATTCACCTGGACCTGATGGGTTACATCCTAGAATATTATAGGAAATAGCTGCCGAGATAGTGGCTGCACTGGTAGTAATCTTCCAAGAGTCCTTAGATTCTGGAAAAGTCCCAGAGGATTGGAAAACTACCAATGCAACACCCTAATTCAAAAAGGGAGGGAGACAAAAAACAGGTAAATGTAGGCCAGTTAGCTTAACATCCATCATTGGGAAAATGTTGAGGTCTATCATAAAGAGTGTAATAGCAAAGCATTTAGAAATGCATAATATAATCAAGCAGAGTCAGCATGGCTACATGAAGGGGAAATCATGCCTGACAAATTTATTAGGATTCTTTGAGGAGGTGACAAGCAGGATAGATAACAGGTAACCAGTAGCTGTAATATTTGGATTTACAAAAGGTGTTCTATAAGGTACCACACATAAGCTACTTAATGGGCTGAACTTTCCCCCTTTGGGGGGAGTTGTGTGGGGGTGGACGGGAGCTAGCGTGAACCTGATTGGTGCCCCCAACTGGGTTTGCGCCACCATTTTATGTGGGCAGGCCAATTAAGGCTTACCCTGAAGCGCTGAGCAGAGATGCCTCAGGGAGATCAGCTTAAGGTTTTAAAATTTAAATAAAGGAAAAAAAACTTTCAAAACACGTCCTCGCATGTGACAGTGTCACATGAGCTGGGACATGTCAATGAATTTTTAAAATAATTTTTATTGAATTTTAAAACACTTAATGAAACTTCACCCCGCCCGTGGATGAGGTTTCATGAAAAATGCGAAGGCCGCCTCGGCTCTTCACCTGCCCTACAGCCTTAAGGTTGGATAGGCAGCTCCGTTAAGTGTTCTAATTCATTTTTAACAGGCCTTTGACAGTTCGGTGGGCACACCACCAAGTTGGCTGTGCGCCTGCTGAACTGAAAATCTAAATGACGCACGGTGATGTCAGGACGCCCACCCGACATCACCGCGCATCATTTTACGCATCGCCCCCGCTCACCAATCGGAAAATTCTTCCCAATAAGATAAGAGCCCATGATGTTGGGGGTAGTATATTAGCATGGATAGAGGACTGGCTAACTAATAGAAGACAGGGAGTTGGGATAAGGGGAGGCATTTTCAGGATGGCAACCTGCAACTAGTGGAGTGCCACAGGGATCAGTGCTGGGGCCACAATTATTTACAGTATATATTAATGACTTAGGTAAGGGAAGTGGATGTACTATTGCCAAGTTTACAGATGACACAAATATAGATGGGAAGACAAGTGGTGAGGATGACGCAAAGAGTCTACAGAGGGATATAGGCAGGTTAAGTGAGTGGGCAAAAATGTGGCAGATGGAATATAATGTGGAAACGTGTGAGATATGAATCCCAGAAAGCTAACATACAAGTTTAGCAGGTAATAGGGAAGGGAAATGGAATGTTGACCTTTATTTCAAAGGAAATGGAGTATAAAAATAGGCAAGTCTTGCTAAAACTATACAAGGCACTAGTTAGACCACACCTAGAATACTGTGAACAGTTATGATCCCCTTATCTAAGGAAATGTATACTGGCATTGGAGGCAGTCCAGAGAAGATTCAATAGGTTGATCCTGGGGATGGAGGGATTATCTTATGAGGAGAGGTTGAGTAGGTTGGGCATGTACTCGTTGGAGTTTAGAAGAATGAGAGGCGACCTTATTGAAACATATGATTCTTAGGGGCTTGACAGGGTAGATACTGAGAGGTTATTCCCCATTGTGGAAGAGTCTAGGACCAGAAGCCATAATCTCAGAGTAAGGGGGTGCCCACTTAAAACAGAGGTGGGGAGGAATTTCTTCTCTCAGAGGGTAGTCAATCTGTGGAATTCTTTACCGCATTGGGCTGTAAAGGCTGGGTCATTAAGTATATTCAAGGCTGAGATAGACAGATTTTTAATCAGCAATGGAATCAAGGGTTATGGGGAAAAGGCAGGAAAGTGGAGTTGAGGATTATCAGGTCAGCCATGATCTCATTGAATGGCAGAGCAGACTCGATGGGCCGAATGGCCTACTTCTGCTCCTACATCTTATGGTCTTATCTTACTAAATGGTGGAGCAGGCTCGAGGAGCCGAATGGTCTCCTCCACTCCTATTTCTAATGTTCTTATGGAAACCTGATTGGAAAGATTCAAACGTGGAGCTCTGGAGACTATGGGCAGAGATTTGGGAGGCAACACCATGTTCAAGGCCTTTATAGAGAAAAGGAATTGGAAATGGGGCTATAGTTTGGAAGAACAGAGGGATCAAGGGTTTTTTTTGAGGAAAGGGGTGATGATGGCAGATTTGAAAGAGAGAGGGATGACACCTGAAGACAGAGGACTGTTAACAATATCAAGTAACACAAGGAAAGGAAGAAAATTGGGTTGCAATGTTCCTTGTAAAATTTTGTTGTGCGCACCCGGATTTTTCAATGCATGGTACCTTTAAGTTCTTTCGCATCCCTGCTCATGACCTGCATTTAACATGGAACAAGGCCTACATGGTAGCTTCCAGGATCAACACAGCCACACACTCATACATACACTGAATGGATGGTCTGCAGTATTAGGTTCAAGAAAATAGGATCTGGGTCTCATGGGCAAGTTGAGCTCAGGGAGGACATAGAAGGAGATAAGAAAGAAATGAAGCAAGATCTAAGTCCAGGGTTAGGTCATGGGGAATCCTTGGAGGAGGTCTGGCCCATTGGGATAGGGGAAGGGAAGGTATTGGCAGAGGTAGCTGATTGGATGGTCTCAGTTTAGTAATAAAGAAATCCATGACCTCCTTGCACTTGTTGGAGGTGAGGGTGGAGGAGACAGGGGAGAGCAGTTGAAGAAAATGGGTTGCAGTAAAGAAAAGACACTGGGGCTTACTTTTGCAGTCCAGGGTGATCCGAGAATACTGAGCAGATTTGGCAGATGCCAGCAGGATCTGACTGTGTTTTGTGTGGTTCTGACAGTGGATGACTAAACCAGTTGACCATCATGTTCATTCAAGTCGGTATCCATTCGATTTAATACAGCAGTGATGATGGCCATATCAGAGGAACAGCTAGGGTGAGAGAAAATAATGGTTTTATTAGGGATTGGGGATCATGGGTTTAGGTAAGAGGACGGTTGAGCAAATCAGTAGCTGCAGATATGTTGTAGTGAATGAGGGCCAAAGGTTAGATAGTTGTGATTTCAAAAGTATATTGAGTGAATTGGGAGAAGGGCTTTTTTTTCCCAGGGGCAAACACAGAAGGTGGGAAGGTGGAGAATGATACAAGGAAGTGATCAGAGATGACTTTATCGGTGACTGACACAATGGGAATAGCAAGACCACATGCGTTGTCAAGGTAAATGGCTTGGCTGAGAATATGGGTAGAAGGGATTATATGAAGAGAGGTTAAGGGAGAGTAGGAGGGCAGTAAACTCAGAGGAGAGTGAGCATGATGGGTTGAAATTACCAAAGATATCCTCTGGGGAATAGTGAGGCATGGCTGTTTCAGCTGGTGCAATTCTTTTTTAAATCACCAGACTCTTTCCCCTATTTTACGAAACACAGGCCTCTTTTACATTGTCGTTAGTTGTTCCAGGGTAAAAAAATGTTCAAATGGAGACAAATAACCTCCGCGGGACAGTCTCGGATTTACCTCTACTGTTGTTATCACTCCTAAGTAATGTGCAATGTAGGCTTCAGGACGATGATTCCAACAGGTAAAATTACTTCTCTTTATTTTTGCTTTCTGAACTTTCTTTTCCTCTCGCAATCCAATTTTTCTTTCCCTCACTTTACTTATATTTCTGTATCTGATTTGGTATTAAATTCACCACTTTAACTTACACTTTCTTGTTCAAAGCTTGTGCTGTTCATTTCACAACCCTTTAATCTGACTGATTAAGGAGATACTTGCCCTGTTTGATCAGATCCCAGGTGCACTGTACAGGGTATGTGCCACTTCCATCCTGTATTTTCTGCAATTTGTTGCGCAAAAATGGGCAAAGACAAGTCTAACTAACAGCAGGCACTTTGTGTTGGCTGCCACAAGAGCAACTCCACAAGAATTGTATCTGCTGATGAACCGAAGCTGTTTTAATATCTGGCGCTTTATTTGTATCGTAGACCATCCTTTAAGACAAAGTTGAATTCATACTTCTAGCTGCAAATTCCCAACACTAGTGAACCTGCAGTTGTTTTAGTCATTGAAATTGTGTTGTAGTTCTGTGGCTCCATTTTTGGCTATGAAAAATTTAATTAGCTAAGAAATTGCTACTTGAATGGAGAATAGAGGGCACAGCATTGATTACATGGCAGTGAATAAATACAGGGTTACAGATGACATCAAACAAAGAGAAAACCCTTGGATGATTTCAGTATCATAATGACATTCCTAAAATTACTCATTTATTTGTACTGCTTATAGTTTTAATTTTAAACACAGTCTTATAGTATTCTCATTTTGTTTCCGTGGATATAAATTCTGACAATGTAGGCCTGGAAAAAGTCTCAAGAAAGGGTAACAACCCATTTCACCCAATGGAATCGATTATATTGAACATTAGATTATAGTATAAAATAAATGTCTATTAATTTAAGTCACAGCCAAACACTTCCATGCCAAGTGATTGATACTTTATTTTGCTGCATTAAAATGGCTCATCAGCCCAATAGTTAAACAGATCACAGATTTTCTTTTGGGGGAAATGGGGAGCAAATCGTAAAACTATATTAATCTTAAGGGAAGACTTTTGCTAAACCTTTAGTCTAAGTGTCCAATTTTAGACATCACACTTTCAGGAAGGATAGCAAGGCCTTGAAGGGGTGCAGAGGACTTTTACTAGAATGGTACCAAGGATGAGAGACTTCAATTTGTTTTGAGACCAGAAAAGTTGATAGGGAGAAACGGTTTCCACTGGCAGAACTGACAGAACGGTCAATAACCAAAGGATACAGATTTAAAGTAACTGGCAAAAGAACTGCAGTTGGTTGGACAGGTTGGACGGGGCGGGGGTGGGGGGGGTAAGGAGGAGATGGGAAAAATTATTTTACACAGTGAGGTGTTATGATCTGGAAAGCACTGAGAGAGCGGTGGAAGCAGATTCAATAATAACTTTCGAAAAGGAACTGGATATTTACCTGGAGACAAGAAAATAGTAAATAGGAACTGGAGTTGACCATTCCATCCTTCAAGGCTGCTCCACCATTCAACAAGATCATGGCTGATCTTCTACTTCAACTCCACCCTCCCAAACTATTCCCTTATTCCTTGAATCTCTTGGTACCCAAAAATCTATCGGTCTCCATCTTAAATATATTCAACGATTGAGCATTCACAGCTCTCTGTTGTAGAGAATGCCAAAGATTTCCAACCCTTTGAATGAAGAAATTTCTCCTCATCTCAGTCCTGAATTGCTGATCCCTCATTCTGAGAATATGGGCTAGATTTTCACTGCAGGTTCCTAATCCCAAAGCAGGGGTGAATTCCAAATTAGGAACCTGAAACTGTCAGCGGGGGATGCTAGAAGTGATTTTTGAGGAGGCAGCCAATAATGGATAAACCCTCCAGCACTGGAAGATCAGGAACCCCAAACGTTGGGGCTGGGGTCTGCCAATATAAATAACGCAGTTCAAGAGAGTGGGGGGGATTAAAAGTGGCAGGTGGATCGCTAGCCCCAGTCTGCTAGCAGGAGGCCGCCTCCATCTATCAGTCAGGATTCAATCTCAGCAGGGGTGCCGAGGTGAGGGGTGGTGTGCCCCGATTGCTGACTGGGAAGTTGGTGTCAGCACAGTGGCCTTAACAGGCCCTTTATGGTGCATTTTTGTCTACTCACCACTTGCAGGTAGGTATCATCTCCACCAGGAAACTGGCATGCTGGGTAGCAGTGCGATATTGTGGACCCACCCGCCTTCGTTCTTGCCTCCATAGCCCATCCAAAATCCAGCCCAATGATCTCATGTTCTAGATTCCCCAGTCAGGGGAAACAGCATCTACCCTGTAAAGCTCCTTAAGAATTTTATAGGTTTCAATTAGATCACCTCCAATCTTTCTAAACTCCAGAGAATAAAGGTCTACTCAAATAGGACAATTGTCTCATGTCCAGAACCAGGCTAATGAACCTTTGTTGCGCTCCCTTAAGAGCAAGTATGTCCTTCCTTAGGTAAAGAAACCAAAACTGTGTGCACAATTCCAGCTGTGGCCTTACCAATACCCTGCATAATTGCAGTAAGACTTCCTTACCCTTATACTCCAATTGTTTTGAAACAAAAGCTAACATACTTGCCTTCCTAATGATTGCTGTACCTACATGTTCACTTTCTGTGCTTCATGTAGAAGCACACCCAGGTCCCCTTGAATGTAAACATTTCCCAGTCTCTCACCATTCAAAAGTATTCTAATTTTTTACCTACTGAAGTGGATAGCTTCACGCTTTGCCACACTGTATTCCACCTGCCATGTTCTTGCCCGCTCATCCAAACTGTCAGTATCCCTCTGAAGCCTCTTTGTTCCTCCTCAACTCTTACCTTCCCACCTAAAAGGAAAACATTTGCATGGCTTTGGAGAAAAATCAAGAGGCTGGGACTAATTTGTTTGGCCTTTCAAAGAGCCAGTGCAGGTACCATGGTCCGAGTGACCTCCTTCTTTACTGTATAATTTGATGACTAAGTAGAAAAAAATGTGCAGCTTCACAACCACCATCATAAGGGTTTCAAATCATAACCTGCCATGATGTGTAAACAGAATTTTTTTTGCTGTCATTGTGGCAAGAAGAATTGGTCTGCTACTTTCTGACTTACTTGAATGAGGTAAATTCAAAGCTCGATTTAGGATAGTATGAAACATCCAAGGAGTCACTCGTGTATCTATTAACTGAATGCCCAAAGTGCTTTCGGCAGAGGCCTGTAAGTGATTACCTGCGCTTTCCTTCCATCTGCAAATGGTGAGTGAGTGACAAGGGGAAAAAAAAACTTATAATAAAAAAAGTGGTTGTTCTTTCAGAGAGCTCAAATAGATGTCTTGTGTATTAGATTGCCCACAAGAAAGCAATTTATAGAAACGTATGATGAAGCTGCAGGATACTTGGAAGATAAAACAGTGGATTTAATTAAATCCATCAAGCTAGATATATATTTCTAAACAGAGAACTGCTCAGCCCTGATCTTTGCATCAAAAGATCAACCAGAATGGGCTCAGTAATCCTAACAAGTTGCTGCAGAAAACAAAAAAGCACAGTTGAGTACATACCTCAGGCATGGTACATGTCAGTGAGTAAATGCAGAGAGATATACCACTTCCATATCAATCAGTACCACAGGCTTCCCAGCAATAATTCAGCAACAAAACAGTTTAAGAGCCTGCAGTAAGACTCTGTTTCAGCACAGGAAAGGCTTCCTTAAAACAAACAAGGCACAAGCGATCTCAATAAGGGCACCTTGTAGCAAGGAAGTGTCGACCAGACAAATAGAAACGTGGCTCAAATTACTTTCCTCCTCCAAACCAATCACAACCAACTTAACCTGAAACTATGAAGTCACAAAGTATTCTCGTACACTGATTGCCAGTTTCTGTGTGAAAGAAAATAACACCTGATACCCAGGAAATTTTGCAAACTACCCGCACATTGCCAAAAGAAATGAATTACAATAGTGGTCTCAGGCTGTTTAAGGAAAAGAATTAATTTAAATGACTGCTTTAGACTTATTAAAGATACCAGATTTAAAGCATTTTTAAGTACTGCTTTAAAACTCCTCTTCTTCCCACATATGAATTTATAAGTAATACATGTTCCTTTCATTGCTGACATATGTAACTAAGGGTGGTTCAGTGGGAGCAATTTAGTGGTCACCACAGATGAGCACAATGTTCAGCAATTAATACCGCCATTACAGAGGAAAGTTTCGGAAGCCTAAACCAGCAATCGTATCTCATGACCAACAGTCACTTGACTGCTCAAATAATTTATTTTCAGTCGTTGTTGTTCCCTAGTAGAAAGAAATTCACACATAACTGCCATACAAGCTATACTTCAGGTTCCATAAACAATACTTCAAATATTATGATCAGGAATGCACCATTGGAAAGGGTGGTAGAAACAGATTTAATATTAATTTAGAAAAGGGAATTGGATATATACTTGAAAGGGATAGATTTATAGAGCTATGGGGAAATAGCACAGGGGTAAGACTAAACTGGATAGCTCTTTCAAAGTGCCAGCACAGTCACGAAGGGCCAAATGGCCTTGTCCTGTGTGGTACCATTCTATTCTAATAGCCAGGCAGCACCTTATATTCTCCAATATCACTGGGGGGTGGAAAAGCAAAGCATGTGGTGAGATAAATTTTAATTGTTTTGTTAAATAAAAATTTGGACAGCTAAGGCTGAAGCCGCTATAATTAGTGGCAGTATCCCAGGCTAGCAAGAGTAAAAAGCAGCCTCTGGTCCCTCTCCTGAATGCTATTCAGTGACCCATGCCCAAGGTGCATGTGTGGGGAGATTGGGCAGGGGCAAGACTAGGCATGGCTACAATACTCCTTAGAGTCGAAGATTCTCATGAGATGAACTGCCGAGCCCCACAGATGATGAATGACTATTTGAGCAGAGGACAAGAAGATGCTAATGCCTGTGAAACTGCATGCTTGCTTCGTCCACCACTTTCAGGAGGAAAGAGTCAAAAAAAGGAGACATTCTTCCCTGCCCAGAGAAAATTAAACTTCATTAATCTACTAGAACAGCCAGCACTTAAATTGCAAAAACTGCAGCACTGGGGTTTGACTTTAGTATAGCCAATCCACAAGCCTCTGCATAAAATACCATTTGCTGATTAATCAGCCATGTGAAATCTTCACTCACTCTTACAGTGAATGTCTAGTCTCTGAGCTGTTGGCCTATAGGAACTTTGCACAGCTTCACAAGAACTCTGCAAAAACTGAGAAAATAGGACTGGATGGAAAGGTCATATTGCTACCAATGTTAGGAAGTAAGTACAATTTAAACTGGGATCCCTACAGTTTAAATCATCCAAACAAAATCCAAATTGCTGCTTTACTGTTGGTAGAGATGATGAATGGGCTTCAGGCAGGAACTCTGCAGATGTAATTATTTCGACTAAAAGTCTCTCAAAAATAAATCACTGGGCTCTACTGAGGAATCACCCACACTAATCACCTCCAAAGATACTACTCCCTGAAGAGTGAGAGACCCTTTTGCTCAAACAAATAACATGAAAGTTATAGAAACTTGTTTGTTCTTATTTTAAGAACCTTCACGTAAATATTCTTTCTTGAGAGATCCCTTGATACAAGTAAAACTAAATCTTTTGAAAATCCTACACATTGATGTAGGCAAGGGGGTTTTAAAACACATTCTCATCAATGGGATGTACAAAGGGCAGTAAAGCAATCCAACAGAATAATGTTCGCAAACACATTCAAACACCAGCCATTTAAAAGTTGATGAAAAATTACCCCATGTTACCCATTTACTGGGAATGTTAACTTTGTATAAAAATTGTGTCCTCTATATAAATAATACAATATTTGCACAAGTATTAAAATAGGATATCATCAAAAGCAATTATTGCAAAAGACAGTCTTTTGGGATATGAGTGAACCCTAATGCTGCCTTTAAAAGACAGTGTACAATGTACACAAAACATGGGCATTCCACAGGGTATAATATACCAGGTGGAAATTTTCAGAACAAACAAACAATTTCATTCAAAGAAATCAAATGAGGGATAAACCCTTAGCTACTGATTACACAACTCCACCTTCAATCCACCCTTAAGTCGTGGCTGAAGCAAGATGTTCACACTTTAATATCACCACACTGATGGTGTGAAAACCACAAAAATGACATATTCATACTTCTGGATATCTGCCTGCAACCATGAAGGGGGAAATCAAGCTTGTATGTCAAGTTCTATAAAATGCATTTCACTTGGCAGAGTAACTTAATTCATGTTTTGATTGACATTACATAAGGATGGACATGTATATTTCACTATTCATTAAGTTATATAGTTAGTGGATAAATAATTAATTGTGAGCATTTTGGACCACTATTTAATCATGGACTCAACTAAATCCTTTACTTTGAATGCATGAACATACCGGAAGTTAGTTTTCACTCTATATTTTAAAGCAAAAAGACATTAGGCACAATTCTTTGGTTACTGGACTAAGCAAAATTTTCTGCTGGACAGGCAAGCCACGATATCACAATGAGCACAAAAACATTTTCTTTTTCCCCTCCTCTTCTCAGTAACACTCCCATTTGTAAACTCAGCAGCAGATTTCATTGTCAGCAACAATCTGAGTACAAGTACTTCAGGGCTTCCTGGGACAATTCATCTATTCATTTCTACCTGGGCCCTTTGAGAAAGCACCTCTGCTTTCATCAGGTGTTTCCTGTTGTTGAATGGGATTCCTGTGTCAAAATTTGCTTCTTGATCTGGGACTGAAATTGAAGAACACCTTCTCCCCTCAGAGTCTGTCAGCTTTACTTCCATCAAAGGACACAACTAGAATAATACTGGGGATAAATAGCAGGTACAGAAGGATGCAGTAATTGCACAGGTTATTATATAGATTTTATCTTTCAAATGAATCTTAAAAGAAGGACCAGGTGTGAGCAAGGCTTCATGCTGTAGATATAAAGTCCACTCATAGGCCATCTATTCTATAATACACCATAAAGAAATGAGAAAATGATATAGTATATAAGCAAAATACTCCAGATACTGGATATCTGAAATGAAATTTAAAAAATGCTAGAAATTCGACCAGCATTTCAAAGTGCATACAATGGGCATGAAACTGGCCCATGGCTTTGAGACCCTGTGTTCCAAGTGTTCGCCGCCCTTGCCTAGTTCCATGTCAGATCAGAGACCTTCACTGAGCAACACAGCTTTGTCGGTTTAAAAAAAGGTTTGTGCAAAAAGTTTCTGGATAAGCATGAAATATTGCCTATTTACAAACATGCAATCACAATATGATTGGACAGAGTGAATACAGTTTAAAGATAGGGAAATCGAGTTTGATAAATCTATCAGCTTTTTGAGGATGCAACTAATAAGGTAGATAAGGGGAAATTCGTGGATGTAGGCTATTTGGATTTTCAGAACACATTCTATAAAGTACCAAGTAAAGGTTGTTTCACAAAATTAAGGCTCATGGGATAGGGGTAAAAAGTAGCACGGATTGAGGATTGGTTAAACAGAAAACAAAGAATTGGAATAAACAGGTCATTTTCGGGATGGCAGTGTGTAACCAGTGAGGAACTGCAAGAATCACTACTTGGGCTTCAGTCATTTACAATCTATATCAATGATGTAGATGAGGGGATGGAGTGTAATGTATCTATACTAGTTGATGATAAAAGTTAGGTGGGAAAGTAAGCTGTGGGGTGGATGCAAAGAGGCTGAAAAAAGAAATGAACTGGCTAAGTGATTGATTAAGTGAGGTGGAAGATGGAGTATAATGGAGCATAGGAAGAGTGGAAAAGCAGAATATTTTTTCAAAGGGTGAGGCACACTAGAAAATGTTGGCATGCAGAGGAATTTGAAGATCCTTGTACACCAATTGCAGAAAGTAAACATGCAGGTATGCAAGCCACAAGGAAGGTAAACAGTATATCAACATTTGCTGCAAGGGTGTTGGAGAATAAGGGTAAGGAAGCCTTGCTGAAAGTAGATAGAGCTTTGGTGAGACTAAACTTGGACTACTGGATATAGATTTGGCCTCCTTACTGAAGGTTCAATATACTGAGGGCGGAATTGTCCCAGATTTGTACTAAGTGACGTAATGGGCATGTAAAAAGACGTATTACCCATTGGCCACAATGGCGGGTTTTCACTTCCTGCCTCCTTAGTTATGCAGCCACAGGAAACATGCTGCCTTACTGGCGGGCAGCCTCCAATTTGCCTGCCACGCCGCTTCCTCACACTGGGCGCCATATTTAAACTACAGTCATGTGCACACTTCTCAATGCATATAGCCAAGAACTGTTCCAGTAAAGACATGGCCCCAAAAGCCAAGAAGAGTACAGCCCCCTGATTCAGTGATGCAACCCTGGGACACTTTTTGGACACCGTGGAGGCCCACTGCGATGTCCTTTACCCCCGCGTTGGCTGCAGGAGGCCCATCAGTCTCACCACTCCGGCTTGGGAGGCATTGGTAGGGACGGTCAGTCCCAACACTGCACACAAGAGGTTGGCCATCCAGTGCAGAAAGAGGATGAATGATCTCATCCGTGCTGCCAGGGTAAGACAAACATCTCATCATTCTAAACTCACACACTCACAAGCCCATCTCACTCACTGCCAGCTCAAGGGACATCACCACTCACACTCTCACACGCACCCTCACATCTCCATCTGAACTCATCTCCTCTGGAGACTTCCTCCTCAGCCCTCACCATCTTGAGGCTACTTGCACAGATCAGCATGTGCACCCCCCACACACATCCTGGAATCCCCTCCTTCCCCAGTTAAGCCCTCACCATGCTGCCTCTTCTCTTCCCTGAGGCTGCTTCTCCCCCTTCCCCAAGCAAGCCCTAGCCCTGCAGCTGATGAAAAGCCACCCCCACAATACAGCTGGTCTGGTAGGTAGAGACCTGCCTATAGGCCTCCCTCCCCAAAGGTGATGTGGTGCTGCTTGCAAAGCAAGGTAGACAAATAAACCTTGCAGTTCTGAACAAAGTGCAGCATACCATGTGAAACATGTCGGCGTGCAATCACATTAATGTGTTCGGATGATCAAGTGTGGGGGGATTCCAGGCTGACACTTCAGTGCAGTACTGAGGGAGTGCTGCGCTGGCGGCGATCCTGTCTTTTGGATGAGACATTAAATCAAGACCCATCTGCCCTCTCAAGCAGGAGTAAAGTTTTGATGGCACAAGTCTGAAGAAGAGCAGAAGAGTTATCTCCAGTGTCCTGGCCAATATCTATCCCTCAATCAACATTACAAAAACAGTTTAGCTGGTCACACATTGCTATTTGTGGGAGTTTGCTGTTTGCAAATTGGCTGCTGCATTTCCTATACTTCCTGCATCACTGCAGTGACTACACTTCAAGAAGTACTTCATTGATTATAAAGCACTTTAGGACTTGAGGGCAAGAAAGTTGTTACATTAACTCAAGTCTTTTTTTAAGAAAATACATACTTTAAAAAAATTCTTCCAATAATTCTCAATAAAGACAACGTGGCTGATGAATTTCAGGATACTAAATGTACCTTTTAGCCCTCCATTTTGTCAAAGTATATAGTTTCAAAGCATTCACTTAAAAGAGGAGCAAGAATTTGGCAACATACATTCACCTCCCACATAGACAATCCTCCCCCTTGATCTTGGCAAGGATCTTTATCATTTCAGATCCTAAAGTTATTCTTTAATTTTCTAACCACATATCATCACCCAACTATGTCCTGCTTCAGCTCATCTGCCACTGAAACCCTCAATCATGCCTTTGTTAATTCTAGACTTGACTAGTCCAACGCACTCCTGGCTGGCCTCCTACATTCTACCCTCCATAAACTTGAGGTTACCCAGAACTTTGTTACCCATGTCCTAAATCGCAACAAATCCTGTTCACCCCTCATCCTGTGCTTGCTGACCTACATTGGCTCCTGGTCAAGCAATGTTGTGATTTTAAAATTCTCATTCATGTTCCTCCATAGCATCACTCCTCCCTATCTCTGTAATCTCCTCCAGTCCCATGACTGTATCAGCGCTCATCTATTTCTGGTATCCTAAGCATCGCTGATTTTAATCACTCCACCATTGTTGGCCGAGCCTTCAGCTGCCTAAGCTCCAAAGACTGGAATACCCTCCCTATACCTCACCAACTCTCGACAACTCTTTCCTTCTTTAAGATACTCCTTAAAACCTAACTCTTTGACCAAGCTTTTAGTCAGCTGTCCTATCTCCCTATGTGGCTTGGTGTCATATTTTGTCTTATAATGTATCGGTGAAGCACCTTGGAACATTTTATTACATTAAAGACACTATATAAATGTAAGTTGTTGTTGTCGTATGCTGCAATGTCGAAACTCAGATATGTCGGCTAGTAGGAGGCGGTGAGTCCAAGTGCTCCACCAGGGATAGAGATAGAGAGACAGGGAGAGGGAAAGAGTACATCTGAGGTGGGGGGCGGGGAGTGGGCATGTGGGGGGGGGGGGGGGGGGGGGGGGGGGGGTTGGGGTGGTGTGAGAGAGAACAGCATGCATGGAAGGCATAACATCTTTTAGTGGACTTTCTACTGGTTACCACAACAGCTGCTTTGGTAGAGACTTGGCAGAGGTGTGTGGCCTGCCTTTACTACTGGATATGGTGCATGGTGAGCCAGGACAGAGAAACTGGGGAAAACATAAAAAAAAAACCCAAAAAGATGTTATTATATGTAAGTAAAGACACATGTATGTATAATAAGACTGCTACATTTGATGAATTGAAAGGATTTTACAGTTCAGAAACTTTTTTTATAGTTTTGTTACTCTGGAATGCAGTGACAATGGGTCTGATGTACTTTATTTCTTTGACATTGCTAAAGATCATTGCACTTTGCCTAGCAATCGAGAACAGAATTTTCAGGTTGGCGGGTGGGTGCGATCGGTTGGTCCGGGAGCAGCTGGGGAACGGACTGCCAGCCAGGGAACTGACCACCAAGTGTGATCAGCCTACGACCGCGATTTCACGCTGGCTGGCCAATTAACAGCCAGCCAGCGTGAAGTGCGCGCTGAGAAGCTTAGCGCTGCTGGGATGGGGGCGGGAGGAACATGGGCGCTGACGTAAGCCCAGGCGAGCGCGGAATGAAAGCTCTCTGAAGACAGAGAGCTGCCTCAGGGAGCTGAAGACTTCAAAAGTATTAAAGATTTTAAAATCAGAACAAAAATGTCCAACCATAACAAACAGTCCCCTGAACATATAAAGATGCTGTCCATAGATTTTTATTTTTTAAAATTTAATAAAAGAAACCTCATCCCGCCCTTGGATAAGGTTTCATGAAAAGGCCGCCTGGCCGATTAGCCCGTCCGCCAACTGTGAGGTTGGACAGATCACAAAAAATCAGGGACAATTAAAACTTTAATGGGCTTAATCGCCCTCTTTATTGTCGGCGGGCCCGCTTCCGACTTTTGCGCACGCTCGCCGACCGAAATATCGCGCAAGTGTGGGATGATGTTGGGACACTCGCCCAGCATCATCCCGTGCTATTTTATGCTTGAGTGGTTTGGGCGTGTGCCCACAAGCCTGAACTGAAAATTCTGCCCCTGGATTCGATGATATACCCTATTAACACAAAGATCTATATAAAAGGCAGAAACAACGCTGTACCTACGTGGGACATGCAAGGCAGTTATCATTAGGTTTCCTGAAAGCTGAGCAGGATAGAAGATTGCAGTTTATCAGAGCTTTTATTTACATAAATGTGACAAGCTACTTTCCTCAGCGTCACATCAGGTAATATAATACATGAGCGTCTTCCTAATTATTGAATTTGGTATGCAGTTCTATCAAGAAAAATTGAGTTCTCAACTTTCAAAGCTTGACACATAAAATAAACAAGACGGAGATTTGTCTTAAATTTCATTAGAGTAATCATTTTGTACAATAACAATATAATTTCACGAGAGTGAAAATTTCATCGAATTTCATGGGAAATCCTTGCACTTGCAGATCACTAAAACAATGCCCGAACACTGACTGACTGGGTATAAACAGAACAGCCTTTTCCCACATGAGGATGAAATAAAGCAGAGGGAATTTTGTGGAAATCATGCCAAACCTTTCAAGTCTTAGAAGTAACACTGAATGGCAATGGGTGTAATTTCATGGCAATCGTGAAATTTAAGTTCCGCCATTTTCCTGATGCCGAATATTATTCCATCTAGGATGTAATTTCTCCTTCTGCCACATACCTGTGACCTGTTTCGTTACTGAACTGCCCACCCTTCCCCATCCCCAACTCGCTACACACATCTTTCTCAGATTCCTGGAAGTAACCTTCTTGTGGTTAAAATGAGAACAAGGAAAAAAATATAAAAAATTTGCTGAAAACACGAAGAACATAGTTAAACAAAGGACCTGTTAACCTGGCTATCTAGAGGGTTATGTCTTTCCAACGTTCTCGGTTTGTTTCCCCATAACTGTGCATGTGCACCACCAATCTGCTCTCCTGTTGTACTTTCCTCTGCAATAATAGCTAAGAGTCTGCAATTGGTACCTTACGAACAAGCAGAGGTTGCTTTAAGTAATTTATGCCTAATTTAAGAAAGGATTTTTTTCCCCCACATTTTCTCCTCATTTCTTCTGGAATTGTTAATTACTGTTGGGGTGTGATCCCTACACATTAGATCTCCTTCAGTACTTTGCCAAAGTGACCAGTCTTCTTGTTACTACAGCTAGACAGTGTCAAACAGGCCCAGGGAGATAGACCTCAGCCTTATATTCATCAAAAATCCATGCATGAAGACCTTCTATGCAGGGAAGTCACTTAATTGAAATCAAAAGCATTTGATCTGGCTAATTCTACCCATTCTTAGCCAAAGAGCACTGAGGCCAACTATGGTGCTTTCACCACAATCACGGCTAGAATGAGCTAACCAGATAGCTCACTGCCAGAAAGGACACTAGAGTTACTTTATATGCGTACAATGTGACTTGCAGACGCTTCACACTGGTTTGAAATGTAAATTTTCACAATCAAAAATGTATTGAAAATTGCCACAACTCTTCTGAAACCTTAAGGAAAATTGCAGACATTATATCAGATTGCTTGCATAATAAATATCCCCTTGTGGTTCTTTTGCTGTAGAGAAAGTTTTTTTATTGAGTCAAGTGGGCATAACTGTTAAATACCCTGAAGAAGTGCAGCTTTTGGTGTCATGGGCTTGGCAAGAATTCTGCACGCAGCTCCTCTAGCTTTAATTAAGTTAATAGTACTATGTCACAGGTTGGGCCAGGATACATGGTAAGGATGGTCTATTTCCATTTGTACTGGCAAATGAATCCTTAACAATTGCCATAAGGACAGAACCATATTAGAATTAAATGAGTACAGAACACAGTATGTATATGCTTATGCTGAAGGTGACAGATTGCTCCTGTTATAGAACCAAGGACTCCTTCCTGCGCCAGATGACTAACATGGGGTTATAGATTGTTTTCAGATAGAAAGTTAATATTCTAAGTCAGGGGTTTTCCTGTTAACATGTGGACTCTGATTGTTCTTCTGATTGCTTTTCAAACATTTTTTTTAACCCTCATTTCAATATAGGACAGTAGGCACAATGGTCTTAGTCATAATAAAAGAGAAAGTGCTGAAAAAAATCTCAGCAGGTTTGGCAGATCAGTGGAGAGAGAGACAGAGTTAACATTTTGAGTTGAATGACTCTTCTTCAGAACTCTCATTTGACTCGAAACATTAACTCTGTTTCTCTCTCCACAGATGCTGCCAGGCCTGCTGAGGTTTTCCTGCATTTTCTGCTTTTATTTCAGATTTCCAGCATCCACAGTATTTTGCTTTTATTACAATGGTCTGCATGTTTGTTCAAGCCTTAGCATGGAAATGTCAGGGTTGTGTGTTCCAGCCAATATTTCTTGTGTCTCACTGCTACCCTGTTTGAAGTTAGCTGTGGTAGTTTGGAACAGTTTGGTCTCAGCACAGCTCATTCACGATTTATCCAGATCATGCTGAGGACAGATAATTCTAAATTAGAATATCACAGGGTAATAATAGATGAGGAAAATCATTTGGCTCATAGATTCATCCATCTAGAAAAATGCTCTGGTTCCTCCCATTGCAGCAGTAAATTGTTTTTTAAAATGCTGCCCAATTGTTTGCCTCCACTGCTTTGGCTGAAAGTCTATTCCAAATGACAATCACTCTTCTAAGTATTAACCTTAGTTCAGTGGTATCACTTTCACTTCCAAGCTGGTAGAATGTGGCTTCAAGCCCTACTCCAGATACTCCAATACATAATTGTGAGTGAATTCTAAAAGAAAATTTTAAAAACTAATTTCCTAAATGAATATATTCTGTTAGCAAACACCAATAAGGGCAGTAAATTATTCAGTAAACAATGAATGTGAAATCACTGCTTCATTCTAAATGTCACCAAAGACAAACTTCTCCATCTTTAATCAAATTTGGTGTTCCTGGAAACCATCCTAATCGGTGACAGAGCCCACTCACTCAAAGCACGAGTGTAATGAAACCGTGGCTGAAATCCAGCTACGTCAAGCTAGGCAGTAGCATCTACTTACTGTAATATGGATGGACAGTTTCCTTTTGCCAATTCACCAGGATATTGACAGGATGATGCAGGCATTAGATTATCTTCAGGAATTCCTGCACTCAATTAAAATCACTAAATCATATATGCGACACAAATGCTGCATTGTTATCTCTGACACAAAGGGAAGCTTTCCTAACCTTTGGTAGCCAAAATATAGCTTCAGTTTTCAACTATATTTTTGTTCATGTAATTTCATTACACAGAATATGACTGATAACTGATTGCCATACTGCAAGTGCCTAGTGACATGGAAAACTCGAGAGCAAGTCTTGTATACTATGTATTAGACAGTAACAGAGAAGCACTGGGACAGGGCTGGCAACCACATGCCAGGCCAGCTGTCACCACTGGGAAGATTTTAAGGGGTTTCCAAGAATCTGGAGATAGTGAAGAAAACACTGATATAAATGTATGAGCACATGATCTCGTAAAATCTTGTCATAAACATATTGATACTTCTCTGTTTAAGATGCTTAGGAAATGCTACTGTTGTATTCAAACAGGTAAAGTAGTAATGCCAGTTCTTCCTTCAGCATCCAATATTACCCAACTGCCTTTCTAAAAATAGGCATTCCATTGATAATCACTTTCTTTACATTTCAATGTTATGTACAGGTGGATTTTTCCCATCACAACAAATCTTAATAATTTAGTCTTTTTTCTAAATGACTGAAAAATGCAGTGGAAATTTCCCTGGCCGGTGGAGACAGGCTTGAGGCATGCAGGGCGGGGAAACTGTAGAAAACAACATTTGCTTGGGATCTCAATGTGGTCCTGCCCCATTCTAGCTTTCTGAACGGCGGATTGAGAGTGTAGTGGGGACCCCCCATGGCTGAAGTGGGAAACCAATGAAAGTACTAAAGAAGCCAATCACGAGCAATTTTGTGCATGGATTCCTTCAGGATTACAGTCGCATGCTGTGTCTGCAACCCAGCAGGTTGAAGAAGGTGAGTGCACAGCAGAAAGAACTTCCTCATCAAAACTGACAAGCTGCGAGGTTATTGCTCGGTTAAACTGAAGAGCTGCAGACATGGCCAGTTGAGACGCTGATGTTCACAGCACTCCTTCTGTCAAGCAGTGCTATTGCTGCTTGGCAGGCTAAATGTTGGAAGGCACTTCACCCTCCCTCAGCTGCACTTCTCTGCTGCCAGCCTTCACCATGGCATTGAAGCAGCTAATGCAACTCCACCATTCACCTCTGCTAAGAGTCAAGAGCAGGGGACTCATTACCGCCAACTGCTCCAGCGGCGGGAAGAGCAACACCAGTTGCGTTCTTCTCAGCCTCATGCTGTTCCACACATGGGATGAATACAGAGATCCAACTGGAAGGAGGTGACACCTCTAACACGGATCAACAGGCAGAGGATCAGCTCTCCCGACATGCCTGAACGCCTGTGTCTCAGGAGGCTTAGGCTCACACAACGGGCCACTGTGAATATTTGCAGCCTCCTGGAACAAGACTCCCTTCCCAGTGGACCAGATGGGCACACATTCCCTGTCGTCAACAAGGTTTCTGTCACTGGAGGCCTGGATTCCCCCTACCGCCCGCCCCATCCAGTTTCTCTGCCTTCACCAAGTTATGCGATCTCTACTCCTGTAAGAAAAAAAGCAAGGAGTTGGGGGGGGGGGGGGGGGGTGTGTGTGTGTGTGTATGTGTGTGTGTGTGTGTGTATGTGTGTGTGTGTGGGTGTGTGTGTGTGAGAGAGAGTGCTGGCAATAGTTTGCGTACAGAGGACGGAAGGGCACCACCTGTCAGGGGGCATTGTGAGACATAGCTGTGAGAGGACAAAAGGATAAGGATGTGTCTGAGTGTTTATTCGTCAGACGAGGATGTAAGGTGCCTGGAGAGACAGGAATGAGTGGAGCTGCAGGGAGCGTTGTTCCGAGGAGTGCTGTGCAGGAGAATGCTGGGAAAGTCAGTGTGTGTGGATTGACACCTGAAAGTGTGCCACTCACCTTTCCTGCCCTCCTGAGGTTCTGAATTCTCTTGGTGAACAATCTCTAAGTTGAAGGGACCAGATCTCTGCTCCTGACTCCCTTACTCCCATCCATGCCTAATTGGTTGGAGAGTTTTTCCTCTTCCTCCCATCCTTGGTGGAGCTCACCTTACTGCGGACCCTCAGATCTCACAGCAGGACCACCCGATAAGAGTGAGACCAAGGGGAAGCAGCTTTCCCAAGTCTCCTTTCCATTGCTGTGGTATCTGCAGGCGGAAAAATCCAAGTGCTGGTGAGTTTTCCTGAAACATGCAGTGGTCCCTTTCTTTCATAGAATGGCTGTGACATTCCGCCTGCTTTCTCTGATTGGTCATGGAGCCTGGAGACAAGCTCTTAATGGGTTTGCTTTGGTAAAGAGGAACCAGAAGGCCCACTAATCCGGTCAGGTTCATAACCTGAAAATGGCCCCACTGTTGTGCCAGAGACTAAGGCAATAACGTTCCGTCCACAGTGTCTAACACAGTATTTTATATTTATTTAGCATGAAAAGACTATTTAACAAAAACATTTATTTATGATGTTTTATTTTGGTTATCTCCCTTTTCACTGCCCTTGATTCTCCTTGTGCAGCACTGTGCACTTTTGTCTCTCTATAGGATAGGCTATAGACAAGTTAAAAGCCTCTTTTGAAAATTGGTTTATATTCCCTTGGGTTTAGAATGTTCAGGGGTTGATCTAGTCAAAGCGTTTAAAATTTTGAAGGATCACCGTCGATACGGAGGAACTATTTTCTCTTGTGGGGGAATCTGGAACAAAGGAACATCATTTTAAAATGAGAGCTCGGGCGTTTTGGGAATGAGATCAGGAAACACTTTTCCACACAGGACTTTAGGAATCTAGAATTCTTTCCCCAAATGACTGTTGATGCTGGATCAATTGAAGACTGAACTTAGGGGAGAATTTTTTCCCTGTCGTGTGGTGGGTGGTGGGGGGGTGCGGTTGGGTAGGAGTGAGCGCGGGTGGACACGCAGCCAATCACCACCCATGATTGGCTGGGTGCTGCCATTTTATGTGGCTGGGCCAATTAAGGTACTCCCAGAAGGGGGGCGGGGGGGGGGGGGGTAGGCGGGTTGCCTGAGTCACATGCATGTGAAAGACCACAGAAATGTCCCTAATGCACACAGCTGCCTCAGGGAGATTAGTTTAAGTTCTGAAAATTTTAATAAAGTAAAAAAAATTTAAGACATGTCCCCTCATGTGGAAGTGTCACATGAGCTGGGACATGTCTATGAATGTTATTAAAAATTTTTATAAAACTTTAAAAACCTTCATGAAACCTCATCCTGCCCATGGATGAGGTTCCATGACAAATGCAAAGGCCGCCTGGGCTCTTCACCTGCCCGACAACCTTATGGTTGGAGGGGCAGCTCAGTTTATTGTTTTAAATGATATTTAAATGGCCTTAATAGGCCTTTGACACTTCAGCGGGCACGCAGTCGAATCGGCTGTGCACCCGCCGAACTGAAAATCTGAATGATGTGTGGTAACATCGGCACGCACGCCCGATTTCACTACGCGTCGGCGAGCGGGTCCTGTCCCCGTTAGCCAACCCAAAAATTCTGGCCTTGAAAGTTTTTTGTGGGTAAGGTAATGGATTACTGGCAGATAAATAGAATAGAGGCACAATTCATCCACAATCTAATCAAGTAGCAGAACAGGATCAAGGTGGGGTTAATTGGCCAACTCCTGCTCCTATGTATTTCAACGATGGCCAAGAGTTGGCATAGACAACTGGCCTTCCAATTTTAATTCACTTAGTGTAAGGCTATATAATCTTCTCTCAGAAGCTCCTTGTTGTAGACAGTTAAGACAGTTAGGAATTTGACACGTGCAGAAACATAGGCCAGGATTTTTCAGTTGGGCGGGCCCGACATGCCAGTGCATAAAATGATGCGCGATGATGTCGGGCGTGCATGCTGATGTCATCGTGCTGTCTTGCGAAGTTTCATTCGGCGAGTGCGAGCTGGAGTCAGCTGTGCACCCGCCAATAATTCATAGGCCTATTAAGGCCGTTAATGGAGTAATTACTGTCAAGTTTACGCTGCCCATCTAACTTTATGCTTGGCGGGCAAGCAAAAAGACCAAGTGGCCTTTATGATTTTTAGGAAACCTCATCCACTAGCAGGATGAGGTTTCCTAAAGCTTTTACTAGTTAAATAAAAAGCTTATATGAAAAATAAAAACAGTCAGATGAGGGGACATGTTTCATTAAATGTTTAATGTCTGTAAAGTTTTTTTTAAAAACCACTTCAATCTCTCTGAGATTGGGGTGGTGGTGGTGGGGGGTGGGGTGGGGTGGTGTGTGTGGTGGTGGGGGTGGTGTGTGTGGTGGTGGTGGTGGTGGTGGGAGGGGAGGTGGTTGCTTTAGAGGGAAGGAATTTCTGAGTTGGGTGTCCCAGGGCTCAGTGTTGGGAGCAAAACTGTTTCTCATTTAGAAGAAAGATTTATATTCAGAATCTCAAATTTGTTGATACTTAACTGGGAGGTGTAGTGGAATCAGATCAGTTCAAAATTACAGTGAGTTGCTCAACATTAGTATGTAGGCAGATCAAAGCCAGGTGAAGTTTAATGCAGGTAAGTGCAAAGTACTGCACATAGGAAGGAAAAATAAGTGACACACACACTTTGGCCCAGATTTTCAGCATGATGGACAGGCTCGCGTTGTGGGGAAAATCCTGGGAATGGGTGACATTTCTAAGTCCCACCTCCAAACCCGGTATTTCCCATCTTCACGGGGGGTGTGACTGGAGTCAGGCTGGGGTTCATACATGCGCGATTTGCGGAGGCAGCTGGCCATTTAAATCTATCTTGATCAACTCTTGGTTGCCAACCCTCCATAGTGAAGAGCCAAGCTTTTGCTAGTCTTCCTTTGTAGTTCAGAACTCTTACCCTAGATATCAGTCTCCTGGCTGTTCTCCAGCACTGGACTTCTCCCTCTTGTCTCAGTGGTTAAAACTGATCACAGGACTCATTTGTGATCTGTCTAGAGGACTATGTGGTTTGATTAAACCTTCTTCTGATTTATGGTCAACTGTCCTGTCTAAACATTTCAACATTTTATTGTTTTTTTTAAATTGCTGCTCTGCTCTGTATTGCTTCAAATGACTTCCAATTTTTGAGCCCTAGCTATGTGCATTCCAGAGAGTGCAGAGCAGATCAGTAAGTGAAGGTGTGAACTTGGCGGATTCTTTGGATAGGTAGGTAACCCTTTGGATAAGGTCCTGGGGCACCTTAGGGAGAGGCAAGGCACCCTTTGGGACTGCTAGAATTAAATATGATTATGTACGTTTTACGCACAAACTCACTGGAACTGTCAAGCTATCCAGGAAGTGTCCAGCTGTCAAGGAACTGTCAAGCTGTCAAAGAAGTGTCAAAGGATACTAGGTGAGTTGACATGGAAGGGGGTAAGGTTAAAGGGTGGTGGGTGGGGGATATGGGGTGGCATGAGTTGGCACTGAGTTGGCATAGAGGTCATAAGGGACCCTGGGGGGGTAGCATGAATTGGCACGCAGTTGACATAGGGGACATGGGGACTGGTTAGTGGGTATGGATTGGCATAGATAAGATATAGGGAGCGCGTGGCAGTAGGAGCTGGAGGGATTTCTTTTGTTTTATTATTTTTTATTTATTTAAACACAGTGCCAGAGCACAGAGATAGATCTTGCACCCAGCCTGCCTCTGCACCCAACAGCTTCCGCACTCATTCCAGGGTTGCCTACCTGACTTCTATTTAAACCCACTGCCCCTGACTGAAACTCTGACCTGTGCGTGGCCATTTCTAAAGGTCGGGTTCACCAAGCCAGGAAATCTCTCGACTCTGCGAACCTGAGCCAGGGACAAAAATCTGGGCCTTTGTGAATGTCAAGGAAGTAGG
This sequence comes from Carcharodon carcharias, assembly GCF_017639515.1. Taxonomy (NCBI): domain Eukaryota; kingdom Metazoa; phylum Chordata; class Chondrichthyes; order Lamniformes; family Lamnidae; genus Carcharodon; species Carcharodon carcharias. The sequence continues at coordinate 105,807,034 of NC_054467.1, read as the reverse complement.
CAAGGGTGAAGTTGAAAGAAAGCTAGCAATCTCAGAAGACTTGATGGGCAACATTTCGCACTAATGCAGAGCAGCAACTTAAAGAAACAATAGAATGTTGATATGTTTAGACAGGACAGTTGACCATGAATCAGAAGAAGGTTTAATCAAACCACATAGTCCTCTAGTCAGATCACAACCTGAGCCTTGTGATCAGTTTTAATCACTGAGACAAGAGGGAGAAGTCCAGTGCTGGAGATGGTGAGAACAGCCAGGAGACTGATATCTAGGGTAAGAGTTCTGAACTACAAAGGAAGACTAGTGAAAGCTTGGCTCTTCACTATGGAGGGTTGGCATCCAAGAGTTGATCAAAATAGTTAAATGTATGAAAAGGTAAATTATGAATATTATTTCAATGTAAACTGCGAGATCAGAGCAAAGTTAAAAGGCAAATTAAAGATTGATATCAGGAAATGTTTCATCAAACAAAAGCCAATCAACATTCGGCATAGACTCCTGAGTATATTAGCGAAGACGAAAACCCAGAATCATTCAATGCTAAAATTGTAGGACTTCAGATACTATGGGATCGAAGAGTTAAGATGGTCTGAATAGCCTACATATTCCTCAATTATCTTGTGACTTTGTAAAGTAACAGACCTCTATCATTTTTGTGTGGAATTTTGCTTTTTCCTGTATTAATATGCACCTGGGAGTTTCTTTGTTTCTTCCAAGTTGAGAATCTCACGATCATATTCAAGAGCATGGAAATGATCATCTGAAATCCTATTTCCGACAGTTGCTATTTAATGACTGTTTCCTCCACTCCCACCCTCTGAAAACAGTAGCTCAGTTGATGATATGATTGTACAGGCGCCATCATACAGTGCCTTGCCCAAGTGGCTGTACTTCATTAAAAGGAGTTCAGTAATAAGAGAACCAAATCTGTCAAGTGAAGAAAAATTCTTGCACATAGTGAATATTACAAATCTTCATGCAACCATGATTTAGGGGTTACAACCAATAACTTGGAAAATATTTAAGCACATGATGATCTATGAAATAAATGATATAATAAAATCATTGACCTTATAATGTTTTTGTAAGCCAGTTCACAACTGACGTCCTCAACTGTTATTAAACTGTATCACAGTGAACCGACAGCGGGATTTATCTCACACCTTTGCAACTGTCTGTGAAATAAAATAATTTATTTGTTTTAAACTTGAAAAAGCTATTTCAAAGCGCAGGTATTTTCAGAGAACATGCTGCAACAATAACTACATAGAAGAACTCATTAATAAACAATAAACCTGTATAACTCACTAACCTTACTAAGTTACATAACCAATTCGGTGGTATATTTTTCAGTAAAGCAAGTAGTTCTATTATATGTATTCTATACTTGTACACGTAGATTCCATTAAACTCTTAAGGTATATTTTCTGTTTTAGATACTTGGAGCAAGGCCTTGCGAATATTTAAAAATTTTATTTTTATCTTAGCTGTCATCTTTCAAATGATCAGAAAGTGTAGGTCACTATTGTTAGTATTTTATTTTGGGCAGCTCACCTCTGATTCCTCCCGTTAATGTTGTGGTTAGTGTCCATATTAACCAAATTCACTTCCCCGTTACGGCTTCCATTGTTTTAGAATCCTCACCTGAGAGCTTACTGGAGACTTTCCACATAGTAAATGATCCAACAATAAACTGAAATGTACTTTGACCATCATTAAAACATTCACATCCTGTTTGGCTCCTTTGTAGAGTAGAATGATTATACTGCACACTAGACAGATGATAGGTCTTAACTGAATAAAACAGACTTGGTCATGCTATCTGGGAGGAAGGTTAAATCTTTTCATAGAACACGGTGATTTCATGAGTTCAGCAATGAAGCTGGTTCAAAAAACTCTTTAAAAAAGAAATATTTGCCAGAGTGTGGGAAAGTGGTATTGTGGCAGTCACTCCCCAATTCAATTCATTCAGTTTAGTTAAAAAGGTGTGTCCTAATATTAGTGTTCCTATTCTGAATGTTTACTCCTTGCAAACTCATTTCAGTGCAGTGGTAACTTGAGAGGTCAAGCCACATCATGAAGACCTTCTCAACTCCCCATGCTACAATTTTGGTTTGCTTTTACATCAAAAAATAATGACATTTATAAAATGTGCTCTGATTAACTATTGCATTTAAAAATGTTTAAAAAACAATTTTACACAATTTTGATGATATTTGGGGCACATTATCTAGACCAAATTACCTAGGTCAGTGTGGTCAACCCATAAGAGATTGTATTTCTTTGGAAACCTGATCCTACTCACCTGCCTAATGATTACTTTACAACTTTCTCCTTACCAATTTAATGGTTATTTATTAAAAGGAATTAAGTTGACCTGAAAGGACATAGCCTATGGTCTATTCACAGGGTTGCTCAGTTCTTTGTCAATACAGGTCCCCACCTTTACATTCCGAGACTTAATGTAAAGCAATTCTCCGAATTGGACAGTCTGGCCTGGCAGGAATATGATCCCACAGCATTTTAAATTGCTGGAGTTAACATCCTGGAAACAGTAATTTATTCAATGCTAATTTAATCTGCTTCATTAAACTGGTGACAAATAGAAAAGAAACATGCAATACAACAATGTCAGAATAATGATAATAGTTTTGAAAAAAAAGCAGTTCTGCACAATAAGAATAATCAAACACTAAACTGGTTATTATTTTTAGAAGTGATTCAAAAAATACAGGCCCAAATCTTCCGATCTCCAGATCATCGGAGTCTGGATTTATGACCCAAGATGCACGTCGAGACCCTGTGGAAGTTCTGATGTGCTGACCTCTGATGTTTGAATTTCCAACGGGCAGTTCCCCTGTTTCTCGGGACCCTCCGCAAAAGTCACCAAATCTGAGCTGGTGTCGGAGAGTTCGGACAGTTCTGTAGGACTTACCTGAATAGTAACCCAAGAAATGTCAGGCAGTACAAACCTTATCTAATGCCTTCGTAACTACAGAACTGACCCCCATTCACTCACACCAACCCCAACTACTCTCCTGACCCTCCCCGACTATGCCCCAAGCCCAACTCCACCCTGACCACTCCCCACGACCCTACAGCCAACTACCCACTGACTCCCAGGCCTGACCACCCCCGACCTACCTACCACCCTACCCACCTGCCACCTCACCCACCGGCCGCCTCATCTACCTGTCCCCTTACCCACCTGTCGCCCTACCCACCTGCCAGCTCACCCACCTACCACCCTAACCCCATACTTCACCTGACCCACCCACTTACCTGACCCACCTACCCACCCTACACATTTACTCATTCAACCATTCACCCATTCATTAACATTCACACTGGACGTTTAAACTTACCATATGGCAGTTAGTTAAAAAGGGGCATGTCTTGTCTTCCCCCTCGTCAACCCTTCAGCACTGCGATGGAGTTATCCAGGGGATGCTGCGCTCTGCATTTCTGGAGAGGCCAGGCTTGGAAGACACGACAAGAAATGAGGAGGAGCATTAAGGCTTGGAAATGTTGAAGCAAAGCAGCAGTCTGAGAATGACTGCTGCTCCCTGGAAGATCTGGGCCATGGTGTATGTTATATAAAGGTGGAGACAAATGTTGTCTGTGACAGTCTCAACAATTGGGAGGGTTGTTACTTTTACAAGTAAGTGTCGGCTGTAGTTCAGTAGGTAATGCTCTTGCTTCTGAATCGAAGGTTGTGGGTTCATGTTCAACTCCAGAGACCTTAGCACAAAAATTTGGCTGACACTCAGTGCAATACCTCAAAACTTTCTTTTGAATGAGACGCTAAAATCTGAAGTCCCATCTACTCTCTCAACGGTATGTAAAAGATCCCATAGCGCTATTTCAAAGGACAGAATTTATTAATAAGGGCATAAAGGAGAAGAGCAAAGAGGTTATGTTGAATTTGTAAAAGTCACTAGTTTGGTCTCAGCTAGAGTATCTGGATGCCACCTCAGAGTTCCTGGATGCTGCAATTTAGGAAGGATGTGAAGTCATTAGAGAGGGTGCAGAAAAAGTTAATGAGAAATGGTTCCAGAGATGAGGAACTTCAGTTATGAAGAGAGATTGGAGAAGACTGTTTTCCTTTGAAAAGTGAAGACTGAGAGGAGGTTTAATATAGATATTCAAAATCATGAGGGTTCTGGACAGAGTAGTTAGGAAAAAACTGTTCCCACTCATGAAAGGATAGAGAATGAGAGGGCACAGATGTAAAACAATTATTAAAGGAAAGAGAAGTAATATGAGGAGAAACTTTTTTACGCAGCAAGTGGTTATGGTTTCGAATGGAAAAGAGTTGACGTTTCGAGTCCTCATGACCCTTCGACAGAACTCATGAGGACTCGAAACGTCAACTCTTTTCTTCTCCGCCGATGCTGCCAGACCTGCTGAGTTTTTCCAGGTAATTCTGTTTTTGTTTTGGATTTCCAGCATCCGCAGTTTTTTTGTTTTTATCTATGGTTTGGAATGCCCTGCCTGAGAGCCTGAAGGAGGCAGGTTCAACTTAGCATTCAGAAGGGAATTAGACTGTTATCTGAAAAGGAAGAATGTGCAGGGTTACAGGGAGAAGGCAGGGGAATGGTACTAGGTGAGTTATTCATTCGAAGAGCTGGTGCAGACATGATGGGCCAATTGGCCTTCTTCTGCACTGTAACAATTCTATGATTCTGTGAAATTAGATAAATTATGTATATGTAGCTTGAGAATTATCCATCAATCAACATCGCAAAAAGCAGATTATCTGGCCACTATCACATTATTGTTAAAAACAAAAAAACTGCGGATGCTGGAAATCCAAAACATAAACAAAAACAGAATTACCTGGAAAAACTCAGCAGGTCTGGCAGCATCGGCGGAGAAGAAAAGAGTTGACGTTTCGAGTCGTCATGACCCTTCGACAGAACTTGAGTTCGAGTCCAAGAAAGAGTTGAAATATAAGCTGGTTTAAGGTGTGTGTGTGTGGGAGGCGGAGAGAGAGAGAGAGAGAGAGAGGTGGAGTGGGGGTGTGGTTGTAGGGACAAACAAGCAGTGATAGAAGCAGATCATCAAAAGATGTCAACAACAATAATACAAAAGAACACATAGGTGTTAAAGTTAAAGTTGGTGATATTATCTAAACGAATGTGCTAATTAAGAATGGATGGTAGGGCACTCAAGGTATAGCTCTAGTGGGGGTGGGGAGAGCATAAAAGATGTAAAAAAAATATATAAAATAAAGATAAATAATTTTTTTTTTCTTTTGCTCTTTTTATAATGGAAATAGGTGGGAAAAGGAAAATCTATATAATTTATTGGAAAAAAAAGAAAAGGAAGGGGGAAACAGAAAGGGGGTGGGGTTGGGGGAGGGAGCTCACGACCTAAAGTTGTCGAATTCTATATTCAGTCCGGATGGCTGTAAAGTGCCTAGTCGGAAGATGAGGTGTTGTTCCTCCAGTTTGCGTTGGGCTTCACTGGAACAATGCAGCAAGCCAAGGACAGACATGTGGGCAAGAGAGCAGGGTGGAGTGTTAAAATGGCAAGCGACAGGGAGGTTTGGGTCATTCTTGTGGACAGACCGCAGGTGTTCTGCAAAGCGGTCGCCCAGTTTACGTTTGGTCTCTCCAACGTAGAGGAGACCACATTGGGAGCAACGAATGCAGTAGACTAAGTTGGGGGAAATGCAAGTGAAATGCTGCTTCACTTGAAAGGAGTGTTTGGGTCCTTGGACGGTGAGGAGAGAGGAAGTGAAGGGGCAGGTATTGCATCTTTTGCGTGGGCATGGGGTGGTGCCATAGGAGGGGGTTGAGGAGTAGGGGGTGATGGAGGAGTGGACCAGGGTGTCCCGGAGGGAGCGATCCCTACGGAATGCCGATAGGGGAGGTGAAGGGAAGATGTGTTTGGTGGTGGCATCATGCTGGAGTTGGCGGAAATGGCGGAGGATGATCCTTTGAATGCGGAGGCTGGTGGGGTGATAAGTGAGGACAAGGGGGACCCTATCATGTTTCTGGGAGGGAGGAGAAGGCGTGAGGGCGGATGCGCGGGAGATGGGCTGGACACGGTTGGGGGCCCTGTCAACGACCGTGGGTGGAAAACCTCGGTTAAGGAAGAAGGAGGACATGTCAGAGGAACTGTTTTTGAAGGTAGCATCATCAGAACAGATGCGACGGAGGCGAAGGAACTGAGAAAATGGGATGGAGCCCTTACAGGAAGCGGGGTGTGAGGAGCTGTAGTCGAGATAGCTGTGGGAGTCGGTGGGTTTGTAATGGATATTGGTGGACAGTCTATCACCAGAGATTGAGACAGAGAGGTCAAGGAAGGGAAGGGAAGTGTCAGAGATGGACCACGTGAAAATGATGGAGGGGTGGAGATTGGAAGCAAAATTAATAAATTTTTCCAAGTCCCGACGAGAGCATGAAGCGGCACCGAAGTAATCATCGATGTACCGGAGAAAGAGTTGTGGAAGGGGGCCGGAGTAGGACTGCAACAAGGAATGTTCCACATTCCCCATAAAGAGACAGGCATAGCTGGGGCCCATGCGGATACCCATAGCCACACCTTTTATTTGGAGGAAGTGAGAGGAGTTGAAGGAGAAATTGTTCAGCGTGAGAACAAGTTCAGCCAGACGGAGGACAGTAGTGGTGGATGGGGATTGTTCGGGCCTCTGTTCGAGGAAGAAGCTAAGGGCCCTCAGACCATCCTGGTGGGGGATGGAGGTGTAGAGGGATTGGACGTCCATGGTGAAGAGGAAGCGGTTGGGGCCAGGGAACTGGAAATTGTTGATGTGACATAAGGTGTCAGAGGAATCACGGATGTAGGTGGGAAGGGACTGGACAAGGGGAGAGAGAAGGGAGTCAAGATAACGAGAAATGAGTTCTGTGGGGCAGGAGCAAGCTGAGACGATCGGTCTACCGGGGCAGTTCTGTTTGTGGATTTTGGGTAGGAGATAGAAGCGGGCCGTCCGAGGTTGGGCGACTATCAGGTTGGAAGCTATGGGAGGGAGATCCCCAGAGGAGATGAGGTCAGTGACAGTCTTGGAAACAATGGCTTGATGTTCAGTGGTGGGGTCATGGTCCAGGGAGAGGTAGGAGGAAGTGTCTGCGAGTTGACGCTCAGCCTCCGCGAGGTAGAGGTCAGTGCGCCAGACAACAACAGCACCACCCTTGTCAGTGGGTTTGATGACAATGTCAGGGTTGGACCTGAGAGAATGGAGTGCAGTAAGTTCAGAGAGAGACAGGTTAGAATGGGTGAGAGGAGCAGAGAAATTGAGACGACTAATGTCGCGCCGACAGTTCTCAATGAAAAGATCAAGAGAAGGTAAGAATCCAGAGGGAGGGGTCCAGGTGGAGGGAGAATATTGGAGATGGGTAAAAGGATCCATTGAACTGGGAGAGGAGTCCTGCCCAAAGAAGTGAGCCCGGAGACGAAGACGGCGGAAGAAGAGTTCAGCATCATGCCGAGCCCGAAATTCATTGAGGTGAGGGCGTAAGGGTATGAAACTAAGTCCTTTGCTGAGCACTGAACGTTCAGCATCGGAGAGGGGAAGGTCAGGAGGTATAGTGAATACACGGCTGGGGTTGGGATTGGAAGATGGGGTGGGGACGGAGGGACAGGCCGGGGTGGAGGGTCCTAGATGGGTGTTGGTGTCGATGAATTGTTGGAGCTTGCGTTCCTTAGCACTTGAGAGAAAGAGAAAAAGTTTCTTGTTGAGGCGTCGGATGAGCCGAAGGATAAAATGAAACTGGAGGCACGCGCAGCTTTGAAAAAGGGTACTGCGGTGCTGCTGGAGGTAGAGGTCGAGTGTGTTCATATGGCGGTGCATGGCACTGAGTGTGGATTTCAGAATGTGACGGGAACAGCAGTCCGAGAAACGTTTTATGTCCCGGAGATACCTGTAATCCTGGGTGGGTTCGAAACATGAGGGGTGGAATTTCAGTTGAAATCCACGTGGGGTAAGTCGGAGATGGAGACAGTCACTGAGAAAGGAGATGTGGCTGTGAAAGCGGGTTTTAGTAAACACCTTGTCAAACACCAGGAGGGAAATGGAAAGCAAGGAAGGTGAGCAGGGCAAAAGAGAGATACGGAAATCTTGTCGCAGAGAGGAACAGAACTTCTTCAAGGAGGTAGGCATTTCTTGAAGAGCAGTGGCAGTCAATTAAACACAGAGATAAAAACAAAAAAACTGTGGATGCTGGAAATCCAAAACAAAAACAAAAACAGAATTACCTGGAAAAACTCAGCAGGTCTGGCAGCATCGGCGGAGAAGAAAAGAGTTGACGTTTCGAGTCCTCATGACCCTTCGACAGAACTTGAGTTCGAGTCCAAGAAAGAGTTGAAATATAAGCTGAGTAATGAGTAATGAGTAATATGAGTAATTAATGAAAATGACCATTAAAAAGTACCAAGCAGCAGAGCTAACCAATAAAGCCTTTTTGCCCTTTTGCTTAAGAAGCAGAGCTAGAGAGAGACAGATTTGGCCCCAAGTCCTGGTCACAAGCGAATTGGCAGGGGATCGGGGCTGAGCTAAGGAGTGGAGTTAACTAACACTGACCTTGCCTTTGCCTCTGGTGTCGCATACTCTGAGCCGGCCTTGGTAGAATTCATATGGAAGTGGAGGTCAGAAGCAGGTTACCTTTCAGCCTGGGGTTTCGTCCTGTCCCCGCCCCATGTAATCTTAGGCTTTTGGGGAGAGAGGAGGAGAGGGAGGGTCTGAGTCCCCATACCGAGGTGTGTGTGTATCTTTGTGTTTGTGTGTGTTTGTTTCCGGTTCATTCCCAGTCTCAGGGTTCTCTCTCACTCTTTCACATTCACTCACACTATCACAAGTTGAAGTTGTGTATATCTTTGATTTTTAGAAGTGCTAACTCTTAACTCTTTAACTCTTTTCTTCTCCGCCGATTCTGCCACACCTGCTGAGTTTTTCCAGGTAATTCTGTTTTTGTTTTTGTATCACATTATTGTTTGTGGGAACTTTAATAGAACTAATTTACTCTTGATTATATTGTGGCAAATGCTATGCTAGTGCTGTTGGCTCCCAATATACATACAAATATCACAATGTCAGTGGCACCACCAAAACAAACATGCCAGATCTGCTCAGCCCAGCAGCAGGGAATCTAGTATTTTATAAAGTTTACAACTTTACAAATCCAGAATTTAGCAAAATTCAGTAAGTTTACTTTGATATTGTGACACAACAAAGTTTTGTTTGTCATGTCTTTGTTTTGAGTGTGGGTTGCAAATTCCAATCACACTGCTGTAATGCAAACAAGTTTGCCTCAGTATTTGCAAATGGGAGGAAATTCACATGAAACATAAGTGGCATGTTATTAGCACTTCTAAAAATCAAAGATATACACAACTTCAACTTGTGATAGTGTGAGTGAATGTGAAAGAGTGAGAGAGAACCCTGAGACTGGGAATGAACCGGAAACAAACACACACAAACACAAAGATACACACACACCTTGGTATGGGGACTCAGACCCTCCCTCTCCTCCTCTCTCCCCAAAAGCCTAAGATTACATGGGGCGGGGACAGGACGAAACCCCAGGCTGAAAGGTAACTGCTCTGACCTCCACTTCCATATGAATTCTACCAAGGCCGGCTCAGAGTATGCGACACCAGAGGCAAAGGCAAGGTCAGTGTTAGTTAACTCCACTCCTTAGCTCAGCCCCGATCCCCTGCCAATTCGCTTGTGACCAGGACTTGGGGCCAAATCTGTCTCTCTCTAGCTCTGCTTCTTAAGCAAAAGGGCAAAAAGGCTTTATTGGTTAGCTCTGCTGCTTGGTACTTTTTAATGGTCATTTTCATTAATTACTCATTTTTTAAATTATCAATTTATGGCTTTGATATTGATTTTTTTTTGATTCAGCAAGTTGCATACGTTAACTTTTTAAAAAAATTCATGCTTAATGTTGTGCTAAACCAGAAAGGAAGGAAAGGCTCACAAGAAATCGCATTGCTTTTTAGAAGGCTGGAAAAAAGTGTTATTTTTGCTCCAATAGAATTGCGAAGTGTTGGAAATGCTCAGCACATCTGGCAGCATCTGTGCAGAGAGAAACAGAGGTCAGTGACCCTTCATCAAAACTCATGCAGATTATGGACCTGAAGTGTTGATTCTGTTTCTCTCTCCATAGATGCTGCCTCACCTGCTGAGTCGTGAATGGTGGTGGACAATTAAACAACTCACCGGAGGAGGTGGCTCCACAAATATCCCGATCCTCAATGATGGAGGAACCCAGCACAACAGTGCAAAAGATAAGGCTGAAGCGTTTGCTACAATCTTCAGCCAGAAGTGCCAAGTGGATGATCCATCTTGGCTTCCTCTGGAGGTCCCCAGCATCACAGATGCCAGTCCTCAGCCAATTCGATTCACTGCACGTCATATCAAGAAACGGTTGACGGCACTGGATACTGCAAAGGCTCTGGGCCCTGACAACATTTCAGCAATAGTACTGAAGACTTGTGCTCCAGAACTTGCCACGCCCCTCGCCAAGCTGTTCCAGTACGGCTAAAACATTGGCATCTACCCGGCTATGTGGAAAATTGCCCAGGTATGTCCTGTACACAAAAAGCAGGACAAATCCAACCTGGCCAATTACCGCCCCATCAGTCTACTCTCCATCATCATTAAAGTGATGGAAGGGGTCATCAATAGTGCTATCAAGCGGCACTTGCTTAGCAATAACCTGCTCACTGATGCCCAGTTTGGGTTCCGCCAGGGCCACTCAAATCCTGACCTCGCTACAGCCTTGACTCAAACATGGACAAACGAGCTGAACTCCCAAGTTGAGGTGAGAGTGACTGCTCTTGACATCAAGGCAGCATTTGACCGAGTGTGGCATCAAGGAGCCCAAGCAAAACTGGAGTCAATGGGAATCATGGGGAAAACTCTCCGCTGGTTGGAGTCATACCAGCACAAAGGAAGATGGATGTGATTGTTGGAGGTCAGTCATCTCAGTTCCAGGACAACACTGAAGGAGTTCCTCAGGGTAGTGTCCTCGGCCCAACCATCTTCAGCTGCTTCATCAATGACCTTCCTTCCATCATAAGGTCAGAAGTGAGGATGTTCGCTGATGATTGCACAATGTTCAGCACCATTTGTGACTCCTCAGATACTGAAGCAGTCCATGTCCAAATGCAGCAAGACCTGGACAATATCCAAGCTTGGGCTGACAAGTAGCAAATAACATTTGTGCCACACAAGTGCCAGGCAATGACCATCTCCAACAAGAGAGAATCCAACCATTGGCCCTTGTTGTTCAATGGCATTACCATCACTGAATTCCCCACTATCAACATCCTGGGGGTTACCATGGACCAGAAACTGAACTGGACTAGCCATATAAATACTGTGGCGACAAGAGCAGGTTAGAGGCTAGGAATCGTGCAATGAGTAACTTGCCTCCTGATTCCCTAAAACCTGTCCGCCATCTACAAGGCACAAGTCAGAAGTGTGATGGAATACTCCCCACTTGCCTGGATGAGTGCAGCTCCCACAACACTGAAGAAGCTGGATATCATCCAGGACAAAGCAGCCTGCTTGATTGGCATCACGTCCACAAACATTCACTCCCTCCACCACTGATGCACCGTAGCAGCAGTGTGTACCATCTACAAGATGCACTGCAGGAATTCACCAAGGCTCCTTAGACAGCACCTTCCAAACCCACGACCACTATCACCTAGAAAGACAAGGACAGCAGATAGATGGGAACACCACCACCTGGAAGTTCCCCTCCAAGTCACTCATCATCCTGGCTTGGAAATATATTGCCGTTCCTTCACTGTCGCTGGGTCAAAATCCTGGAATTCCCTTTGTAACAGCACTGTGGGTGTACCTACACCACATGGACTGCAGTGGTTCAAGAAGGCAGCTCACCACCACCTTCTCAAGGGCAACTAGCGATGGGCAATAAATGCTGGCCCAGCCAGTGAAGCTCACATCTCGTGAATGAATAAAAAAAACAAGTATTCCCAGCTTTTTCTGTTTATATTTCGATTTTCCAGCATCAACAATACTGTTCTCTCCTATTATACACTCCATATTATATTATATGCCTTTCTAAGTGTGGTTAGTTTCAATTTAAAATGAGAAAATATTTAGTACTCAATGCAAAGTGTAATTTTTATGTTAACAAAGTCCATTTGTGTGGATAGAAATAGCATCTTATTGTAGGTGAATTGGTTAGTGCTAATTTACTGAAAAGTTTTGCTATTTTTAAACTTGGACTCGAAGCCAGGAGTCACATGCCAATAGTTACTGTTAGTCACTGTTAAATCAAGATATTCTCATTTACACATAGGATTGTTGTTTGCGAGGTTCAAGTCTTTTGGATGTTGCTGTTTGGATATTGCATGAGGCCAAGTTCAGAGAAGTGGAGCTGGTTGCACAATATGAACAATCAAGTTGTGTGTAAAAGTCTAACAAAGCCATGGCTGTAAAACATATCATACTGAAACCTAAGCTTTCAGTGGGCTTTATAAATAGAGGCATTGAGCCCAAAAGCCAAGAAGTTTTGTTAAACCCATATAAAACAGTACAAACCCGCTGTGACTATGGTTCCCAATTCTGGGCACCTGAAGGATGTGAGGGGGAAGGTTAAGGAGGGAGGGTGATAAGGGGCCCAGAAATAGGAGAAACACCAGGGCCCATGATTTCTCTCCCTGGCCCTGGGTTTTGCCACAAGGTGATGGTTTGTGTCAAGTGCAGTTACATGATCCATTGCTTCTGGCTAGTTTATAGCAAAGAGGGAGCTGATTGCGTAAGTCTCTCCTGCCTGTACATAACCTCTGCACCACCAAAACTCCCTGTATTGCCTCCTCTTGGTGACACACAGCAACTAGGAAACCTGTGGCCCTAGGCTGAACTGCAGGGGATCGCGGAGGAACCTTGGCCCCAGAGATCGATAAAGAGGTCCACTGGTGTGTGGACACTCCCCGGTATCCATCAACCAGGTTCCAGCCATGGATCAAATAGTACCCACTGCCTTGTTATACAGCTTGGGACTCAAAGGTACTGGTGTGGAGTCCTATAGGCAGCTGGTGATCCCTTTGAGCAAGTACCTGGTGACAACTCCTGCAATTGAGTGGGCTCCAGATGTAGAGGCTCCTGCTCTTCCTCTGCATTCAGTCTATAAGGTCGAGAGGGAAATGCAGACACTGGGCAAGTCTATTTCTCCAGTCCAGGCTATGCAGCCAAAAACCAAATGGAGAGGAGACTTATCTTTACCTTTACCAACGAGGGGACCAAAATGGGAGGTGGCAGTTTATGGGTTATAATCCCAGTTTGCCTGGCAAAAGTGAAGGGTGCCCTGAGTTGCCTCCAAAGGTAGGAAGGATCATTGCATTCTATTGATCAGTCATTTCCTGCCTCAAGCTGTGCAGCCCCTAGCCAACATCCCCCTTCTCTAAGGGTGCGTGAGGATTAGGGATCCTATCCTGACAAAACAGATGGAAATGGGTACCAAAGAAACAAAAGAAACCTTCTTCCAGGGCAGACACTGGCACAAGATGTCATGGTACCATTTGCCACTGGCACCCTCTTGACCTAATAATCACCAGAAGATGGGATCTGTCCAACATTCTTTGCACCCACAATTATCACAGTGCAAATTACAATACTGATAATTTGTTTGGCACTAGCAGGGTGAAGGTGCAACCACAGAAAATACACAAGTCTAAATACAATGGTGCCAAGCATCAATATTCCATGACGGGGTGACGACAAATGTCAGAATTTCTCAGAAGCTCTCAGGCAGCCCCTTCCACCTGAGGGCTCACCAGATAACACTGATGAAGTATGGAAGTCTCTGCCATCAATCACCTATGAAGCTCCAGTTAACCACCTTGGCCAAGGAAGAAACGGGAACAAAGATTAGTTTGAGACCCACTTTGCAGAAATGACTCCAGTCATTGAAGCAAAGAGCACCACTCACCTGGCTTATAACCGTCTCCTAACCCTAATGCAGGTGACAATCTCCTGCTAGCCAAGGCATTTGAGCAGTAGGCAGCAAGGTACTGTGCCAGCAAATACTGGATCAACCCATGTGAAGAAATACAAACTGCTAGTGACAATGGTAACCTTTGTGCTATGTATGATACTGTCAAAAGAGCACTTGGGCCCCACCATCACCAAAGTTGCTCCTTTGAAATCTGCAGATGGCGAAGTACTCACTTACAGGCATGAGCAAATGGATAGAGCACTACTCTAGCTGTACTCGTGTGAGATGGATATCTCTCTGCCTGTGCTTGATGATCTTCTATTGCTACCTGTCATGTATGAGCTTGATGCAGAACCCTCATCACTTGAGCTTTAAAAGGCCAATGACTCCCTAGCAGCACACAAAGCACCTGGAAAGGATGGAATACCAGCTGAGCTACTCAAGTAGGGAAAGCCCCACTTGCTGCCCATGACCCCCTCCTCCCCTGCGGGAGAGAAGGATCTGCCTACAAGTTATACAAATGTCATCACGTCACACAAGAATAAAGACGATCAAATGGATTGCAACAACTGCCAGAGCATCTCACTCATCAGTGTCACTGGGAAAGCCTTTGCCAGAATAATTCTAATGAGGCTCCATTGCCTATTTAACAGAATATACCTGGAGACACAATGTGGCTTCAGAGCACACGGATCCATGGCAGACACGATCTTCTTCCTAAGTCAGCTTCATAAGAAGTGCAGGGAGCAGCAAATGCCACCCTACCCCTGCTTTTGCGGATTTCACAAAAGCATTTGACACTGTGAGCAGGGTGAGTCTCTGTTGGATACTTGGGGAAATCGGCCATCCTCCCAAGCTTTACAGTCTCATGCAGTCCTTCCATGATAACATGATGGCATCATTTGGTGGCTCCCCCTTTCACAGTTTTGAGGTTAAGAATGGAGTGAAACAGGGCTGTGTCCTACTCTGTCCTCCTGACCTATGCTTTCCCTGCCGACATGGAAAGAACTTACCTCCACATACAATCAGATGGGAAACTCCTCAACCTATCAAGACTGAAAGCCAAGACAAAAGTGCAGCATGTCCTGATCAGAGAACTTCTGTTTGCTGATGATGCTGCACTAGTTGCCCAGACAGTAGATCAGTTCCAATGGCTCATGGATCACCTGTCCCATGCCTGCTTTATGTTTTCTCTCACCATCAGTGTCAAGAGAACTGTTGTAATGGGACAGGGTGTTGTGTCTCCACCTGTGATCAAACTCAACGACACACCACTGGGAGCAATCAGCAAATTCTGCCAACTTGGATCGGCGGTGACAGACAATCTGTGTCATGAGGAAGAGCTTGGCACACACATTGGAAAAGCAACCACCAACTCAGGCCGACTAACAAAACAGCAAACTGACCTGTAGGATTAAGATGCTCGTCTACAAAGCCTGTATCCTCAGAACATAGCTGAATCGCAGAAAAGCCTAGACAACTTACACCTACCAAGAGAAAAGGCTCGAAACTTTAAACTCCAGTGTCTGTGATGCATCCTTGGCATCACACGCAACACGCTAGAACTCAAGTATTAGGAGCAGGAATAGGCCATTCCCCTTGAACTGCTCCACCATTTGATAAGATCATGGCTAATCTGATTGTGGCCTCGAGTCCAAAGAAAGACAAAGTCACAAATTAAGGGGTCTCTTCTAGGGAAACATGCCAAGCCTGCTAGTGCTATTCAAGCAAAGAAGGGTTGGGCATGTGCACACAGGACGGAAGATGGCCGCAACCCCAAGGATATGCTATATGGGGAAGTAGCCCGTGCCAAGAGACCAGCAGGGCACCCAGAGTTCTGATTCAAAGATGCTGTCAAGAGAGACATGAAAGTTCTCAACATCAATCCAGACAAGTGGGGAAACTCTAGCTGACGATTGATGTAAATGGTGACACCAGCTGTGGGTAGAATTTGCCACCATGATGACATGTGGTTTCAGAGGCTCCTAAGCAGATGCCAGTCCTGAAAAGAAGACATCAGCAGTGATCATCCCACACCATTGTCAAGGGCGAACTTCAAGTGATGATAGAATTTGCCTTTCCAGAATTGGCTTGTTCAGCCATCAAAAGAAGTGCAGTGGATAATCTCATCTAACCTCCCCAAAGTTCTGAGGCTGCATTCTCATCATCTCTCTTAATGGAGGAATGCCTGGTGGCCCTGCCTTCAGTTTCCTAGGCCCTAAACTTTGGAATTCCTTCCCTAAATCTCTCCACCTCCCTACCTTGCTTTTCTCCTTTAAGATCCTCCTTAAAATATAATTTTTTGACCAACCTTTTCATCATCTGCCACAATACCTCTTTATGTGGCTCAGTCTCAATTTACTTTTGATATTGCTCCTGTGAAGCATTTTGGGAAATTTATCAAGTTAAAATTGGTATTTGGATAAAAGTTGTGTTGTTGTTAGGTAGGACAATGTGAGGCAATGAGAAATTTGAAGAAAAGATGAAGATTTTAAATTCAACGTGGTAGGTTTCAAACTTATCGCCTGCTGCTACTGGTTGGCTGCCTGTTGTAGAATTGTAGCCCAATCTTAATTTCTGTTGATGCAAGAAAATCATCGGTTTCTCTAATGTGCAGCTGATACCTAATGTTAATCTTGCTCCTGTGCAGCAAACTGAAAATGTACGTCGAAACATTTACATTCTTATGATCATTTATAAAAATGTCTGGGTAATAAATGGTATATGCATGATGGAGATGAAATCCAAAATCAAACGAACGGAATTTGTGGAACAGGCTGGGAAGTGAGGGGAAAGATGGAAGTGAGACAAAGATGTTAGCTGGAGAGCAGAAGAAAATACATAAAATAAACATTCCCCACAAGAAATTTCTAAGTTTAGATTAATTTGCTCCTTGTCAACAGTGACTGCAATTCAGAAGTACAACTTTGAGGTCCAAATACAAGCGAAAACTTGTATTCCAGAACTTGCTGCACCCCTAGACAAGCTGTTCCAGTACAGCTAAAACACTGGCATCTACCCAGCAATGTGGAAAATTGCCCAGGTATGTCCTGTACACAGAAAGCAGGACAAATCCAACCTGGCCAATTATTGCCCCATCATCAGTAAAGTAATGGAAGAGGTCATCAACAGTGCTATCAAGTGGCACTTGCTCAGCAATAACCTGCTCACTGACGCCCAGTTTGGGTTCCGTCAGGGCCATTCAGCTCCTGATCTCATTAGAGAGTTGGTTCAAATAATGTTAAAAGAGCTGAACTCCCGAGTTGTGGTGAGATTGACTGTCCTTGACATCAAGGCCACATTCGACCGGATGTGGCATCAAGGAGCCCGAGCAAAACTGGAGTCAATTGGAATCAGGTGGAAAATGCTCCACTGGTTGGAGTCATACCTAGCACAAAAGAAGCTAGTTGTGGTTGCCAAAGGTCAGTCATCTCAGCTCCAGGACATCACTGCAGGAGTTCCTCAGGTTAGTATCCTCGACCCAACCATCTTCAGCTGCTTCATCAATGACCTTCCTTCCATCACTAGGTCAGAAGTGGGGATGTTCGCTGATGATTGCACAATGTTCAGAATTTGTGACTCCTCAGATACTGAAGCAGCCCATGTCCAAATGCAGCAAGACCTGGACAATATCCAAGCTTGGGCTGACAAGTGGCAAGTAACATTCGTGCCACATAAGTGCCAAGCAACGCCTATCTCCAACAACAGAGAATCTAACCATTGTCCCTTGGTGTTCAATGGCATTGCCATCACTGAATCCCTCACTATCAACATCCTGGGGGTCAGCATTGACCAGAAACTGAACTGGACTAGCCATATAAATACGGTGGCAACAAGAGCATGTCAGAGGCTAGAAATCCTGCGATGAGTAACTCACCTCCTGATTCCCCAAAGCCTGTCCACCATCTACATGGCACAAGTCAGGAGTGTGATGGAATATGTCCCATTTGCCTGGTTGAGTGCAGGTCCCACAACATTCAAGAAGCTTGACACCGTCCAGGACAAAGCAGCTCCCTTGATTAGCATCACATCCATAAACATTCACTCCTTCCACCATTGACACAGAGTACCAGTAGTGCGTACCATCTACAAGATGCACTGCAGGAACTCACCAAGGCTCCTTAGACAGCACCTTCCAAACTCATGACCACTACCATCTAGAAGGGCAAGGGCAGCAGATAGATGGGAACCCTCCGCCTGGAAGTTCCCTTTCAAGTCACTCACCATCCTGACTTGGAAATATATCACTGTTCCTTCAATGCTGTTGGATCAAAATCCTGGAACTCCCTCCTAACAGCACTGTGAGTGTACCTACACCACATGGACTACAGCAGTTCAAGAAGGCAGCTCACCACCACCTTCTCAAGGGCAACTATGGATGGGCAATAAATGCTGGCCCAGCCAGTGAAGCCCACATGCTATGAATGAATTAAAAAATATATAAATTCTTTCACATAGTTCTCTTCATTTATTATGCTCAAGCAGATGACATTGGTGACTGGGGTTTTCTGCTTGTGCACTCATCTGGAAGAAATTGTCCTGTCCATTAAAATGAATTGGGTGGCGGGGGAAATTGCAAGCTTGTTAATGCGCAAGCAGAAAACCTGATGGCGGCCTTGTGTAACTGCTCTGAAGTAGAAATAACTTTGCAGCACATTACTTGTACATCACAAAGCACAATAAAATGCATTTCAGCACAGTAATATGTGAACAAACAGTAAAACATACCTGAATGAAGACCTGTACTGAAGAATATTGAATAAGTTAGAATTTCTTTCCATCAACTGAATTATAAGATGCATGAAACCATGTACATAAATGTGTGACTTTTGCAGTCATGGATCGAAACATTTTTGAAAGGGGAAATGTGCTCTAGTGGGTCTAATGTTTTTTTTAAAGTGATTCTGAGGCTATGCTTCCCCTGACCAATTTATTCACTTTGTTGTTACATTGTCCAACATTTTAAAAAGTACTGTGATTCTTTCCGTTGTCTACCTTTGCTGTTATGCAATACTGGCAATAAACTGGAAAAATTAATTTAAGAAAAACCCTGTATTTTTAAATGCAAATGCTACAGACGGTGGAATTTTATGCCCTGCCAAGAAATGGCTGGAGGTGAGGAGGCTAGGGACGTGACGTGGTAAAACTGGGTGGTATGGTGGGGGTATCGTGCCCATCACCTAACCGCCTCCAGTGGCAGGGAGGCGTATGTGGCCTCCCAACCTTATGGCGATCTGGGACCCTTAGCAGTGAGGGGGGGCATGCCCTGTTACGAGGCTGCCAGATGAACCCTGAGAGCCTTGTTGTGGGCTGGTGGACTCCCTCCTGTTCGTGCATCCTGTGCCCAAC
This sequence comes from Carcharodon carcharias, assembly GCF_017639515.1. Lineage (NCBI taxonomy): Eukaryota > Metazoa > Chordata > Chondrichthyes > Lamniformes > Lamnidae > Carcharodon > Carcharodon carcharias. The sequence continues at coordinate 105,787,748 of NC_054467.1, read as the reverse complement.
GGAGGTCCTGCCTCACAATGATTCTGGCCCCCATGTGATCCCCCCTACCCTCCCAATGCTTGACCCCCATGTTTCCCTCATTGTGGCCTGCCAGCCTAGACCACCCCTCACCACCCCTCCACCCCACCTCCCCCAACATCCCCAACACTCCCCCCCCCATTCACCTTCTAATCTGGCTCCAGCGCTGATCTCCACTGGGGACTAGATGCAGTCCCAGCAGTGGCCGTCACTCCTGGTGGCACTGTCGGGACTGGAGAGCTGTCAGTAATTGGACTGGCTAGCATCACTTGGAGGCAGGACTTCTTCCCATAAGGGGTGGAAGTCTTGTTCTGAGCCAACTAACAGCCCGACAGCCATAAAATTGGCTTCCTGGCAATGCTGAGACTGGCTCATCCTCAACTTTTAAGCCGGGTGGGGTGGGAAGAGGGGTCAAGTCCACCATGTCTGCATAATGTTGCCCCCAGAGATGCAGTCCGATCCCCCTGCAGTACTAGCAATGCCAGGTCATGACAGAAGTTGATTCTGTCCAAAGTTCATGCTCCTCCCAGTTAAGACTTATTCACCTGTGTCCAGAAATACCTCTGCCATAGCCATTGTCCTTTATACAGCTCGAGTCAAGTTGAAGCCAGGCACGGTCCATCCCCGCAGATAAATGAGTGTTTATGTTTTACCACATATATTAATATCCATAAATAGCGGAATTGTTTTCTCCTTGGCTTAAGTCTTTCCTTGAAGGTTCTAATTCCCCCCCCCACCGCAACTTGAGAAGTTTAAAGTATCCTGTGTAATAATTTTAACAATTTAAAAAAATTAACTTATTTGTAAATAAACAAGTTGTTCTCACAACATTTTTAAAAATGAGTCAATGTAAAAAAACTGCAGGAATGTGGGACTCAGTACCACAAGGAGTAGTTGAGGCAAATAACATGTAGGTATTTAATAACATGGAGGTATTTAATAACATGGAGGTATTTAATAACATGGAGGTATTTAATGGCATGGAGGTTTTTAATAACATGGAGGTATTTAATAACATGGAGGTATTTAATAACATGGAGGTATTTATAACATGGAGGTATTTGATAACATAGAAGTATTTAATAATATGAAGGTATTTAAGGGGAAGCTAAATAAACACATGAAGGGAAAGAATTAGAAGGATATGTTGATAGGATTGGATGAAGAGGGGTTGGATGAAGTTCATGTGGAGATAAACACCAGAATGGACCATTTGGGCTGAATGCGGCTTCTGTGCTGTACTTTCTATGTAACATTCAACTTAAATTCCAACTGCTGCAGTCTATTTGTAGTGTAAATGCACCCCATGTGTTGCTGAGAATTGCATCGAATTTCAGCATGGAAAGAGGTCATACGATCCAAGTGGTCCATGCCGATGTTTATGTTCCACATGAGCTTCCTTCTTCCCACAGATTTATCTAATCCAATATCCTTTTATTCCTTCCCCTAACATGCTTATCTAGCTTTACCTTAAATGTATCCATGCTATTCACCTTAGCTACTCATGACAATAAGTTCCACATTCTTACCACTCTTTGAGTAAAGAAATTTTGCTTGAATTCCCTGTTAGATTTATTGGTAGCGAGGATCAGTATCACAGTTTGTGGAATGGGCTGCACAAAAATCCCATGTTTAAACAATATAGGTCAATATAGTTAAAAAAATTAAAACTGGTATGTTTATTTTGTTGCAATTTATGAAGCTAATGCTAAGCAATGGGCTCTATTGTTAGGGTGATAACCAGAAAGTTAATTGCACTAAAACCCATCACCTACAGTTCTCCCACAGTGCCGACAGGTTGGCAGCACTGAGATTTTTCCCAAGTCCAATTCATATTTCCTTTCACTGGATGACATATTTATTGATAAATCATTAAAGTGCAGTGAGCTGTCACTGTTTCATTCCTGCTTCTCCTTGGGAATGAACACTCAAATTCCTGGAGCTCACAGCATGAACTCAGTCACTGTGTTCCCAGATGCAGTCCATATGTAGGGAATACTTAGCCATGCACAAAACAGCAATGAACCCAGGAGACACAGGCTCAATGCAAACGCACCATAATGTCTTGCATGTTATCTCTTCTGTATCATTTGTGTAGACGCCTGAAGAAAAACTTGAATTTCTTGTGCTTCTCATGAGCTTAGGCTGTCCCAAGATGAAAAATGTGAAGGCTGCCTGGGCTCTTCGCCTGCCCGCCAACCTTAAGGATTATTAAAATGCCAGTACGCGGACCCCGTCCGAGCGCAGAACGAAGTGAGCTCCGCCCACACCAGACGGTGGTCCGTGCACGGAACCTGCTGTATAGAAGCAGCCGGAACGCAGGACACGTACGCCTTCGAAACGTAAAGGCGGTCGAGTCTGGATGCTCCGACTCCAGGTGACACAAAGGTGAACACGCTGGAGTCAGGATGGAGATTTCACCAGACATCCACTAAGTCGAAGGACCTGACCAGGTCCCGCAACTTACTCACACCTCGCGTGCAGTGCGGGGTACCGTGACGGTCCCGGACCCCGAGGGTGCAATTGAAATCCCCCCCGAGGACGATGCACTCGCCAGCGTCGATGGAGCCGAGATGAGTGGACACTTCAAAGTTACATTGTTTCATAGTTTGCCATTGTGAGATTTGAACTCTTGATCTTGGGGTACCAAACCCAGTACCATAACCACTTGGCTATTTAGGCCAAGCCTCCGCCAACCTTAAGGATGGAGGGGCAACTCAGCTAATTGCTTTATTGGCTTTTTAAATAGCCTTAATAAGTCTTTGACAATTTGGCAGGTGCGCAGCCTCAGCTGTGTGCCCGCTGAACTGTCAAAGGCCTATTAAGGCCATTTAAATATCAATTAAACTAATAAACTGAGTTGCCCGTCCATCCTTAAGGTTGTTGGGCAGGCGAAGAGCCCAGACTGCCTTCACATTTTTCATAAAACTTCATCCACAGGTGGGATGAGGTTTCATGAATGTTTTTAAAGTTTTTAATAAAATTAATGGACATGTCCCACCAATTTCACATGAGAGGACATGTCCTTAAAATTTTTGTTTACCTTTAATCAATGTATCATAAGTGGAAGTAATCTCCCTGAGGCGCCAAAAGAGTGCAACTCCCCGACTCAGGCAACCCTACACCCCCACCTGCACAGGGAGCGCACATGGTTGAAGTCTTAAAGCTGCAAGGGATTTGTGGATATGTTAGAGTTAGGTTGACTAAATTAAAATCTCAAAGGACATTATGGGCCAAGACACCAAGCTCAAAGAACCAAGAGAAGATCCCAGAAGTCCCAGGATCCATGGAAAGACACACTAACACATATCGAACTAGTGCGTCATGCTATGTTTCAACTAGTGAAAAGTTAAGTATTAAATTTTGGGGCTGAATTTCCCCCCCATCAGAGGGATTGTGTGGGGGTGGGCGGAGGTGGGCGTGAATCTGATCGGCGCCCCCGATTGGTGATGCGCCGCTGCTTTATGTGGGCGGGCTAATTAAGGCCCGCCCAGCGTGGCGCTTGCCCAGAAGCGCTGAGTGCTGCCTGTGCAGGCCAGGGCTGGGGGGGGGGTTCCCTGAGTCGGGACCTGTGCTCTTTCGCGCATGCTCCCGCTCACCAACCGGAGAATTCTGCCCTTAATGTCTAATGAACCTTGTTAGCTTGCATTCTAAATTAGTGATTCTCCTTTTTGACAACAAGGTTATTCCTTGACAAGAATTGTCTTACTCTGGGGTTTGGTATAGAGATCCAAATCCCTAACAGTTGTTTGTATATCAATCTAATGGCCCCTCCTATTTCTCATCTACGTGCTGTCCCTCGCCATATCATCCAAAGCAACATCAGGTTCCACATGTATGCTGATAACACCTAGCTCAACCTACCACTGCTTCTGATTCGCCACGCTGCTTGTCTAACATTGGCTGAGCAGAAAGAACCACCAAATATTGGGCAGACAGAAACTATTGTCTTTGATCCCCATTACAAACTTTATTCCCAAGCCACCTACTCCATCCCTTACCCTGGCTCGTGTCTGAGGCTGAACCAGACCATTTGTAACCTTAGTGTCCTTTTTGGCCCTAATATAAGCTTTCCCTACCCAATATCCTCTTCATCAACAAGACCACCTACTTCCAACTCCATAACATTCCTCATCTCTGCCCCTGCTGCTGAAATCTTCATCCACATCTATGTTATCTCTAGTCTCCATTATCTCAATGTTCTCCTGGCTGGCTTCCCACCTTCCACTCCCACATAAGTGTGAGTTCATCCAAAACTCTGTCGCCCATATCCTAACACACACCAAGGGCAGGATTTTGCCCTTGGCAAAGGTGCTCAGTGGGGGCGGGCAGGGGTGGTCGGGAAGCTGACTGCCGCCCTCCATCAGCTCTGCACTGCAATTTCACGCTGGTGGGTGGATCATGAGTGGCAGTGCTCAGCGCTGCCTGTGCGGGTGGGAGGAGGATGGAGAGCTGGGCCTAGCGCGCAGTTCACACATGCACGAGAAAGAGTGCTTCAAGCTCTCTGAGGCACGGAGCTGCCTCTGGGAGATTGAAGCACTGTGTAAAAAAATAATGAAGAGAATAAAAATTTAATAAAACATGTCCCCTCATGTGACTGTTACATGTTTAATTCAAAAATAAAGTTTTAATTTAATCTTTATTTGCTCATGCCGCTTGTAGATGTGGTTTCCTAAAAAATGTAAAGGCTGCTTGGCCTTTTCACCTGCCCACCAACCGTAAGGTTCGACAGGCACCGTAAATTTGAATTTAATTAGATTGTTAATGGCTTTAATAGACCTTTTAATTATTGGCGGGTGTGCAGCTGACTTTGGCACATGCCTGCTGAACGAAATATCACGAGACTGCGTGATGATGCCTGACCTCATCGCATGTCATTTTATGCTGGGCGTGTCAGGCACGCGCCTGCACGCTGAGCGTAATATTCTGCCCCAAGTCTTGCTGATGCATTGTCTCTTTGCTCATTGACCTACATTGCTCCTGGTCCCGGCAATACCTCAATCTTCAAATTTTCACCTTTGTTATTAAAACCCTCATTGGGCTCATCCCTTCGCCTTTCCGTAATCTCTTTCAGGCCAACAGCCTACCAAGATCTTTCTATTCCTGCAACTGCACCAACATTGCAGGCTGTGTCTTCAGCTACCTGGGCCCAAAGCTCTGGAATTCCTTGCCACACCTCTCAGCCTCTCTCTCTTTTCCCTTAAGTCATTATTTAAAACCTATCTCTTTGACTGAGTTTTCTGGACACCTGTCCCAATACCTTCTTACATAGCTCAGTGTCAATGTTTGTCTCCAATATGAAGCATCTTCAGACGAATTATGAAGATAAAGGCATTAAATAAATGCAAGTTATTGTTTTACAGTCAGGGGTGGGCATCCTGTTCTGAAACTTGTAACTTTAATATTCTACACTTTGCAGTTTACTGGATTTTAAAATGGTATCAGGCCACAGTTATCCTCTGGGAGTTGGAGACTGCAATGTGGAACTGTCAGTTTGTCATCATGACGAACCATCTGAACAGACAACTCAAATCCAATTCCTGCTCTGCTGCTGCTTTTCTCTTGGCCCCATCCTAATGCTGTTCTTTAGCTCTTCCTCCAAGACTGATTCTTAACCAAGCTCTTATTTTTGATCTCATTCATTAAAAGAATGAACCCAGAGAATAACTGATTGGCCCATGATCCTACTCATAGAAGTGTAATTCTCATTTGTTAATCCACTAGCAAAATTTTTTTTGTTGTTGTTTCAAGGATGTTGAGATTGTAAATTATACAGACAATTCGAAGATAAATTGTATCTAATGTTGAAAACCGTGCTTGAAATAAGGAAGCAGATGAGACACATTCAGATGAGCTCTACCGATTTCAATAAGCAAGAGCTTTTACTGGAATAGAAATTTTAAAATGCTGAAAACATGAAGCAAGCCAGGTAACATCTGTAAAGAAATGAAAACTGTTATTCCAGGGTTCTGATATAGGGGTATTTCTGAACCATCAACATTTTCCCTTCCTGAGTTTTTCCAGTATATTTGCTTTTATTTCAGGTCTTATGCATCCCAACACTTTTTTATTTTAACTGTCTTTATTAGATTCAGAGAGTATCTTCAGATGACCAGATTGCATCTCGTACCTGCGAATGAGCAGCTTCAGGGTCTTGTAGGAGCCTTTCACCAGTGTGATGGCCTCTTGTCTGTAGCCGCTCAGCTCCACGTCATTTATATTGACCACTTCATCCCCCACCTGCAGTTTGCTTGTTAGCAAGTCTGCTTTTCCTCCTTCCTCAATCTACAAAAGAAGAAAAAAATAGGCTAAATTAGAGGAAAACATCTTAAGCTTAGGACCTTTCAATCATGGTTGCAGTTGACCTCCTGCAGGGCTTTAAGTTACTTTGCTAATTAAACTGTGCCACCACACTTTTTAACCTTGACCCTCAGTAATGAGGAAAGCCACGATCCTGTAGTATTCCAGGCAACACCTGCACAGAATTAGTGATTCACAAAACCTTCTGAAAAAAAACCTTGTTCTTCTTTGCAATCAATGGCTTGTATGAGCACAGCTACTTTAGCTTTAAATTTTGAGCACAATCAGTCACCTGATTTTAAAGATTTGTACAGCACGCCTTGTTTAACAATGTGCAAAAAATATTTCTGTCTCAATGCCTAATGTGCTGGGGAATTAGAGATAAAAAAAGCAGTACTGATCCATTTGCAGTGCATTTTTTAATCAGCAAATTATCTCTTTTCTTTACATTCTTAGCACAAAAATATTTCTGACTTCAATTTCTTGTGAAGGCGGTGCCTATTTTTCCAAGAATCTTAACTGCGTATTTCTGAAATTATTAAAACAATGTAGTATCTTTTTTTTCTATGATAAACTTGAAATTTCCTTATCTAGTCACTGAATGAAAACCCTTTCAAATAGTTATTAGTGTTTAGACTGATCGAGCATGGCCATCAGAAAATTGATTTTAAATGATTCATATTTCAAAATTGATTCCAAAAACTCAGGGATCAACAATCCTGTCTGGCTAATAGGTGTCAAATCTACAAAAAAAACAATTGTTTAAAAAGTTAATGTTAATTCAGCAATCAGTAATAGTACAAAAGAACACAAATTAATCCCAATTTCCAGACAGACATATTGAGGATAAATGTTGCTCATTTACCTTTAAAATGATTGATTAATGATCTCTCAGAATTAGGATAAAAATACCAATTTGGCATATGTTTAACTATGAATGAGTTATTTGCAGATGTGAGATGAGCCGTGTTGTCGAGATAATCCTAAAAAAAAATTAGAAAAAATCCAGTACCAGATTCCCTAAAAGCTCCTATAACCTTTGGCCCCTCTCCACAGACTAACCAATATCCCACTGAGGAAATCCAGACAATGATCTCCTAATCCTACGAAAAGCACCCCCGCCATACAATGCTGAATAACAAAGGAATTCTTAAATCAGTGGAAAAAATGGTCCCACTGAGAAATCTGAGACTGCATCATACACTGCACCTTTTAAGAGGGCTGGATAGCATTGGTCTTCCGAAGAATTAAGTAAACACAAAAGCTTCGAATCCTAGAAGATTTAAAGTTTCCTAAATAACCAACTTCAATAGCCTAAAAATTGTATAACTTGCTAAAAATTCTCAAGTCAAATTAACTATACTTATGGGGTCAGGAATGCTTTGTAGAGAATAGCACAAAAGAAATTCTTTTTTCAATCCTCACCACGTAGTTGGAGGGACTTCGGAAATTAAAAGCAGAAATGTAACAAAGAACAATTAAATAAATGTCTAGTAATAATTAAAGTACCTTAGCCCAGATTGATGCTATTCTATTACTGATCTGATGAGCCATGAACACAGCTCATTTCAAATTAAGCCAAACATTTTAATAGATCTGACATAAACTGGCCTGAAAACTTCAAATAAGTTTGCTGCATCAACATCATGAGGTAAAGGATTAATTCAGCAAAATACTGCATGAATGACCCAATTTGGAATCAGGATACAGATGTAAATCAAGAACAGGTAAGAAATTTCCAACAGAAAAGGTCAAAATAGAGGAACTTGATTGACCTCGGGAATCTGGGTTTAAACCTAGTCGAAATAGATGAGATGGAAATCTTCCTTCTCTATTAGCTGCCGTGCTTCTATGCAAAATGAGTTAGCGCAGATTTAAACAAATGATAATGAGTATGGGTCTTCAAGATAAAATTTGGTACTAAACTTACACCATTTCCTGTTGTGCAGAATAGAAACATTGCACTTGTGGGTTGGCATTAGGGAATGTTATTAAGGTGAATAAAGGGAGATATTTTTTCACTCTTTACTCTGTATCCCATTCATATTACGTGACACTGGAGTGCTTGAAGTTGATCCTGATTATCCAAATACAAATGGACTCCATTCCCAGCACGAACATCCCTCACTGTGATGAGCACAAAATTCCTCATCAAGAATGATAGAATTCTATTTCACAGCATTATGTTAAATCCAACAGCACTGATTAAAATAATAGAACATACAATATTATGCAAAAAAATTCTGATATTGATAACAAATCAAATCAAACTTCAGTTTGTGGTAGCTAATTAGTCGCTCAATGCAATAATTCACTAAATATGTGGCCTTCCACTAAATCTGACACAAGGGGCAGAATTTTCCAGTTGGCGATTGGGGGCCGGGCCTGACATGCCAACGTGTAAAATGATGTGCGATGACGTCAGGCGTGTGTCCTGATGTCATCACGTGCCATCGAGATATTTCGTTCGGCAGGCGCTTGCTGGAGTCAGCTGCGCACCTGCCAAAATGTCAAATACCTATTAAGGCTATTAAGCAGTTAAGAATGCTGCATGTCCAACCTTAAGATTGGTGGGCAGGCAAAGAGCCCAAGCGGCCTTCGCATTTTTCAGGAAACCTCATCTACGAGCGGGATGAGGTTTCCTGAAACTTTTATTAAATAAATAAATAAATTGTCATAAGTTTACAAACATCTCCCCACTCATGTGACTGTGTCACATGAGGGGACATGTTTAAATACATTTTTAAATCATTTCTGTCATGATTTCATTATACATTCAATCTCCCTGAGGCAGCTCAGCGCTGGCCCCAACTCTCCCTCCTCCCCCCACCTGCACAGGTAGCGCTGAGCTTTACCGGCTGGGTATTGCGCTGTGCGGGCCTTAATTGGCCCGCCCACGTAAAATGGCGGTGCAGAGCCGATCGTGGATGGCGATCAGCTCTGCTCCCACCCCCGCTCACTCCCATCCAGCCCGCCCGTCATAGGAAAATCCTGACCAAGGTGTTTCTAATCTTTAAATTGTTGACCTAATTTGTCTCTGCTGCAGCAGGCGAGTTCTCAAAGGATTCTTATTTAAGGTCTTATTGAAACGTATAAGATCCTGAGGGGACTTGATAATGTGGATGCTGAAAGACTATTTCCCCATGTGGGATAGACTAGAGCTAGGGGACACAGTTTAAAAAGAAGGGGTCTCCCATTTAAGACGGAAATGAGAAGGAACTTTTTCTCTCAGAGGGTTGTGAGTTTTGGAACTCTTCCCTGAAAAGCGGTGGAGTCAGGGTTATTGAATATTTTTAAGGCAGGAATAGATATGTTCTTGACTAACAAGGGAGTCAAAGGCTATCGGGGGTAGGTGGAACGTGGAGTTGTGGCCACAATCAGATCAGTCATGATCTCATTGAATGACGGAGCAGGCTCGAAGGGCTAAATGGCCTACTCCTGCTCCTAAATCGTATGTACTGTGACTTGAAATGTGTACAAACCAAATGTTTGCTCCAATTGTTGAAAGGAAATTGAACATTGTAACATCATTCACCAGAAAATAGATGGGGTGATTTAATTGGGTAAACAAAATATGTGGATAGCCACAATTCCATCGTTGCTATTGACAATTTGATACATTTTAGCACTGAGTAAACCTAATCAACATTCTTTTATCTACCATATGTGACTGCAATCCCCCTCCAACTCACTTCCTACCATGAATTCTTGCTGTTTTTCTATCGATCAAAAGTGCCAAACATGTATATTCACTTGGAAAGTCAAATGGGGGATGTGATAGCCAATTTCCTTTTGTCAAAGTCCATAGGCCTGATTTTCTTTTGGGATTGGGAAACTGACTTTGGGATCATCCTGGGTTCCGTCTGGGGGTGATGCAGTCACAGCACCCAATTTCATGGGGTGGGCTGCTGACTGGCTGGGCAGTGGGTGTGGTGACCAATTAGAGGCCACAGAGCCATGAATGGAGGTGGGACAGAGTGAATATGGGCCCGATTTAAACAGACCATGGCAACGATTACTATGGTTGCCATTTAACTTCAAGGTTGCAAGCACCTGGGATCTCAGAAGAGAAATAGAGGCTTGCCTGAGGGCAGGGCTGTTCCATGGAGGTCCTCCTTGAGGCATTGAGGGAGAGAAGCGAGGTCCTCTTTCCAGAAGGTGGTAGGAGAGGGCCACCTCTCAAACAAAGCAGACCTGGATAGGGGTGGCTGAGAACCTGAACAGATGGTGTGGTCAGGAGGAAATGGATGCAGTGCCAGAGATGGTTCAATTACCTTCTTCACTCTGGTAAAATAATGAGTCCTCCTCAGAAGATGGAGGACAGACACAGTCCTGCTTAATTGGGCACAGATGCGGGGCCCCAGAAATCACAGAAATGGAGATTCTACATAGACCAGCAGCAACAGATGTGTTCCACATCAAAGTTCCCTGAGGCAGCGCAAAGTCATAGGCTGAGAATGGGGGAGTCCATTCTCATGTATGCCACCATGGGTCAGGGCTTTGAATGCATGAGCTCCTCCACTGAGAGAGTGGCCAACATTGTGAAGCCATATACGGCAGCGCTCGGAGTGCATGCAGGAACTGTGCACTGATGTTCACAGGTTGCATGCCACACTCTGTAGCTTGGACTGGCAGTGGCGCTAGTGACCCAGAGAAGTTTGGAGGGGATGCCAGTTGTGCCCCAGCTGGAGGTTCCCTCCAGCCGTCCAGAACACCAGCCAAATGCTGAGATGTCATTGAGACAGTTGAGGATTTCACCCCTCACAAGGCAAGTTCATCATCATCATCGACCTTCTTGACCCCTCTGACTGAGGGGTCATCTGTGCAGTCGGGCTCAGTGACAGACAGTACCCTTGCAATGATGCTGCTGCAGCAGCCCTCTGGAGGTCCCCACACTGGCACATACATCTCAGCCACAAGCAGAGACAGTGAGCAGGCTGCCTGCAGCTCATCTGAGGTCACAAGAGGAGCACTGCGTGGAAGTGGATGAGAGTGGAGCCAACCATGTCAGGCAGAGCACTGAGTGGCTCAATGGGGTTTCCCTCACCTGTGCATGTGTAATCTTTGAACAGACTGTTAATATTGACGTGATGCCAGATGTGTGAGCTTTCATTCTCATTTTTGAGAAAAAGATAAGAGTATTGGTGAAACAAATGCGCAAATCTCACCATTCAAAGTGACTGGCAGCTGATCTTCAGCATACACCACAATGGCTTGGAGAATGCATCACAGTGAAGTTCATCTTGATAGCACAAGAAATATTTATATTGCACCAAGGCTACATTTATAAAATAATGTAGGTTTAATTAGTTAATAATAATTCCTGGATTATTCACGGGAAAACAGAAACCCACCCAGCAGGCCAGTGACTGTGCTGTTTTTGCATCCTTTATAGATAACAAGGCTCACAGATTAATACTAGGATGGTATTTGAAACAAATACAAGGCCCTGCTTTATTTCAAAAGACTGGTCATGTACAATACTTATCACCTGCCTAATGGTTTCTCTGTTGTACAGAGGTCTTGACTAATTAGCGTTGGAGGCAAAATGTCAAGGGTTCAAAAAAAACTCTCTCAGGCATGAAGAGATGGGTATGTGAAGGATTCATGCCAGCTAATGTTGACAGAAATTCTGGGGCTAAGGGTACTGGACCAAATTGGAATCCGCTGTGCAAATTCACTGTTGAGGTATACTTCTGAGACAGACGGTGCACTACGTGCCAAGCAGTATCCAGTGGTCAGCTGTACACTTCCTACCTGCTATTCTCATATATTTCCAATTTCAGCTGCATCATTGGAGAGGAAGAGGAAATCCAAGAATGACAAACCCAGCACATTCTTGTATCTGGTACAGAGTTGCACTGTCAGGGGTTTGGACAGAGATTACTGACCCATCCTCTCATTTATGGAAGTTGTGCAGTATAGATGAAGCCATAAGAGAAAAAAGAGGAAATTAAAACTGGCTGAACTAAACACAAACACTAACCAACTTCATCCTCTCTTCTCTGAGGCAGTCCCTCGGGTTCAAGGACGACTTGCTTCCATTCCAGTTCAATGGGTTCTAAGATGGTTGATCAGTCCAATGTGTAATTTGCAGACTTTGCCACATGCGAAGCAGATGGTGCCTGGAGGGTTGGGTAGATGAGTTGTTTGGAGGTTTGTGCTCTCTCTCTGATGCCTTGACTTTGCTTCTGCACATTCTCGATGAAGTCTCTTGATGTGTTTGGTGCCTTCCCAGATAAGCCTTTTGGTCAGTCACAAACCAGGGACTCCAATGAGTTGTCATCTGAAAAGGAAGAATGTTCAGGATTACATGGAGGAGGGAAGAATGGCGCTAGGGAAGTTACTCATGTGGAGAGCTGGTGCAGACAAAATGGGCCTAATTGCCTCCTCCTGAGCTGTAACATTTCTGTGATTCTGTGGGATGTTGACCTCTTCAGTGATGCTTTGAGGACATTTCCAGTGTCCTCCTGGCAGTCTCCTGCCACGACTGAATTCCAAGTAGAGCAGATGCTTCGAGAATCTGGTGTCAGGCATATGAATGACATGTCCCATCCAGCGGAGGTGGCTTTAAGCGACTAGTGCTGCAATGCTGGGCAAGTTAGCTTGGGAGAGGACACTGCCTCTCTTGCCACCAGATTTGGAGGATCCTGTGAAGGCACTGTTGGTGGTACTTCTCCAGTGCTTTGAGGTGCCTGTTTCCGAAGCATATAGGAGCATGGGGATCACAGTTGCCTGGTAAACCATGACCTTAGTCTTGAGTTTGAGATCCTGGTCCTCAGATATTCTATTTCTCAGTCAGCCGACTGCTAAGCTCACACACTGGAGGCGATCATGAATTTCGTTATCTATGTCTGCCTTCGTCAAGAGGAGGCTGCCATTATATAGAAAATGGTCCACATGTTCCAGGAAAGCGCTGTTGATCTTAATCAATTGGGGTGGGGGTTGGTGGAGGTAATGTGCTGTGGGAGCTGGTTGGAAGAGGACCTTAGTTTTCCAGGGCCAGGATTTTACAGTCGGCATGTGGGGGGTGAGCCTGACATGCTGGCACGTAAAATGACGCATGATGACGTAGGGCAGTCTCGCGATATTTTGTTCGGCGGGCACATACCAGAGTTGGACAACTTGCTTACATTTCAGTTGCTATTAAGGCCATTAACGAAGTAATTAATTTCAAGTTTACGCTGCCCATCCAACCTTACGGTTGGCGGGCAGGCGAAAAGGCCACGCGGCCTTTACATTTTTTAGGAAACCTCATCCACGAGCGGGGTGAGGTTTCCTAAAGCTTTTACGAATAAAATAAAAATATTTCTGAAAAATAAAAACATGTCCCCTCTCATGTGATACAGTCACATGAGGGGATGTGTTTCATTAAATTTTTATGGCATTTATTTTTTTTTCAAAAGCGCTTCAATCTCCCTGAGGCAGCTCCTTGCTGCCTCAGGGAGATTAAGGCGCTCTTTCGCGCGCATGTGGACAAAATCAAGGGTGGCAGTCAGCTCCGCAGCCGCCCCCCGCCTGCTCCTGCCAAGCCCGCCTGACATGAGAAAACTTCAGGCCCAGGTATTTAGTGAAATGCCCACTTTCTCATATGCTCCAAAGCAGGAGTCGACAACAATCTGGAACTCAGTTTCAGAGTGAGTGCGCACACAAGCTTCACCTGCATAGTGAAGCTCAATGACTGAGGCTGGAGTGGTTTTGGATTGAAGATGACGACGGTTGAACAGTTTCCGTTTGTTTTGTAGATTATCTTTATGCCTGTGGGTAACTTGCTGGAGGTGAGGTGCAGTATTGCAGTGAGGAAAATAAAGAGTTGTTGTAATTGTTTGACCCACTCTTCACTGAGATAGTGTTTGTGGTGGTTCCGTCGGTGAGGATCACAGCTTGCATCGTGGAGTTGGCGGACGGCAGCCAAATTTGAGGAGGATGTTCGATAAGCCTTTGCAGTTGACAGAGTCAAAGGCTTTCACAAGGTTGAAAAAGACCAGCTTCAACACCAGATTACCATATGCTGATGAAGAATTTGGGGAGGGTGATTGCAGCCATGTTGTTAGAAGCTGAGGGGCATTTTAATTTCACTTTCCACTCTTCATGGAAGAAAGTTACTTCTGCTTCTGTCACTGCTCCTTAAACTTGAGTGGAAACAAGCTGCCACAATGCAAAATTTAACAACATATTGGTATTCTGGAAGGAGACTCAATGTTTAGATATAAAACAAGATTGATATGCATTAAACAGATATAGTACGATGCTGTCACAATTGGCATGGGTAATATTTTGGGTTAAAATAACCTCAACAAATACTCTGTATACTGGGCATGTTAATAGTATTTGTATTATAGCAGCTTGTTTTTGCTTGAATTTAAGGGCAGGCCCAGAAGCAGTAGCATCTCTGTTTCTACAAAGGCCTGACTGGAAAGTGACACTAACATGCTCCTCAACTTCAGACAATTGCAATCACACTTTTGGAATTCTTCACTGATGTATTACAATATGGGATATTTGTATTGAACTGGTCATCTATCTCAGTCCATTGGCCCAATCCCTTGAAGGAAACAGACTTGAAAGATCTAAGACCGTTTTAAGCAGAATTATTTGGGAACTTTTTCCTCAATCATTTTCTTAATTGGCTAGGTGGATCGCTTGTCTGATAATTCTAATTTATTTTATAAGATTACAAGCAGAGCCCATTGTTCAACATTTTCAACTTTATTCACCTCTTTCATACCTCCTCCTTCACTATTTGAATACACTACATTTACCATGTGGGCAAAGTCTCCAAAGTTACACATGCCACCACCAACACCAGGGAAAGACATAGCTGCTTTAATCACTTAAACCCTTCAATGTATCTTTTCTGATTAAAAAGCAGGTTTGTTCTCAGTCCTGTTTGACCTTGCTGGTGCTGCACAGTATTTGCTATCTATTCCAGTGTAATGCACTTGTAAGAAGCTCTAATCCTGTGCTATTAGCATGGTCAGAGGTTTAAATGTCCTTTTGTATTTCTAACATATGGCCACTTCCCTCACACCTGCACAATCTAACCACAGATATTCATCTGGGTGGTAACCATTGTCTGCTTTCAATCCTGGATCAAACGCACTTACTGACGCAGTGAACATTTGCTTTAATATCATATCTTTCTTTTGTTGAGAAACGCTGAATTGGGTTGTTCATCCATTTTCTTTGGGAAATGTGACAGAATTTTAAACACTTCTCTTAAAAGACTAAGATGTAACAGCTGAAAGTTGCTTTTTAAGTCACTGTGATGCCCTAGCTTGTTTTTTCAGATTTTCCAAAGTTTACAGAGAATAATGTATATTGAATGTTCACTATATATGTGCATGGCCACAGCTGGATATTTGAGGCTTCCTATAAATTGTTAAAGGTGCAAAAGTAACTGCTGAAGTGTAATTCTAGTTGTAGTCTGTGGCGTGGTGCAACACCATGTTTCCCTAGAGCTATATCGGACAGCAAAGGTTCTATAACAGACCAACAAAGACAAGTGAATATTACTTACAAAATGATTATGCAGGGAAAAATTGATCTAAGTAACTATAAATAGCCCATAGATCTTATTTCTGTTCATGCAACTCTCTTTCTCTCAGCTTAATTGTCTAGCTATGTGACAAAAATTATGTATTCTTGCTGAGTTTTAAGTTTGTGAAAGTCCCTTTAAAACTCAATCGCTAGCTCTGTCAGCAGGTTAACAAGAAGCTAGACTCTGGATTTTGCCCCAGTCCGGCCCCATATGGAGTTGTGAGGTTTGTAGAAGTCTCTTAGTAGTTTGAGAGGGAGTCCAGCACACAGCTTTTAAACTGTGAGACCATGATTAACTCAATTTGGATTTTACTCATCGATCCCTTTTGAATTTGAGAAGGCAGATATTCAACACCCAGGATGTTCTGGTAAAATCAGACAGTTCTGTTTGAATAAGTGAAGCTGGAAACTTCGGGCAGAGTTTTGCATTTGATGGGCAGGCGGGCCCGACCGACTCGGCAGTGAGCGGGGAGCCGATCGCCGCCGCCAAAATGGGCCCCGCCACCATTTTAAGTGGGCGGGCCAATTAAAGCCTGCCTAGAGGGCTGCCTGACGGGAAATGCTATCCCTGTGCAGGCTGGGTGGGGGGGGGGGGGGGGGGGGGGGGGCGGTGGTGGTGATTCCCCAACTGCCAGAGTGCACTTTTTCACACGTGTGCCAAAGAGCGCACTGCTCCCTGAGACAAAGTGCTGCCTCAGGGAGATCGCTGAAACTCTGAAACTCTAAAAATAGAAAAATTTAAAAATCATTAACATGTCCCCCTCATGTGAAAATGTCACATGAGATGGGACATGTTAGTGAAAAACACAAACACTTTATTAAAAGTTTTTAAACCCGATATCAAACCTCACCCCGCCACTGGATGAAGTTTGTAAACCCGGAGTTTGCACGGGCCCCTCAAAATCCTGGTCAATTGGAGAGTTAATGGCCTTAACAATGCCTTTAATTAATGCTGGGTGCGGGTCCCGCTGCCTAGCGTGCCCGCTGACCAAAATATCGCGATGCCACGTGCTGACATCGGGACGCTCACACGCAACATTTAAAGCGCTGGCATGCAGACTCCGCTACCCACATGCCAGCCAGAAGATTCTGCCCCTCATGTGAGCAGCTATTTGGAAAAGCTCAAGCGATTGGTTTGTATTTTTAAAGGTCGGTAATTAAAAGATTCATTTAATTCTTAACATTGTAATGTTTTTACTCAATGAATTGAATAAAGGACTGTCTACTGAAACTTCATATAACTATTATATCATTGAGATTATTTATAATAATTACTCATAGTTTGCTTAATTATATTTTTTCATACTTTAAACATTAGCGATCTGGTTAAAACCCATTAAACTGTGTTCCCCTGGTACTGTCCTCATCTTTGCTACCTAAGTCCAAAGGATGCCAGCTTAAAACTGGAATGCTGGACAACTGGTTCAACCATTCATCATTAGATAAAGCGCGATTGGAACCTGCTCTTTCAGCTAAAACTGCTCACCATTCTGGAATCATGGATAATTTTTTCCACTGCAAAACATCTTCTTGCACCCTCCTCCCCTGCCTCCTTGAAGTTCGGCTGTAATAATTATGTTGAGCTCATGAACCTCTTTCTTATTAAGACTGAGACCATCCGTTTAGCTGCCTCTGCCTCTTCCCTCCCACTAGCCCAACTTTCTCCAAGATTCCTTCCTTACCCCAGTCCTGAACTCAAATCTTTCTCTACTTCCTCTCCTATCTTTCCTCATGCTCCATCCAAGCTCAGCTTGTCCATGTGATCCACTTCCTGATTCCTCAACCCTATCCGCATTAAACTACTGATCACCTAACTTCCTCCCCTGGCCCCCATATTAGTTGATCTTGTTAATGGTTGTTTCTATTCAGGTGTTGATCGTCTCTGCTTCAAATGTGCCATCATCACGCCCTCCTCAAAAAAAACTTGATCTGC
This sequence comes from Carcharodon carcharias, assembly GCF_017639515.1. Classification (NCBI taxonomy): domain Eukaryota; kingdom Metazoa; phylum Chordata; class Chondrichthyes; order Lamniformes; family Lamnidae; genus Carcharodon; species Carcharodon carcharias. Next base: position 105,769,957 of record NC_054467.1, on the reverse strand, counting down.
CCATCCTTGCAAACTGCTGACGCATCTCAAGACTCCTTTTCCTCTTGAAAATCCTTCAGCTCCAAATCAGTGCCCAACTTTGCTGGAACTCCAGGTTCAAATCCCTCAAATCAGATTCCTCACCCACCCTACCATAGAACCAAAACGGCTCTTACAAAAGTCACAAATGACATCCTATGTGACAGCGTCCATGGTAAACAATCCCTCCTTGTCCTTCTTGACCTGTCTGCAGCCTTTGGCACAGTTGACCACACAATTCTCCCCCAACACCTTTTCTCCATTGTCCAGCTGGTGGGGACTGCTCTCACCTAGTTCCATTTTTATCTATTCAGTCATAGGAAGAGAGTCATCTGCAATGTCTTCTCTTCCCACTCTTGCATCACTATCTTTGGTGCCTCCCAAGAGTCTATCCTCCTCCAATTTCTGATCTACATGCTGCCCTTCAGTAATATTATCCAAAAAAAGTGTCAGTTTCCACATGTATGCTGATGACATGCTACCCTCACTCACCACCAACACCTCTCTTGACTTCTCCACTGTCTCTAAGTTGTCAGACTTTTCATCTGACATCCAGAACTGGATGAGCAAAAAGTTCCTTGAATTAAATATTGGGAAGATTGAAGATTGTCTTTGGTCCACCATATGCTCCATTCCCTAATTGTCAACTCTGTCCACCTCATGGCAATTGCCTGAGGCTGCCCTAGACACTTCACAACTTTGGTGTCAAGAGTTCGATGTGATCTGACCAAAATGTTGAGGGTCTTTTCATGCCACTTAGTACAATCTAAGGCTGTTCACCAGATTTTACCTGTTCTTAATCTTGCTGCCAGGCTGTTTAACCACCACTGATTACCATTCATGTTATTATAATGATATCATACCTTGGGCCTATATTCTGCACAAGACACAATTGCTCATAAGGGACCGGGTAAACACGTTATGAGTTCATTTATTTAGGCTAGGCACATGAGAACAGTTATACATAGGTATAAAGCTTGAAGTCATCAGAGCTTTGTGTGTGCTCTGCTCAAAGCAAAAGTGAAACTAAGATTAGATCACATGACACATTTCCCTTCTAGTGATGTCATTTGCTGATATCCCTTAAAGGCATATTACAACAACCCCGAGGTAAGCTTCCAACCTTACATCCAAACCATCCCTAAGGCTGCTCATTTCTACCTCTATAACATCTGTTCTAAAATCTCCTTATGGACCTCGGTGTCAAATTTGGTTTGATAAGTCTCTGTGAAGTGCCTTGGGAGATTGGCCTAATTAATTCTGCAGTTGGGAGTTTCCTGATGTTTTGCTGGGCTGGATGGCTCGTGCCCCGCCATCATATTCGGGCGCCATATTTGAAAGGCCCCTGAACATCAACTGACGCACCATTGTAGATAGAAGTTGGACCTCCTGCAAGATCCTGAAGATAGAAAATCCACTTCCTGAAATCTGCTGCAGCTCAAAGATCCACCTGGTAGACGCTCTACCCACCCACTGCTGCACATGGTGTTCCAGGGTCTGTGGTTGATGGAGGCCTCCATCTTCCATCTCAATCTCCACAGGCTGCCCCAGGCCTTCGTCAGGCAAGTCCTGACATCGCTATGCCACATTGGTCCAGACGGACAATCAGATAGAGGGGGGTGATTCCGGTCAGGTCTTCATCTGCATTCCATTAACGGGTGCAAAATGGTCTCACGCCGGTCTCTAGCGGGAATTTTGACCCACCCATGGCGGATGGGAGCGCAAGTTCCCGCCACCGTTTTTCGCTAGCGGGAAACCGATTTTTCAGCTACCGCCACATTGTCCCCCACCACCCGCCATTAAACCCACTGCTGTGGCAGGGAGGGGGCTCTGGAAAATTCCGTCCTGCATTTCAAAAGCACATAATTACATAATTGGCTGTGAAGTGTTTTGATATGCTGTGAACAGTGCTACTTAAGTGCACTGAAAGGATCCCAAGGCTGAATTTTTAGGCCCATGGGGGTTGGTGATCATGTAAATTCATGCTGCTGCCTGGTGTGCTGGTTTACCGGCTCCAATCCACCGCTGCTGTTATTTTCCCAGAGGGAGGGTGGGGTGCTGAGGACAGAGCTACCTGCCTGAAATTACTGGGTAACCAACTGACCTCATTAAAAGCTTTTTATTGTCAGAAGCTGACTGGGATTTTTCAGTCATCCCAGGTCCCCGGGGGCATTGAGGGACAGTGTAGTTACATGGGACGGGGGGGTGGTGATGGTGGTCAGAGCTTCAGGCAGGCTTAGAGGCCCTCCCTGCCTGCCTTTAGCTGCAACCGCTGGCTGTACAAAGTGGAGGGGTTCATCTTCAACAACACTGGCCAGGCGGCTGAGACCAAAGCTGGAGAGAGAGAGAGAGGGCACCTCCACCTTGGGACACCTTCTCTGTCACTTAACTGAAAAGATGGACTGCTGCAGGGGGCTCCTTTCTGGTTCTCGAGCTTTGGCAGCCCACCCACCTTCCTCAATTAGACAGTGAGCCGGCTTCTGGTCAATAATTGGCTCCTTTGTGGAAAATAACAACCATGCCTGTTTGCCACACAGTGCAGGCTTCTGTCCCCATTTGAAGACAATGGCAGGTCCAAAATCCCACGGGGAGAATCCTGCCACCTGTCTCCGTCATCTCCTCCTGCCCTACAACCCCCAGGCATCTGCACTCCTCCAATTCTGGGCTCTTGAACATCCTCAATTTTTATTGGCTTCACCATTGGCAGGCATTTCTTCAGCTGCCAAAGCTTGAAGCTCTTGCATTCCTTCTCCCAACCTCTCCAACTCTCTTTCTTGTTTTAAAATGTTCCTTTAATCCTAGCTCTTTGACCAAAATTTTGGTCACCTGCCCTTGCAACTCAATAGGTTTCCTTCAACAACACCTTTCAAACCCACAAACCCTACCATTTAGAAGGACAAACACACCAGATGCATGGGAACTCCACCGCCTGCAAGTTCCCCTCAAAGTCACACACCACCCTACCTTGGAACAATCTCGCTGTTCTTTCCTTGTCATTGGAACTCCCTTCCTCACAGCACTGTGGATGTACCAATGCGACATGGACTTTAGGGGTTCAAGATAGAGAGTCACCATCTCCTTCGAGGGCAATTAGAAATGGGCAACAAATGCTGGCCTGGCCAGAAACGCTCACATCCCATGAACGAATAACAAAGAAAAAAATTCCTTATGAGATTCAATGTCAAATTTTTGTTTGGTAACACTTCTGTGAAGTGCTTTGGGATGTTTCACTACGTTAATGGTGCCTTACAAATACAAATTGCTGTTGCTCTTTCTTTCTTTAACCGGAACTGATTTTATTACATATTTATTACAAGTCATTGTTCAAATATTTATCATAGCAGAACCAGCTTGGTATTCTTTAAGATGCATCAACAAATACAATTAAAGTAGCATATTAATATCTTAACACATAGATTTCATGTTTTATTATGATTCATACAATTCAGATATCAACGCCAGATATCAACATGATGTGCAATAAAAGCAGCAAAAAAACTTCATTCTAATTCACTATGGATTCCTCTTGAATTATTTATTCCCTTTGACCCAAAGCTTGCCATCTCAGCCTTGATCTTTTTTCCATGGCATGATTCTGTTTCCTTTAGTTATCATCTTAGATTATTATCTTACTTCAACTACCATTTGCCATTTTAAATAAAAATAGCAGGAAAACAAACCATGGAAACAAATCCTCAAATCCATTTTCAGAACGGAGTATTGTCCTGAGCAGAAATGTCAAATTTCAGTGTATGGAGGACAGTTTTGTGTACAATGGGAAACGCACCAAAATCATTTTTCATTTTGCTCAGGGTGGCTACATTTTTTAAGAATACAGCATCTTATCATTATCTCAGAGACAAACTGAGTGCCTCTTGTACAGTGCCTCCAAACGGAAATGCTTATTCAAAAGTGTGCATGGACCCAATTCAGAAATGTTTAAATACAGAAAGTGGAAAATATTTATTGTACATAATTTTATTGTGCCTGAAAGCAATGTTAAAAGCTTGAAACTGTCAAACCTTTCCTAACAATTACAGTACAGGCTTTATCTACCAACAAGGTAAAACCTTTTAATCTACTATGCATTCTCTCAACTTACTCAGAATGCATAGTTATGAGTAATCACACATCTCCCAACTTGATTCTTTTATATTACTAAAGCAATACAAGTCAGTTTGCTCTAAAAGAAAGTATAGTGAGTCCTGGTGAGGTTAAAATATCTGCTTTTGTTAATTTACTTTCATCAGTTAAGTTAAATAACTTGCACAAGTTGGAAAAGGTGCCTGGATACTTTGAACATGCCATAATGATGTTTATTGGAACTGACAGGTTTTGCTGAACACCCACTCAATCAAATTGCAAGAGAGTGCTTTCTGGCACAAAAATGTTAGAAACCTTCGTGAAGATACAGTCAATCTATAATCCACCATTGCATAAATGATCATTGTGAAGCACATCCACAGATCTCAGTTAGCAACACAAAGTAAATTACTATCCTACGGTTAATGAATTTAAGATCAAAGTTAAGAAGTTACTTGAGTTTTAGAGTCAAAGTACACATGCTTGTCGTAAATTACATGTATTCTACATAAATGAAAAAGAGCCTGTGTTTTCACCCCCTAGGTGATTTTAACAAATGCCATGTGCTATCATATCATGTTGGAATGATAATCTAATGTATAAATCTGAAAACCTTGTTATATCCACATTCTGCTTTCAGAGCGTGATTCCAGGATGAACTTGAAAATTTCATTCTTTAACTCTAATCCATGATCTCAATTTGATTTATTCATAAATCTACTTCACTTAAGAACATTGTTGCAATGAAAGAAGTTTGCTCGTTTCTCATGAGTGATATACATAGAGCTTGTCCTTCATATCTCATACAGTTATGGAGTCCAATAAAATTTAGATGATGCTCATGTGCTTTTTCTTAGCTGTTCAAAATGATCTTGGGCTAGATTTACAGGGCAGCGTGTTCCCCACCACCGGACTAAAAGGTCGATCGGAAGCCCATCCATGAAAAAGCCAGCTGTCCCACAGCCATTTTACACATGGGGGGCATTAATTGGCTCAGGGCAAGACTTCCACCATCTTTTGGGCAGTAAGTCCTGCCTTAGCGAACTGACGGTCAACCCAATTGGCTGGCAGCTCTGTAGTCCCAGCAGAACCAGGTTCGAGTACTTTGACTCTAAAACTTAAGTAACTTCATAATTTTGATCTTAAATTCATTAACCACAGGACAGTAACTTATTTTTTGTTGCTAACTAAGATCTATGGATATGCTTCATAAACAATGGTCATTTATGCAATGGTGGATTATAGATTGTAGCTTCAAGGAGGTTTCTCCTATTTTTGTGCCTGAAAGGACTCTTTTGCAATTTAATTGAGTGAGAGTTCAGCAAAATCTGTCAGTTCCAATAAACAACATCATGAAGCAGAGGACATTTTGGAAGCCAGACTGTAGGTAAGTCTGGGACCTGGCTGTCAGGCCCCAGAGAAAGATGTAAGGGAGGTTGAGGGGGTCAGGTTTGAGAGGTAGGGAAGGTGGATTAAAGTTGGGTATGACCTTGGTGGGTGAGGTGTCTCTGATTAGCACAAGGAAGTCCATCCCTTTCTTGCCTGACACCAGCTTGCCCAGTAAAAGCTGCTGGGCTACCCACTTGGCCTGGGCCAAGCCCTGCCATGGGTAAAATAGCGGGAGGGCAGGATGAGGCACTTATAAGTGGCCATTAATTTGCCTCTTAAGGGCCTCAATCAGCCCAAGGGTGAGTGGGCTGTCCAACACCTCTACCAATCCCACGTAAAATAGAAGACAGATTGGGACAGGCAGGGCAGGAAGGTGATGACTGGCCATGCCCTGTATCTTACAATACCCCACCCCAACCTTCAAACACACCGGTGTATTCCAGCCCCTTCCCAATCTTTTACCACAGCCTGATTGATCAAATCACCCACATTTTGCCTTGTGCACAGTCACTTTTGTTTCAAGGAGCAACTAAAATGGAGCAAAGGACTGAGAGAAAGTCATTTCTTCTGGGTCTTTAGACAAGATGTCTTTAACCTGACTTTACCATGGTTTTACCTTTAAGTAATCAATCAAGTGATGTATTCTTTGTTACTACAAAATTTAGATTATGAGAACAAAATAGCTAAAAAATTCAAGGTGATATTATGTTTGTTATATTTCACATTTTGCTATGTATGTAGGGGATACAGTGGCCACAAAACAAAGCTGGGAATGAAACTTGAAATTCAAAATATACACATATTGCTACAAATTCGGAACCTGTCTTTGAAAAACAAATCTTGTGACTCAGTAGTGTAAACCTTACCAAGCAAAAACAAATATGGCGTTGTTCACCCATTAGAAAATGATCCAACAATTAATTCTTGTGGTGAAACCTTACATTCCCGTTGTCAATAACCTAATCCTCAAACATTAAAAACAGGCTAATGTAAAGCCCAGATCACATGGTGGGAGCAATGACTCATCATTTACAATCAAATTAGCCTTGTCATTTCCTAAAGTTTGGATTTCTAGCTCTTCTCAAGCCTTTGAGGGTTTTTCTTCAGAAATTACTTCTTATCACTAACCCTGCCTGTCACTCAATTAAAATACGTGCATTTCTGCTTAGCATTGTTCAGTTGGCGTTTGGGCTAGAAACACGTGAATGATAATGAGGTAGGGGCTTTGATGAGTGGTCACAGAGCTGAAATGTTTGCCATTTCTCCCCCCATCGAAGCTGCCTGACCTGCTGAGCATCTCCAGCATTTTCTGTTTGTATTTCAGATTTCACTTGTGTAGTCAATGGGGCTGTCCATTTAAGTGGTAAGTGGTTACGAATTCAAATATCTTTGTTGCAACTCCCTGCCCCATTCACCCCTCATGCCATCTGAATAAAGGCAAGAGTTCTGCCCAATTACGAACAAAAGTATTAAAGCCAGGGAATGCTCTTGAAATGGGCTAAAGAAACACAATACAATATGGGGAGAAAGTAGAAAACTGTGTGCAGTTTTCATCACGTCGTTTGTTTTCAGACACTCCTATCTATTAGGTCATGAAATTAGAGATTGACACCACACCACACCCAAATACATGTGTCCAGAGGCAATTTTCTTCATAATCAGGAAACAATAACTTATTCCGCAAAAATAATTTGATGCTGCAATAATATTAACCTGTCTCTAGCCTCATCTCCACTGACATTTTTTTTTATGCCAAAGCATGCTTCACAAATTGTATGTTTTCACATGAGGTTGCTGAGATACAGACATGGAAATGATATAATGTATTATACTGTAGGCAAAGGGCATTTTGAGGTGAGTGGATATCTAAACAACAGAGAATGAGGAAGATAAAGTTAAAAATAATCAATAGCAATAGCATGAGCAATGTACCATGACCAGACAAAGGGAGTGTCTTAAGTACTTAAAGCAATTCAAGGAAAGAAAAAAAAACCATGAAAACAAAATGTGCAGTGACAAAATGCCTGAGGAATTAAAGCATTTAGGGGATTTTTAATGAGATCAAAAATACCATTAGAGGTTCAGTTAACAATTTAATATATGGGAGGAGAGGAAAATGAAAAGATTGCAATCTGAAGGAAATAATTGATATTAATTCAGTGTTTGTAAGATGCATTCTCATTCATTTGACAACTGCCATATGAGTCTGGATCATGTAAATCCATCAAGACTTATTAAAATCTACAGGGCTCGACGCTTGTCTGAAACCAATCCCATTTTAAGCCAATAAAAGGTTCCTTGACCTCAGTGAGATAACCAATGCCCAGTTCCACTAGAGCTGGGGTGCAATAAGATACACGACTCTTGGTCTGCCTGAAACGGGGATTTACAAAAATTACCTCAAGGCACTCTATCTCTCCTCCCAAAAAATAGAATCAACACAGTCTTATAAACTTTGAGTTTGTAATAATCTGTATTTCAACCTTAGTTTGGTTCAATGATAAGACTCTCACCTCTGAGTCAGAAGGTCATAGGGTCAAGTCGAAGTAGAAAGACAGAGAGGCCCAGGGAGTGAATTCCAGAGCTTTGAGCCCAGAAAGGTATGGTCACCAATGATGGTGTGATAAAAATCAGGGCTTCAGAGTTGGAGGAGTGTAGATGTCTTGTAAGGTTTTAGGACTGGAGGCAGTTACATAAGTAGCAAGTTAGGTTTAAAAGATCCCATGGTACCCTCTTGGCTTTAAGAGATTGATGTAAAATGAATTTAGATAGTGTCAATCCAGCTCCTGATAAAACATGCATCAATAGCATAAAACTTCCTTGAATGATAGCAGGCACGGTCACGTGGCAAGTTGATGATTTATACCTGGTTTCATCTCAATAAAGTGTCAATCAGTCTACTTGTTGGAAGATCAGAGATCATGTTAAGGATTACAATTTGTTTTTGTATTACAACCTTGCAACACCCCATCCTATATTGGGCAGGAGAAACTTAAACCAAAAAACGGTAAGCCCGAAATTTGTAACACAGGATTTTTAGCAATTGCCGATCTACAATCATTAAAATGATTCATTGATTCTCAAAGCCTGGGTTTCTTATGAATCTCACTAACTTTCTTGGGAAAAAAAGACTTAATAAATGATTTTTTTAAATAGTGCAGTGCTTCTTGACACAGTGAGCAGGATTTCTGCGTGGCCTTCAGGTCTCTGATGTTGGGACCAAATGTGAGTCCCGAGCCCACACTTGACGGGAACCAGGCCACCACAGCGATTTCACCAGAGGCAGCCTCGTATTGGCCGTCTCTGGGTTCACAGTCCGTGGGTTTCCAATACTGCCAGCCCAATCGAGGTCTGGCTGCGCCAAAGTCTCGTCAGCCCCACTGGAAGAGGTGTGCACTGCTGAAGCAGGTTGGGAACCAGAGGAGCACTTCAACATGGAGGCACCCTCAGAGAGTTAAGTAAAAACTTAGAAACCAGAAAGGCCAAGCTGGCAGGCCGCTCGGATGGCGCACTGGGGCTGAGTGGACAGCCTTCCCTCCGCATGACACCTTCTTTGGGACATCAAGCCTCTGGCTCCGATGGGCCCCTGCCACATGCCAGGGACATTGCTCTTAATATGGCCTTTAATTATTTAAATTGGCTGCCCATTTCCGTTTGGCATGCAGCTGATCTGCATCCGGTCCCACCTCTGGAAAACCTCCCTGGTATTGGGACTGACTCAGGGAGCCATCCCCACACAGCTCCCCGCTATTTTCCCAGCCATCACTATCCCAGCCACCATCACCAATCTTCCAGCCTGCCACACCCAGAGCCGGGAATATCCTGACCACTGAGTTTCTCCAGTCAGTTGCTGAACATTATAGACCAGGAAGATTCAGCTTTAGTCATCATTCTGGGTCAAATTTAGCCAGTGTAGAAATTGAGATCAATGCCTCTATGTTAGGGAGGGGTTGTTAGAAGAGAGTGCGAGAGGAGGACCCTGGGAGAGGAAGTCAGCAGCACCTAGAGGATCTAGCCTATCTTGAGGTTCTAGCATTTAGTCTATTCTCAAGTAGGAGAAATGGTAAAATAAAAGCAAAGGTCCATAATCTATTTAGTTAAGATATGTCTGGGGAGCTCAGTCCCGTGATTTGCACATTCTGCGCTATGTGGGGAATCCTAGGCGCTCCTGGCAGTCTGGTTAACCATGTATGCATGAGGTGCCTCTGACAGGAGCAACTTGAGTTCTGGGTTTTGCAGCTTGAGCGGCAGCTGGGGGCACTATGGTGCATTCACGAGGCTGAGGTTCATGGATAGCACATTTCAGGATGTGTTCACCCTGCAATGTAAGGAAGTGCAAGCAGAGAGGGAATGGGTAACCGCCAGATAGAAGAAGGGGACCAGGCAGGCAGTGAGGGAATCCCCCGGGTGCATCTCACTCGTAAACCATTTTTAGGCTTTGGAAAAGAGAGTGAGGGTTCCTCTGTGGAGGCCAACCAGAGCCAAGGCCATGGCACTGTGGATGGTCCGGCTGCTCAGGCGGGGGAGGAAGAGGTGTGGAAGGGCAATAGTGGTAGGGGATTCATTAGTGAGGGGAGTAGACAGGTGCTCTGCGGCCGTAGCTGTGACTCCAGGATGGTATGTTGCCTCCGGGTGCCAGGGTTAAGGGTGTCACGGAACAGCTGTGGGGCATTCTGAAGGGGGAGGGGGAACAGCCAGAGGTCCTGGTCCATGTTGGGATCAGTGACATAGGAAGAAAGAGAAATGAGGTCCTGCAAGCAGACTTTAGGGGGTTAGGTAAGAAATTGAAAAGCAGGACTTCAAAGGTAGTAACCTCCGGATTACTCCCAGTGCCACACAGTAGTGAGTATAGGAACAAAAGAACAGAGCAGATGAGTGCATGGCTGGAGAGATGGTGCAGGAGGGAGGGTTTTAGATTCCTGGGGCATTGGGACCACTTCTGGGGGAGGGACCTGTACAAGTTGGACAGGTTACACCTGAACAGGAACAAGAACAACATCCTCATGGGGAGGTTTGCTAATGCTGTTGGGGTGGATTTAAACTAAATTGGCAGGGGGATAGGATCCGGAAAAGTAGTTCAGAGGGGAGAGAAGCTGAGATGGAATTAGGAATTAAAATGCTAGTAAGTGAGACTGGAAGGCAGAGGAAACATAGGTTCAATAAGAAAGAAGTGAGTTTAGCAAGGCTAAATGGAATATATTTTAATGCAAGGAGCCTTAGGAATAAGACAGAAGAGCTGAGGGCACAGATAGGCATGTGGGAATATGATATCATAGCTATGACCGAGACTTGGCTAAAAGGGCAGGATTGGCAGCTCAACATTCCTGGATTTAGGATATTCAGACAAGATAGAGGGGGGATTGGAGAAGAGGAGGAGGTTGCAATATTGATCGAAGAATCAGTTATAGCAGTGAGGGGGGATGATATCTCAAAGGATCATCAAATGAGGTCATAAGGGTAGAAATAAAAAACACAAAAGGGGCAAACACAGTGTTGGGTGTGTACTATAGGCCCCCAAAAGGTCGGGGAGAGATAGAAGATCAAATATGTAATCAAATTTCAGAGAAATGTAAGAGTAATAAGGCAGTAAAAGTAGGGGATTTTAACTACCCAAATATTAACTTGGATAATTTTAGTGTGCAATTTAGGGAGGGAGCAAAATTCTTAAGTTGCATCCAGGAGAACATTTTTAGCCAGTATGTAGAAAGCTCGACAAGGGAGGGGGCAGCTCTGGACTTAATATTCGGAAATGAGCCCGGGCAGGTGAAAGACGTAACAGTAGGTGAGTATTTTGGAGATAGTGACCATAATTCAGTTAGATTTAGGATGGTTATTGGAAAGGATAAGGTTGGGTCGGGAATAAAAGTTCTAAACTGGGGAAAGGCTAATTTTTACTAAGATGAGATGCGATTTGGCCCAAGTGGATTGGGAGCAGCTACTTGCAGATAAAACTGTTTCAGAGCAGTGGGAGGCATTCAAGGAGGAAATAGCAAGAGTACAGGGTAAATATGTTTCTGCAAAGACAACGGGAGGGACCAAGTCCGGAGAACCCTGGATGTCAAGGGACATAAAAGTTAGGATCAGAAAAAAAAGAGAAGCTTGTGGCAGATACTGAAAGCTCAATACGGCAGAGTCCCTAGTTGAGTATAAAAAGTTCAGGGGCAACTTAAAAAGCAAGTTGGGAAAACTAAGAGACTGGATGAGAAAGCACTGGTGGGTAGAATAAAGGAAAACCCAAAGGGTTTTTTAAAAATGTATAAAGAGCAAGAGATAACTAGGGAAAGGGCCAATCAGCAAACATAGAGGTAATATGTGTGTGGACCCAGAAGATGTGGATACTGTCCCTCAATGAATACTTTGTGTCGGTCTTCACAATGGAAAAGGGCAAAGCAGATACAGGCATCGGGGCGGAGGACTGTGAAATATTAGGGAAAATTAACATAGAGAGAGAGGAAGTACTGGCGGGTTTAGTGGCCTTAAAAGTGGATAAACCCACAGGCCCGAATCAGATGCATCCCAGGCTGTTGAGGGAGGCAAGGGAAGAGATATCAGGGGCCCTGGCAGTAATTTTCAAATCCTCTCTGGCCACAGGTGAGGTGCCAGAGGATTGGAGGACAGCTAACGTTGTCCCATTATTAAAGAAGGGAGGAAGGGATAGACCAGGAAATTACAGGCCAGTCAGTCTAACCTCAGTGGTGGAGAAGTTACTAGAAAGAATTCTGAGGGACAGAATACATCTGCACTTGGAGAGACGCAGATTAATCAGGGATAGTCAGCATGGATTTGTTAAAGGAAGGTTACGTTTGACAAATTTGAACGAATTTTTTGAGGAGGTAACCAGGAGTGTTGATGAGGGTAATGCATTTGATGTGGTCTACATGGACTTTAGCAAAGCTTTTGATAAGGTCCCTCATGGCAGACTGGTCAAGAAAGTAAGACCCCATGGGATCCAAGGCAAAGTGGCACATTGGATCCAAAATTGGCTGAGAGACAGGGAGCAGAGGGTGATGATAGAAGGATGTTTCTGTGACTGGAAGTCTGTTTCCAGTGGGGTTCCGCAGGGCTCGGTGCTGGGACCCTTGCTGTTTGTGGTGTACATAAATGATTTGGATTTAAATGTAGGGGCATGATCAAGAAGTTCGTGGGTGACACGAAAATTGGTAGGGTGGTAAATAATTATAGCCGTAAACTGCAGGAAGATATCAATGGACTGGTCAGATGGACAGAGCAGTGGCAAATGGAATTCAATCCAGAAAAATGTGAGTTAATGCACTTGGAGAGGCCTAACAAGGCAAGGGATTACACTATGAATGGTAGGACCCTGGAAAGTACTGAAGATCAGAGGGGCCTTGGTGTGCACATCCACTGATCCTTGAGGGTAGCAGGGCAGGAAGATAAAGTGGTTAAGAAGTCATATGGGATACTTGCCTTTATTAACCGAAGCATAGAACAAAAGAGCAGGGAGGTTATGCTGGAACTGTATAAAACGTTGGTTAGGCTACAACTGGAGTACTGCGTGCAGTTCTGGTCACCACATTATAAGAAGGATATGATTGCACTGGAAAGGCTGCAGAGGAGATTTACCAGGATGCCACCTGGGCTGGAGGGTCTGAGTTTTGAGGAAAGATTGGATAGACTGGGGTTATTTTCCTTGGAGCAACGAAGGTTGAGAGGGGACCTGATAGAGGTGTATAAGATTGAGGGGCATAGATAGGGTGGATAGGAAGGCACTTTTTCCATTTGTAGAGAGGGCAATAACCAGAGGGCATAGATTTAAGTTAAGAGGTAGAAGGCTAAGAGGGAAGTTGAGGAGAATTTTTTTCACCCAGGGATGGGAGCCTGGCACTCACTGCCTGAAAGGGTGGTTGAGTCAGAAACTCTCGTAACATTTAAGAAGTATTTATATATTCACTTGTGTTGCCACAGCCTCCAGAGCTATGGGTCAAGCGTTAGAAAATGGGATTAGTGTAGTCAGATCTTTGTTGACCGGCACAGACACGATGGGCCAAATGGCCTCCTTCTGTGCTGCAAACATCTATGAGTCTATGGATGGAGGGGAAAAAGACAGCTACCATCATTCACATCATTATTCAGTGGACCTTACTGGAAGAACACATGGAATCAAGTAAAAACAACACGAGCTCAGCTGTGATGCTAGCACAGTGAAATAGATCGCTGACAATCAATATCTAATCGCACATATGAATAATGAAACCCGGGCGAGAAACCAGAGAGAAATCAGCATCTGTAGAACCAAATCCGGCTAGGAGTGAATATCTCCAGAAAGGATGGGAGGAAAGGAGAAAATTATCGAGGGAAAAGAAAATCAGCTTGCTTTTAAGTTATTTTGAGTTTATGGTGAATTAAGAAGTATCTTATGGGAAGACACACCTTTAATCATAATCTTGATATATAATAAAATTATTTGTATCTAGAACAAACCGCAGAGCAGCCAGTACAGAGTACATTGCAAACAGAGTGAGAATTTGGTGCAAGTGGGAGTTTAGTGCATAGGGAGAAGGAGATGCTGCTTTTTCTTTCCAATATGGTTCATGTTATAGTTAGATATTTAACTTAATCTACCTGTAATTTAAGGTAGATCAAGTAATTTGTTAAAAGGCTAAAAACTATAAGCCAAGCTAATTAAATACATAGACTAATGAATTAAATAAATAAAATAAAGTTATATAGGGATGGCAATGCAGGTGGTGAGCCGTAGCTGCTATACGTGGCACTTTGTGGAGAGCATTGTAAACCTTGGCAACCACATCTGCAATAAGTGTCTGCATCTCGAGGAATATCAGTTCAGAGTTAGTTGCTGGAATCCAGGATGCAGACATTGCAGGCCTTCAGGTAGGGGGAAGAGTTACCTGGACACTTTGTTCCAGGAGACAGTCACATTCCTTCCATTAGAAAGTGGCACAGGTCTGGTTAGTGGTCAGGGACAGGAGAGTATGCCTGTGAATCAAGCAGGTAAGGGGATCTGAGATGTAGTGCTGGAGGAGCCTCGGCCAAAGTCCATATCCAACAGGCACAATTTTTGGCTGCCTGTCTGGATGACAGTGAAGTCTGCAGTGTGGATGAGCAAACTGATCATAGTACCACAGTGCAGGAGGTCACTCAAGGGAGAAGAGTGAAGAGGAGTGTGGTAGTGATTTTTTTTATTCATTCAAGGCATGTGGGCTTTGCTGGCTGGGCCAGCATTTATTGCCCATCCCTAGTTTCCCTTGAGAAGGCGCTGGTGAGCTGCCTTCTTGGAGTGATTGAAGACAGTACAGACAGGTGTTAGATACTGTCCTCTGCACATTCAGAGTTCTGTAGGTTGTGTTGTCTGCCCAGTGCCAGGCTCAAAGACTTCTTCTCATGGATGGAAGAGAACCCAGTGTGGGAGGGGGCGGATTCAGTTGTTGTGGTCTATGTAGGAACCAACAACATAGGTAGAATGAGGAATGTGGTTCTGCTTGACGAGCAAGGGTCCAAACTAAAACACAGAACCGCAAAGGTAATAATCTCTAGTTTACTATCTCAGACGCACACAGATTGGCAGCCAACAAACAGGTCAGAAGGTTGAGCGAATGGCTCAAAGAATGGTGTGGGAGACAGTGGTTTTGATTCATGGGGTACTGGTGCCAGTACCCAGTACTGGGGAAAGACGGAGCTGTTCCTTTGAGATGGGCTCCACTTAAACCAGATTGGGACCAGTGTCCTCGTGAATCATATAACTAGGGCTGTCGATAGGGCTTTAAACTAAAAACATGAGGGGAAAGAAATGCAGAAAGGGAGCTTCAATTGATGGGAATTTCTAACAAGGAAAAAGTCAAGGCCACAAAGCAGTGTAGTTATTTGGGTAAAATTAAGCAGGGTGCAAAGGAAAGGGACAACAAGTTTAACAGTAATAGTACATCACTGAGTAAAATCATATCAGGGAAAATTGTAAAAAGTTAAATTTAGAGGTGCTTTATCTGAATGCAAAAAGCATTTGTAACAAGACAGATAAATTAATGGTGCAAATAGAGATTAATGGGTTTGCCCAATAGCCAATACAGAGATGTGGTTGCATCTTGACCACAGTTGGGAACAAAATATCCCACAGCACCTGACATTTTGATGAGACAGACAAAATGGAAAAGGTGAAGAAGTCATTTCAGGCTCAAAATGTTAATTCTGTTCCTCTCTCCACAGATGCTGCCAGACTTGCTGAGTTTTTCCAGCAGTTTCTGTTTTTTATTTTAAATGGAAAAAGTGAGTGCAGCCCTGACCAATAGTAGTGAAGGAGAATCTTGGCTTGGAAGAACAGCTATTAGGTTGTACAGGTGTAGATAAGTGATAACTAGGGTTAGAAAATGCTGACGATTGTTGTTTATGGGTCCTCTAATAGTAGCTATACTGCTGGATAAAGTATTTATTAATCAACAAATAACAGGCACTTGTAACAAGCATGGAAGACATTAATCTTCAATTGGAGTGGACAAATCATATCAACAAAAGTAGGCTGGAGCACAAGATCACAGAATGCAACAGAGACAGTTTTCTAGAACTGTACACCATGGAAGCTACCAGCAAAGAGACTATTTTAGACCTTGCTTTGTGAAATGACAAAAGGCTAATTAGAAATCTCATAATAAAGGAATCCCTGGGAAAGAATCATCATCCTGGGGGTTACCATTGACCAGAAACAGAACTGGACCAGCCATATAAACACTGTGACTATAAGAGCTGGACAGAGGCTGGGAATTACATACATACGAATTAGGAGCAGCAGTAGGCCACTCGACCCATCGAGCCTGCTCCGCCATGAAATAAGATCATGGCTGATCTGTTTGTAACCTCAGTTCCACATTCCCATCTACCTCCAATCACCTTTTACTCCTTTGCTTATCAAGAATCTATATACCTCTGCCTTAAAAATATTCAAAGACTCTGCTTGCACCACCTTTTGAGGAGTTCCAAAGACTCATGAGCCTCAGAGAAAAATTTCGCCTCATCTCTGTCTTAAATGGGCGCCCTCTTATTTTTAAACAGCGAACCCTAGATCTACATTCTACCACAAGAGAAAACAACTTCTCCACATCAACCCTGTCAAGACCCCTCAGGATCTTATATGTTTCAACCAAGTTGCTTCTTACTCTTCTAAATTCCAGTGGATACATTCCTAGTCTGTCCAACCTTTCCTCCTAAGACAACGCACCCAATCCTGGTATTAGTCTAGTAAACCTTCTCTGAACTGCTTCCAATGCATTTACATCCTTCCTTAAATAAGAAGACCAATACTGTACACAGTACTCCAGATATGGCCTCACCAGTCCTCTGAATAACTGAAGCATAACCTCGCTACTTTCATATTCAATTCCTCTCACAATAAATGGTAATATTTTATTAGCTTTCCTAATCATTTGCTGTACATGCATAATAATCTTCTGTGATTTTCTCACATTATACTCCATTTGCCAGATCTTTGGCCACTTAGTTAACCTATCTATATTCCTTTGTAGCCTCCTTATGTCCTCTTCACAATTTACTTTCCTACCTATCTTTGTGTCATCAGCAAATTTAGCAACCATGCCTTCGGTCCCTTCATCCCGTCATTTATTTATTGTAAAAAGTTGAGGCCCCAGCACTGATCCCTGTGGCACACCACTCATTACATCCTGCTGACCAGAGAAAGACCCATTTATGCCTATCCTCTGTTTCTTGTTAGCCAGCCAATCTTTTATCCATGCCAATATGTTACCCCCTACACCTTGAGCTTTTATTTTCCGCAATAAACTTCGATGTGGCACCTTATTAAAAGCCTTCTGGATAGCTAAGTACAGTACATCCACCTTTTCCCCTTTATCCACAGAACATGCTTCTCCTTAAAAGAATTCCAATAAATTGGTTAAACATGATTTCCCTCCCACAAATCTATGTTG
This sequence comes from Carcharodon carcharias, assembly GCF_017639515.1. Classification (NCBI taxonomy): domain Eukaryota; kingdom Metazoa; phylum Chordata; class Chondrichthyes; order Lamniformes; family Lamnidae; genus Carcharodon; species Carcharodon carcharias. Next base: position 105,752,555 of record NC_054467.1, on the reverse strand, counting down.
ACTCTACTTGATTACCCTGAAATTTTCCAAGTACCCTGCTATAATGTCTTCCATAATAGGATTTAACATTTTCCCTATGACAGATGTTAAGCTAACTGGCCTGTGGTTTCCTGCTTTCTGTCGCCCTCCCTTTTTGAATAAAGGAGTTACATTTGCTATTTTTCAATCTAATGGCACCTTCTCTGAATCCAGGGAATTTTTGAAAATTAAAACCAACATGTCAACTATTTCACTAGCCACTTCTTTTAAGACCCTAGGATGAAGTCCATCAGGACCCAGGAACTTGTTACCCCCCCCAGCTCCAACAATTTGATCAGTACCACTTCCCTGGTGATTGTGAATTTTCTTCAGTTCCTCCCTCCCTTCCATTTCCTGATTTACAACTCTTCATGGGATGTTACTTGCATCCATTCTAGTGAAGACTGATACAAACTGCCTGTTCAATTCATCTGCACTGAGAGGTGATGAGTGACAGAGTTTTAAGGGTTAATTTCTACCTAAAATCTAGTTTTTTCTATAATTTAGCAAATAACTAAAAATGCTTATGAAGTTAAGAGAAGTTAAGTTTTCCAGCCTTAAAACAGTGATATACAAGTCTCTGAGGGCAGCTTCAGCTAGTTAATTAGGTATCTTCAATCAGAAGTTTTTCAGGGAGCATAAAAAGAGGCCTTCTTCAGTGCTGTTTTGCAATTAGACCAGTACTGCTTTGGGTGCACAGAGCAGAATGGACCTTTCTTTTTCTACCTTTTCTTCAACCTCCAGTAGCTAGCTCTTATTTTGGTACAGGGGAATAAGCCGATTGATGGGTAGCTGGTAATTTATTCTACTTACTCTAATTAATAGTTTTTAAAATTAGAGTACGGCAGGTCAGCTTGGCTGAGTTGAATGCCCATCCTGTGGTAGGTGGGAGGTCATGGGTGCACCATGGGTCACCAGGAAGTGTCACCGGCTGCAGAAGCTTGAGCTCCAGGTTTTGGAACTCAAGTGGTGGCTGGAGACACTGTTCTGTAGCTGCAAGGCAGAGATCTATGTGGATGGCATCTTTAAGGAGGTAGTTACACCACAATTAAGGAGCATACAGGCAGAGACGGAATGGGTGACTACCAGGCAGTTGAAGGGAACCAGGCAGATAGTGCAGGGGTCCCCTGAGTCTTTTTTAAAATTCATTCATGGGATGTGGGTGTCACTGGCTGGGGCAGCATTTGTTACCCATCCCTAATTGACCTTGAGAAGGTGGTGGTGAGCTGCCTTCTTGAACCACTGTAGTTCGTGTGGTGTCTGTCTTCACTGAGGAAGATACAAGAAATCACCCAGAATTAGAGATCCAAGGGACTAAGGAGAATGAAGAATTAAAGGAAATTGGTATTCATAAGAAGGTTGTATTGGAGAATTAATGGGACTGAAAGTTGTCAAGTCTCTGGGACCTGATATTCGGCATCCCAGAGTGTTGACAGAGGTTGCTATAGAGATAGTGGATGCATTGGTGATCATTTTCCAAAATTCTATAGATTCTAGAATGGTTCCTGCAGATTGGAAGGTAGCAAATGTCATCCCACTATTTAAGTTGGGAGGGAGAGAGAAAACAGAGAACTACAGACCTGTTAGCCTTACATCAGTTGTAGGGGAACTGCTAAAATGTATTGTAAAGAATGTCATAACTGCATACTTGGTAGTGATGATCTGACTGGGCAGAGCCAACATGGATTTATGAATGGAAAATCATGTTTGACGAACCTGTTTTTGAGGATGTTACTAACAGAATTGACGTTGACGTAGTATATTTGGATTTTCAGAAGGCTTTTGATAAAGTCCCCCACAGGAGTTGGTTAGCAAAATTAAAGCACATGGGATAGGCGGTAATATACTGGCAAGGATTAAGGATTGGCTAACAGGCAGAAAACAGTAGGAATAAATGGGTCATTCTCGCATTGGCAGGCTATGACTAGTGGGGTACTGCAAGGATCAGTAGTTGGACCCCAGCTGTTTACAATATATGTCAATGATTTGGATGTGGGGACAAATGTAATATTTCCAAATTCACGGATGACACAAAGCTAAGTGGGAATGTGTTGTGAAGAAGATGCACAGCGGCTTCAAGAGAATTTGGACAGACTTAGTGAGTGGGCAAGAAAATGGCAGATGGAATATAAGGTGGAAAATTGTGAGGTTATCCACTTTGACAGGAGGAACAGATGTGCAGAGTATTTCTTAAGTGGTAAGAAATTAGAAAGTGTAGATGCACAAAGGGACCTGGCGTCCTTGTCAATAAGTCACTGAAAGCTAACATGCAGGCAATTAGGAGGCTAATTGTATGCTGGTCTTTATCACAAGAGGATTTGAGTACAGGAGTAGTGAAGTCTTGCTTCAATAAATCTTGGTTAGACCTCATCTGGGGCACTGTGTACAGTTTACCTTCGGAAGAGTACTATTGCCATAGAGGGAGCGCAACAAAGGTTCACCAGACTTGTTCCAAGGATGGCGGGACTGTCCTATGAAAAGAGATTGGGGAAACTGGGCCTGTATACCTTATGGTTGGCAGGTAGGCGAAAAGGCCAAGCGGCGTCTGCATTTTTTAGGCAACCTCACCCACGGGCGGGATGAGGTTTCCAACAGCAATTAAAAATAAAATAAAAATTTTAACTTTTCATTAATAACATGTCCCTGCTCATGTGACAGAGTCGCAGGGAGGGCACATATTTTGTAATATTTAAAAATTGTTTCTTTTATTTTCAGAAATCTTCATCTCCTTGAGGTAACTCTGTGCTCACCCTCCTCCCACACCTCTCCCCCCCACCCCCCCAACACAGGCAGCACTGAGCGCTGCAGCACATGTTTCACGCAGGGCGGGCCTTAATTAGCTCACCAGCGTGAAATTGCGTTCGCAGCCCGATCACAGACTTCCAGACCGCACCCACCCCCCCACCCCTGTTGAGCCTGCTGACAAGAGCAAAATCCTGAGCTATCCATAAATTATAGCTCTACCTTTTTTGACAAGTTCCCATTTTTTTTCCTAATACCCATCCTATGGTGTGGTTACTGTTACCACCCCGACAAGTGACTTTTTGCCTTTATCATTTCTTGTTTCTACCCAAACCACTTCTACATCTTGGGTTTCCCTCTATCGTGCTAGTACCATCGTTAATTAACAGAGCCACCCCACCACCTTTTCCGAGTTTCCTATCCTTCCTAAATGTCATGTACTCGTCAATATTCAGGTCCCAATTTGTAGCCATCGGCAGAATCTTTGGCTCAACGAGCAGAGGCGAGGCCCACTTGCCGAGACATAAAATGACACATGCTGACGTCGGGCATGCGTCCCAATGTCACCACGCAAAATTTAGACTTTGGACCTGATTTTAATTCTGTGTAAACGAATGGGTATTGAGCGAGTTAAAATTGCACCCTTTCATTTCCGCTCCAGCTCTTGTGAAATTTCATATGAGGGGATATGTGTTAAATTTTTTTTTCCCTCTATTAAATTTTTTTGAACTTAAACTAATCTCCCTGAGCCAACTCTGTGCCTCGGGGAGATTTCTGTGTTCTTTTCGCACATGCACAAAAGAACATAGGACCTGACTCAGGCAACGTCCCCCCCCCACCCCCCTCCCCCCCCCCCCGGCTTGCATAGGGACCACTCAGCGTTTCTGGGCGCGCGTCACACTGGGTGGGCCTTAATTGTCCCGCCCACGTAAAATGACGGTGCCCAGCCAATCACGGGCGGCGATCAGCTGCGCGCATGCCCGCTCCTGCTCGACCCCACCGACGGGGAGAAAATTCTCTCCTATATTGCTGTTCCTTCACTGTCACTGGGTCAAAACCCTGGAACTCCCTACCTAATACACTAAAAGTGTACCTACAGTACAGGATGGCAATGGTTCAAGGAGTCGGCTCATTACCATGTCCTGAAAGCAATTAGGGATGGGAAATAAATATTGTTCTTGTCAGCCATGTTCACATTCCATGAATGAAAAATAAAAAAGGGTCCGGAGATAAGGGGCATAATCTCAGGATAATGGGAACAGCCATTTTGGACTGAGATGAGGAGACATTCCTTCAGTTGGGACTGTGAATCTTTGGAATTCTCAACTCCAGTGGGCTGTGGATGCTCAAGATGTTGAGCATATTCATGGCTGAGATAGCTAAATATTTGGACTCTCGGAGAACAAGAATATGGAAATTGGGCAGAAAAGTGGAGTTGAAGTTAAGGATCAGCCATGATCATATTGAATGGCAGAGCAGGCTCATGAGCCAAATGGTCTACTCCTGCTCCTATTTCTTATGTTCTTATGACACATCCAAAGGGCACAGAAAAATAATCATGGTACTCAGTGTGCAAAGCATGCTGACTCAAATTACATATTCACTAAAAGTCTACCCATCAAAAATTACACTCAAAGCCTCACCACCTCAAAAATTCCAAACAAGGAAACAAATCTGATCCAAATTATATATTTTTTCTTGAAATCCTGGTTCCACAACTTCCATATTTCATATTCCTAAACATAGCCATTTGTAATATACTAAACCACACAACAACCTCTGATAAAAATACTGAAGTTTGATCTTGTCGGCCATGACTGAATAATAAAAAAGGGGTCTGGAGATAAGGGGCATAGCCTCAGGAATTTACAGCCATAAATTTACCTGCATCCTTTTCCAAGACCCTCAACCACTGATATACAGGCTTCCTTTCTCTCTGATGTTAGCAGAGATCCCCCACCATGTGTTCTGGACCGCATATTTCTCTTCCTGTCTCTGTGGCTTCTACCTGATTCCAGCCCATTCTCCCCCTCCCCCCGCCCCATCCCAACACCCGCACCACTTCCCACAATGCTACCAAACTGCAGCCAATCCCCAGACATCCAGCATGCATCAAGTTAGGTCCAAATGCCAGGCTCCAGACACCCTATTCCTCTCCTGCTACTTTAACCCATTCCATCCCATATGCCAAATTCAGGACCTAGCCCTATCCCATCACTGCACCCTTCCTGCCTCACCTCCTAGCCCACTTTCTCTCGTCGCCTGTGAAGAAACAAGGCAGAAAGAAAAGCATGGAAAGATGGAAAAGGGCAACAAGATGGCAGAAAGGAAAAAAAATGGAGAGAGACTGATTACAACAAGAAGAAATTTATGAAATCATTTTCAAAAACGTGTGATCTTTATACAGAGATTGCACTTTGACACTGAAGTATTTTAGCTCAGCAACAGGAGTTACTTGGAATGCCCTTAGGCATAATCGGAAGAATACCACATTACATCAAAGATTGAGCTGTGAATGTTTTCACAGATGTGGAATTTTCAAAACCTCAATATTTTAATTAATTAGAGAGCAGGACAGTTTGCTCCTTAGCAGGTCAGAGAACAATAACTTCCTTAAAATTTCCCATGATGCTTCACTGGAGCATTAACAAACAAAATCTGACAGAACCACACCGAGAGGTATTAGGGCAGTGATTAAAAGCTTGGTAAAAGAGGTAGGCCTCAAGGCACAGAGCTTAAAGCTCAGGCAGCTGAAGGCATGGCTGCCAGTGGGTGAAGTAATGACAATCTGGGATGTACAAGAGCACAAAATTGGAAGAGGGCAAAGATCTTGAAGGATTGTAGGGCAAGGGGAGGTTGCGGAGATAGGGAGGGGCAAAGCCATGGAGGAATTTGAAAACAAGGATGAGAGTTTAAAGTCAAGGTGTTGCCAGACTGGTAACCAATGTAGGTCAGCAAGTGCACGGGTGATAATTTTCCTTGTAGACCGCTACAACCTCCAGGAAGTATTACATTAAAATTTCTGTTCCAAGAAAACCATTAAGATATAGACTGCCTATAAGATTGGAAACAAATGCAAAAGAAAACTACAGATAAAAAGCCCTCGGCATCTTCCAGAGGAAGGCAGGGAGGGCTCATTCCTCCAGCTTCACCTGTTCAATAATTTGTCCAAAGTTCAGTAAAACTAGAAAGTTGCATATTTTGTTTTTGCAAGGTAAACTTTGAACTCATGGGTCGAATTACAGGTTTGTTTATTCAGTGAACAAGCCTGCAGTGAGACTATAGGTGGGAAAGCAGGTGCCCATAGTCATAGTCAGAGACTCCTCGAGATAGTCCATATCTTCAGGACAGCCCATAATTTCAAGATGCAAGCTCCTTTTCCTCTTCATGTGCTTTCTTTGGGTTTGCTGCTTTACTGTCCTGAGCAGCACCATTCAACGACATATATGCATCAAAATTGCATTTGAGAAGATGCTCAATTGCCACTGCTTGGGTTAGATCCAAACTCGGGACTTGCATCCATCTGCCTGTCAACTCAGTATTTTTTTTGAATGCTTAAGCCTTGTTTATTTATTGCGCTAGATAGAAAACTATTACATAAGATGTACATACATTGACGCTAATCTATGTGTAAACTGATAACCTTGTGGGATTCCTCAGTTCATTATCTTCTTCCCCAATTCTTTCCTTCTGACTCATCACATTAAGTCTCTAACATCTGCACAAATCTAACAATTTGCTTATTCATTTTTAAAACTTGGATCATGTCCTCCCTCGTGTACTGTTGTTCTTTTCAAATGTATGAGCGTTATGATGGATTAAGATTAGAGTAATTGCTTTCCTCCTTTGGTCATTGCAATAATTCACTCTAAATAATGCCATTAATGGTATATTCTAAATCAAATGGCAAGGCCACAGTTTATTATACTATATTATAATATGGCATTCACTTTCCAGAAGGCACCGATGTGTGTGGGCATACAGCTCTGAGTGCCAGTTGTCCCCTGTTTGCTGCCTATACAGAACCAGTCTGCTGTGGCAAATCACAGTTGACCCTGATCCTGGCTTCACCCAGCACATTTTCCAACATGCGTCACTGAGCAAGTCAGAAATGAGCACTCTGACCTGTTCTTTTCCTCTAAGCCCACTAAATATTGCCCCTATTGTTGTCTCAGCAAAGAGAAGCTAAATGAAGACCTCTAATAAAAGCAAGGTCCAGTATTTATTGAAGTCTTGCATGTCGATGCAAGAATTTTCTGATTATTGAAGGAATAGGCAACTGATTATTAATGCAATTAGATCCTAATTATTAGTATAATAGAATCCTAATTATTCATGTAATTAGATCCTGATTATTAATGCAATAGCGAGCTGATTATTTATGCAATAAGATCCTGATTGTTGATGCAATAGGCACCATATTTAAGGAATGGTGTTCTGATGGACAACGTAATAGGACTCTGAGCGTTGATGTAATAGGATCCTTATTATTGATCAATAGGATTCCGATTATTAATATAATAGAATCATGATTATTAATGCATCATGATCCTGATTATTGATGCAAGATGATCCTGATTAATGAAGAATTGGGCTTTCGATAAAAATCTTTTCACAGGCTTTTTTGCAGCAGCAGTTAGGCCTCAGCAGTCCATACATTAGGCCACACCCAGCAATAGAAAAAAGCGAGGATTTAAAGGTGCCTCGCAGCTGTCAGCAATCAGTCTGAACCCCAAGGCAACCATTGCACCCTCGGACCCCAGAGTTTTGTTTTACAACCCCCGCCCACAGTCTGGGATGCCCTGATCTGTGTTACTGAACTCTAGCTAGTCTACTGGAAATCATCCATTCTCGTATCAATCTCGTATGGAATCCAAGTTCCTCCCTGAACCTTCTTCCATGCGCACACACCCCCATCAAGCTTAAATTGTTTAGATTTATTCAATGTTGTTCCTTCGTCTCATGGTTCTCAAAAAATGGCATCATTATTGTGGTACCAGTTCGCCTACTTTTATTTTAATTCTCTATTTTCCAAGAGCAAATAGTTTGGGTTTGACAGTCTCTTTAAAGCTTTTATTAATATTCGGGCATCAAGGGCACAAAAGGGAAGTTAGTCTTCATTAAGATGTCTGTTTAAACAAAATGTTTGAGCTGGAGACGGGTTTGGCAACTATGGTGCAAAGGAACAACAAAAACATAGGATTTTTGGGGCACTGTCATTCTGCCTATCTTGGTGAAAAAGTTGGTGGGGCTTCCGCCCAGGGGAAGAACAGCTGCCCCGCTGTCATTTTATGGTCAATTGGCTGTTAATAGGAGGAAGGAAATCCCACCTCAGAGGGCTGCCGGCCAATTGGATGGCTAGCAGCTCTGTGGTCCCAGCTGCACCAGGAGGGAAAGGTGGCCACCGATGGGCCTACAGGCAGTCCTCAGTTTAGGTATCACTCGGAGAGGGGTGGGGGGGGTGGGCGGTGATATTTCATTGTGGTCTATCTGGCAGGCCCCGGTGAGAGGGGTAAGGAGTGGCTGGGTTTGAGAGGCAGTCCCTTCTCCAAACCTGCCAGAGGGGGAGTGAACTAAAAACCACAGTATTTCAGGAGTACCCTGCAAGATTCTCCATATGGATGGTGTATTATTCCATTATTACAATGTCATTCAACTCATTTTGTGGTATGATTTATGAACAGACACAAAAACCACAATTGTGATGCACAATGAACACGTGCGTGCAAATTTATTTGCATTTTCTGTTTAATGTAACAACATAATGGAATAACATACAGTGCAACAAGCACTATTGAAACTACTTTATAAGATATATCATTTCAGATTTCAACCCAAGAACGTCTTTTGCTTCTAACAAACTTTAAAATTAGCTTAGCAAAAAAACCCAAAATCTAATTAAGGCTAGCATCCAATTCAGCCTCAATTTTGAGACGAGTCCCGAGATCATTGCAACTCCCATCTGGAGTGAATATACGTGACCTGGACCTTGGGAGGCAGGCATGTACAATTCCAATGAGGTCAGTAATTGTCCAGCCAGGACAGTCCAAAGGCCATGATTATCACATCATTGTTGTTTTCTTGGAATAGTCAGAGTTTAACATAAGACTGAGGAAGAACAGCATCTGTATACAAACTGGAGGAACAACACCTCATCTTCCGACTAGGCACTCTACAGCTTTCCAGACTGAATATTGAATTCAACAACTTTAGGTCTTGAGCTCCTTCCTCCATCCCCACCCCCTTTCAGTTTCTTCCCCCTTCTTTTTGTTTTTTCCAATAACTTATATAGATTTTTCTTTTCCCACCTATTTCCATTATTTTTAAATATTTTTAAATCTTTTATGCTCCCCCCACCCCCACTAGAGCTATACCTTGAGTGCCCTACCATCCATTCTTAATTAGCACATTCGTTTAGATAATATCACCAACTTCAACACCTGTGTTCTTTTGTTCTGTTGTCTGTGACATCTTTTGATGATCTGCTTCTATCACTGCTTGTTTGTCGCTACAACCACACCATCCCCCACCACTTCTCTCCCCCCACCCAAACCCCACCCCCCCCACCACACACCTTAAACCAGCTTATATTTCACCCCTTCCTTGGATTCACCTAGTTCTGTTGAAGGGTCATGAGGACTCGAAACGTCAACTCTTTTCTTCTCCGCCGATGCTGCCAGACCTGCTGAGTTTTTCCAGGTAATTCTGTTTTTGTTTTGGATTTCCAGCACCCGCAGTTTTTTTCTTTTTATCTCTGTGTACAAACTGCCTTACTCAAATGGGTAGAATTTTCTGCTCGGCATGTGGGTGCGTGCCCAACCTGCTTCAGCGTGAAATAGCACGTGATGATGTCGGGCGAGCATCCCGATGTCATTGTGCACTCGCATAATATTTCGGTCGGTGGGCGCTTGTGAGAGTTGGCAGCACACCCGCCGACAATTAAGAGGCCTATTAAGGCCATTAAAGCAGCAACTGACGTCGATTTCTCGCTGCCCGTCCAACACTGCAGTTGGCGGGCGGGTGAGTCGGCCAGGCAGTCTTTGCATTCTTGAAGAAACCTCATCCAAAAGTGGAATGAGGTTTCCGTGATTAATTTTTAAAAAATGATTAAAATGTTTTGAAAAAAGCTTCATCATACGTATGTTGAGGTGTCTCATTCTGACGGGTGCACATTTTTTCTGGGTTTTAAATTCTGTTTTTATTTGATTTTAAATTCGTCAATTCCCTGAGGCAGCTCTCTGCCTTCAGGGAGCTATCATTCCGCCTTCCCCCATGCGCGCGCTGACTTCAGCTCTCGCCCTCCTCCCACCCCTATCCTGTAGCATGCAATTCACACTGGCTGGCTGTTAACTGGCCAGCCAGTGTGAAATCGCGGTCAGGGGCTGATCACGGTTAGCAGTCCGTCCATCGGGCGCTCCCAGGCCCTCTGATTGCAGCCGCCCATTGACCTGAAAATTCTGCCCAATATCTTACCCCCGGCAATCGACACAGCGACACAAACTGTGAATTTGTTCAGTTCTTTTTTTAAATACCCAAAAAATTAAAGGAACTTTCCACATAAGACATAAGTAACTGTTTACTGTTCAATGTATTTTTTTTATTCATGCACGGGCTTTGGTGGGCTTTGCTGGCTGGGCCAGCATTTATTGCCCATCCCTAGTTGCCCTTTAGAAGGTGGTGGTGAGCTGCTTTCTTGAACTGCTGCAGTCCAAGAGGTGTAGGTACACCCACAGTGCTGTTAGGAAGGGAGTTCCAGGACTCTGACCCAGTGACAGTGAAGGAATGGTGATATATTTCCAAGTCAGGATGGTGAGTGACTTGGAGGGGAACTTCCAGGTGATGATGTTCCCATCTATCTGCTGCTCTTGTTCTTCTAGATGGTAGTGGTCGTGGGTTTGGAATGTGCTGTCGAAGGAGCCTTGGTCTAAAGAAAACCTATCTAAATTAGGCAATTATTTGATAAAATGGTGCCAGTCATCCTCTTTCTTTGAGTGATGTGCAGATGAAGCAAAGGTTAACACAGGCTGAGATTAACAGTCAAAAGTGGCACTTGTTACTCTGCCATTTTTTATGATATTTTTGTAATCAACGATAACATTAATGCTGCCATTAATTGTAATAATAAAAGCCTGATTCTGGCTTTGGAAAAAAAATGTTTTTCTACCTGGTTTCTCAAAATAAAAAAGCATTCCAAGGAAATGAATGAAGATTGCAAAATGTTCAGCCAATTTAGATTTATCAGTACTCGGGCTGCATCTGAATACCAGCTGACAAAACTAATTACAGTAGCCTTCCATAAAGGCAGCACTGGTGTAGGAGTAGGCTTTGATCTCAATGACAAGGGAAATCATCCCCTTTGGCAAGCAGTTCCTAGTAATTCTGGATTCTGGATTAGTGATGCATTCCTCACATTTCTGTAGCAGATTGTCTAATCAGAGGAAACCACGAAGGAAAAATTATAATTAGCTTAGTGGCTGGTATCCAATTCAGCCTCAATATTGAGGCGTGTCCTGAGATCATTGCAACTCCTATCTGGAGTGAATATACGTGACCTGGACCTTGGGAGGCAGGCATGTACAATTCCAATGAGGTCAGTAATTGTCCAGCCAGAACAGTCCAAAGGCTATGATGGTCACAATATTGTTATTTTCTTGGAATAGTCAGATTTTGGGATAATCCTGAGAAAGAACAGCATCTATATACAAACTGCTTTACTCAATATCTTACACCTGACAATCTACACAGTGACACAAACAGCGAAATTTGTCCAGTTTTATGTTTTTAAACACACAAAAAATACTAACTGCATCTTTCAAGATGTGTTCAGTTTGTCTTTGTTCCAAGCAGAAGATTAACCAGCTCGGTTGAAGTGTTAACTGTAAATAAAAATCCAGCGTTTTGCATGTGTCTAATGGGATGTGATTTTTCAGTTGATTACAGCCTTTCAATTTAGAATCAACAACAACAAACAGTATTTATAAAGCATCTTTAATTTAATGAAACATCCCAAAGTGCTTCACGGGAGCATCATAAAACAAAATTTGACACCGAGATATGTAAAGAGATATAAGAGCCAACGACTAAAACCTTGGTCAAAGTGGTAGTTTTTAAGAAGTGTCTTAAAGGAGAAGGGTCCAACAACAATGTCTTCTCTCAAGTCAGCAGGCGCAGCATTGAGGTACTAATCACTCAAAGTAACTCCGCAGGGAAGGACATGTAGTTTGTAAGCCTGACACCAGACTCTCAAAGCAACTGTTCTACTCGGAACTCAGCTGTGGCAGGAGACTCCCAGGAGGACAGCGGAAATGCTTTAGGGATGTCCTCAAAGCATTGTTGCCAACTCATGGGGGTCCCTGGCTTGTGACCAAACAAAACAGAGAAAGTTCATTCAGGAAGGCACCAAGCACACCAAAAGACTTTGTTGGAAATTTGCAGAGGTGAAGTCAAGGCATTGGCCAAAAGCATACAAACCTCCTAACACCTCAGCTGCCTGACCTTTCAAGCACCACCTGCCCCACGTGCGGCAGAGTCTGCAGATCACACGTTGGACTGATCAGCCTTCTCAGAAACCAATGAACCAGAGTGGAAGCAAGTCATCCTCAATCCTGAAGGACGGCCTAAAAAGAAGAAAGGAGAAAAAAGAGGAGGGGAAGTTTAGGGAGGGAATTCTAAAGCTTCAGGCCCAGGTAACTGAAGGCATCGTTACCAATGGTGGAAAGATTAGAACTGGTGTTCAAATGGCAAGATTTATAGGAGCACAGGGATCTCAGAGAATTATAAGACTGGAGAAGATTACAGAGATATGGAGGCGCGAGGTCATGAAAGGATTTGAAAACAAGGGATGGAATTTTAAAATTGAGGCATTGTTTAACCAGGAGATGGATGTAAGGGATTTGGTATAAGTTAGAAAACGTAAGCAGAGTTTATGGAAGGTGGAATATGGGAGGTCAGCCAGGATGACATTTGAATACTCAGGTATAGAGGTAACAAAGGCTTTGAGAGTTTTAGCAGCAAATGAGTTGAGGCAGGATGGAGTTGGGTGATGTTATGGAGGTAGCTCATTTTTAAGTCAAAATTGTCACAAAGTTTGTGAACAATATGGCTCAGCCTTAGACAGTTGCCAGGGAGAGGGATGCAGTTCAGAGGATAGGGAGTGGCGTTTCTGGAAACTCAAACTGTGTTTTTGAATGAAGTCATCAAGGGGCAGCATGTAGATGAGAAATAGGGGTGGGGGGGGGTGTCTTTGGGGGATCCAGTGGTAACCAGGCAGGAGTGGGAAGAGAAGCCATTGTAAGTGATAATCTGGCTGTGACTGGATAGGTAAGAATGGAATCCGGTGAGTGCAGTTCTACCCATAGGAATTTCATCAATGCAAAACATCACACTCAAATACCTTATTAATGTGACAAATTGGTTGGGGGCAAAAGCATGCTGACTAACTTTTAGATCTGCCCTAGACTGAGAATTAACAAGAATCTCATTTTGCAGTAATAGGAAAATCGAAGATTCATGCTGGTCTATTGGGTTGGTCCCAGTGCCTTGTCAACTTTAAGTATCGACAGTTTATTCAACACTTCCTCCTTATCAATTTTGAACCATTCTAGTGACAGTTTCCTGGGTAGCATCCAACTCCTTGGTAAACACTGATGCGAAGTATTCATTTAATGCCTCAGCCATGGCCCTTTCGTTCATGTGTAAATTCCCTTTTACGTCCCTAATCGGACCTGCTCTTCCTTTTACCACCCTTTTATTATTTATATGTCTATAGAAGACTTTGTCATTCCCCTTTATGTTGGCTACCAGTCTTTTCTCATAATCCCTCTTCGCTTCTCTAATATGCATTTTCACATCCCCACCCCCCTCCCCGCCCCCTGAACCTTCTGTATTCCTCTTGGTTCTCAATTGTATCTTCTACCTGGCACCTGTCATAAGCGTACTTTTTCTTCTTCATCTTAATTTCAATCTCCTTTTTCATCCAGGGAGCTCTGTTTGTCCTACCTTTCCCTTTCGATGGAAAATACCTGGATTGTGCCCAAACCAATTCTTTTTTAAAGACAGCCCATTGTTCAGCTACAGTTTTTCCTGCCAATCTTTCGTTTCAGTCTTTCTGGCCCAGCTCTGTTCTTGCCCCATCGAACTCGGCTCTTATCCAGCTCATTATCCTTACTCTGGATTGCCTATCACCCTTTTCTATCATCATCCTCAAAAGTACAATACAATGATCACTGTCTCCTAAATGTTCCACCACTGACACTTGATCTACTTGGCCCACCTCATTTCCAAGATTTTCCAAGATTTCCAGATCCAACAGTTTGTCTTTTCTTACAGTTGGCGGGCAGGCGAAAAGGCCAAGCAGCCTTTGCACTTTTTAGGAAACCTCATCCACGTGCAGGATGAGGTTCCCAACAGCAATTAAAAATAAATTATAAATTTTAACATTTCATTAAGAACATGCCCCTGCTCAGAGTCACATGAGAGGACATTTTGTTTAACGATTTAAAATTGTTTATTGTTAATTCTTAAACTCTTCATCTCCCTGAGGCAGCTCTGTGCCTCAGGGAGCTTTCCTAGCGTGCACCCATGCGCATGCATGAAATTGCACACTCATTCTCCACCCCCACCCCAAACACAGGCAGCGCTGAGCGTGTTTCATGCTGGGTGGGCCTTAATTGGTCCACTAGAGTGAAATCGTGATCCGACCCCGATCGTGGGCGGCAGTCGTCTTCCCAACTGCTCCCGCCCATCTCCGCTGAGCCCATCCAACGAGGGAAAAATCCTGACTATTGTTTAGTTTGAGATATTAAAATATTATTATTCTAAGTTTAAAACAACATTTGTTCAAACACTGTCCCAAAAAGTCTAAGCATTACTTATTCCCGTGTATGTTTGCTTGGTAATGTCCTTAAAATGCATCTATTTTTCTTCTTTATAGAAATAAAATTGATAAAAAAAACCAGGTTATACCTACTGTCATCCAACCTACAAGACATTCTGGCCAGATTTTTCGGGCTGGCGAGCGGGGGCGGGGCCCACTTGCCGACGTGTAAAATGATGTGCGGTGATGTCGGGTGTGTATCCCATCACCGCGCATCATTCAGGTTTTCAGTTCAGCAGGCGCGCACCTGAGTCGGCTACGCGCCCACCGAACTGTTAAAGGCCTATTAAGGCCTTTTAAATATCAATTAAAACACTTAACGGAGCTGCCAATACAACCTTAAGGTTGGCGGCAGGTGAAGAGCCCAGGCGGCCTTCGCATTCATCATGGAACCTCATCCACAGGCGGGATGAGGTTTCATAAAGGTATTTAAAGTTTTATGAAAATTTTTAATAACATTCATAGACATGTCCCAGCTCAAGTGACACTTTCTTAATTTTTTTTTCTTTATTAAAATTTTCAGAACTTCAACTAATCTTCCTGAGGCAGCTCTTTGCCTCAGGGAGTTTTCTGCGCTCTTTCACACACATGCACGAAAGAGCGCACTCCCTGACTCAGGCAACCGCCCCACCCTCCCAACTTGCACAGGGAGCGCTCAATGCTTCCGGGCATGCGTCACGCTGGGTGGGCCTTAATTGGCCTGCCCAGATAAAATGGCTGTGCCCAGCCGATTGGGGGCACCGATCTGCTGCATGCCTGCCCATGCCCACTCCCGCCCAAGCCCCCCGACGGGGAGAAAATTCTCCCCTCTGTAACTGTTTAGCCTAAAATATTTGGCTTTGTATTTCACTTGAAACTCCCTAAACAATACAGACTGAGGTAGCAGTTGACCAGGGGTATGAAGAGTATAGATTATTCATATTCACCATGTTCTAAAGTCTCCCGTTCCTTGAGACAATTCTAATTGCTGGAGAAAGGGACTGATAAAGTCTTTGAGCAACTATACATTATCAATCTATTTTATTTTCTACTCTCACATTAATCCAATTCTGTATTTTGCAATATCTGATTTCAGAAATAAAATTGATTAGCTCCTTTGCCCTGTCAAACTTCTAATATGCAAATGATATTTCTGTCTAAGAAGTGAAGCATAAGATTCCATTTTTTTTCTAGTACCAGTATTACAAATAAGATCATTGCCAATTCCTAGGTCCACGCATTGTAGTAGGGCACAGAATAAAGATGCAAATTTCGAATTACAAGGGATATGGTGGTGGTGGTGGATGGGACGGACTGGGGGTGGATACAGAAATTTTCCAGGCTGTGAACCAAGCTGTGACGATAGCTAGCAGACAAAAATGTGGTAGAGCACCTCATTCATCAAACTGACAACCATTCCCTTTCCATTATAGGTGCATTTTTATTCAATTCTAAACATCATCTTGAAAAGACTGTATGGCATTCTGTTCGGGATGGAGATTATTATTGTTCTAGATTCCTAAAAAATTGTAGCCAGGAAATAGGATAATAAATATTGGCCTGGATTTTGCAATTGCCATTATTGTGAAACTGACAGCAATATCTGGCGTTCACACACACAAAGTTATTTACATGGGTCAGAATCTTTGGGTCAGCGAGCGAGGGCGGGTCTCACTCACCGACACGAAAAATGACGTGAGGTGACGTCGTGCATGCGTCCCGGCATCACTGCGCGTCATTCTGATCCTCAGTTTGGTGGACACGCTCCGGAGTCGGCTGCACGCCTGCCGAACTGTCAAAGGCTTATTAAGGCCATTTAAAAACTAATTAAAGTAATTAATTGAGCTGCCCGTCCAACCTTAAGGTTGGCGGGGAGGTGAAGAGCCCAGGCAGCCTTTGCATTTATCATGAAACCTCATCCACGAGTGGGATGAGTACGATATTAAAAGGCAAACAACCTTTCAGGTCATTCCACTGAGAAGGCATTAAAATGCAACAAACCAGTCCTATTAATTACTGGTTTCCACTGTCCAAATATATGCAGAAGATAGTTCACAATGGACTTACAGACTTCTTGGCTTCAGAACAGAATTCCACTGAGTGGACATGAGTGAAACCCATTTTATTACAAAGAGATGCAAATGGGTGAAATTCAAACACTATTGTGTGTCAATGCCCAAGTCGCCGTGGCTGTCTGTGTGTACAATGGAAAATGAATACTATGGTCACACGGCAGAAACCAGGTTTTGATAAGGAAAATTTATTAAGATACATTTTGGAAGCAGCCACAGAAAGATGGAGAGAGGGAGAGAATGGGAGCAGGTCCAGACCAGCAAAGGAAGGACCCTGCCTAGGATCCGTCAGCAGGCAGAGAACTGGGGATAGCCTTTCTCAACCGATTTGAAGAACAAGACCAGATTTTCATTTTAGGGGTTTAACTGCACCTAAACTGGAATGAAGTCAGGAGCCTGCTGCTGCAAGCAGTAAGTCACTGCGAATCTTCTGTCAAAACCTCCAACCTTCATTTCTTCAGTGAACCAAAAGGGAATCACATGCCTGCAAGGTTTCAAGACTGCATCTCAAGGGAATCAAGGGTGATAGTGAACTTTTGGATTCTTAAAAGCTAAGTGCACGCTACCTCTTTTGTAATCGCATTTTTCCATCTGTGTGTTTGTGTCTGTGTGCATGTGTGAGTGGGTGCTGTTGCGAATACTTTCGGGAGTTGCAAAATAAGCATTCACCCTTTTTTTAACCATACGAGAAAACCTTTTGTCCTTGAGAGTTACAGCACTCAAGGGGTTAAAACACTTTCTTTAAAACATATCCGCCTCTGGTCAGTCAAGAGGAGGAAAAAGGGATAACTATCCAACCATCTTTCCCCTGTCCATAACAATAATAAAACCTGCTTGTTACTTCCTGGGTTTCTGTCTGTGACAATTCTTGATCTGTGATTGGCTGTTAATGGATGCCAGGGAGCAAAAGTGAAATCCATGCCATAAAGCTCACTGACTCTTTGCAGGCAATTTTCTTCAAGTTCAACGACAAAAGCCATTATCACTGCTGAATGTAAAATCTGGCCATTACACTAGATATATTGCATATACAGAAATCCTTGAAGGTGGCAGGGCAAGTTGATAATGCAGTTAAGAAAGTGTATGGGACACTTGGATTTATCAATAGGTATACAAAAATTAGGAATTCAAACTAAATCTTCGCAAAGTTGGTCCTTCACTGGAATATTGCATTCAGTTCTAGCCAGCATACTTTAGATAGGATGTCATGGCCTTACAGAAGAGATATGCCATGATGGTACTATGGATGAAAGTCTGCAGCTTTGTGGAAAAATTGCAGAAGCTGGGATTGTTCTCCTGAGATTGGAAAAGGTCCTAATCGTGGTATTTCAAAGTACTTACATCACAGAAACAGGAGACAGAATCATCCAGTCAGCGTGCACGTGCGGGCCCAACACGCTGATGCGTAAAATGATGCGCGATGATGGCGGGTGTGTGTCTCAACGTCATCGTGCGTCATTGCGCGCGGGCATGCAGCCAACACTGGCGCACGTCAGCCGAAACATCAATGGCCTATTAAGGCCATCAAGGAATTAATTAAAGCACTTAAGAACACTGCCTGTCCAACCTTAAGGTTAGCGGGCAGGCAAAAAGCACAAGTGGCCTTCGTGTTTTTCAGGGAACCTCATCCACGGTCACATGGGGGGGACATGTTTAAATAAGTTTTTAACTCATTTCTGTCATGATTTCAGGCAGCTCCATGCCTCAGGGAGATTGTTGTGATCTTTCGCGCACATGCATGAAAGAGAGCAGACTCCGACTCTCTCTCCTCCTTCCTCCTGCACAGGAGCGCTACCAGCCGGGCATTACCCTGGGCAGGCCTTAATTGGCTCACCCATGTACAATGGTGGCGTGGAGTCGATTGCAAGCAGCGATCGGCTTCGCACCCGCTCCTGCCCAGCCTGCCCGCCATAGGAAAAATTCTGGCCAGAGCATTCAACCCAACAGATCAATGCTGGTGGGCGGGATTTTCCAGCTCCACCTGCCACCGGGATCGTCTGGTTCCACCGAAAGTTAATGAACTTTTGGCTGGGCTGCTGAATCTCCCACGGAGGGTCTGCCATGACGGGGCTAGAAAATCCCAGCCAGTGTTTATGCTCCACACAAGTCTCTCCCCACCCTTCTTCATCTAACCCCAACATGTCCTTCTATTCCTTTTTCCCTCATGTACTGATCGAGCTTTCCCTTAAATGCATCTATTCCATTGCCTCAACTACATTTGTGTTAGCGAGCTGCACATTACAACTACTCTCTGGGTAAAGATTATGGTTATTTTTTATATCCCCGAGTTCTGGCCTTGCATGCTAGTGGAAATAGCTTCCCTATGTCTAGGTGTTCAAAACTATGAGGGATGAATAAAGCAAGCTGAGTGAAACTGTTTCAGCTGGGAAGGAACCACAGATTTAAAATAATTGGCAAAAAGAACAAAAGCGAAAATAAGCAAAATTATTTCACACCATGAGTTGCGATATGTGGAACCCCTTAGCTGACAGGGTGGTGGATTCTACAGGAACCTTTGAAAGGACGTGTACACGAAAAGAACTAATTTTCATGGTTATGGCGAAATAACTGGAGTGTGGGATTGAATTGTACAGCTCTTTCAATGAGCCTGCATAAGCACAACAGGCTGAATTGCCACCTTCTGTGCTGTAAGAGTCCATGATTCCAGATGTGAATCATTCTTACCATTGCAATCTTTTTCTCCTAATAATTCTGCACATATAACCCAAATCCAGTAAGTTTCTGGAAATCGTATTTTGACTTTTAAAAAAAAAATTGTTAAGGTAATGTGAGTACTGCTGGCAAGGTCAGCATTTATTGCCCACCCCTAATTGTCCTTGAGAAGTGAGCCATCTTCTTAAATTGCTGCAGGTACACCCACAGTGCTGTCAGGCAGTAGGTTCCAGGAGTTTGACCCAGCAAATGAAGGATCAGCGATATAGTTCCAAGTCAGGTTGTTTGGAGGGAAACTCACAGGTGATAACGTTCCTTTGCATCTGCTGCCATCGTCTTTCGAGGCTGTAGCATTCTTTATATGAAATATCTTCAAATCTTGCTCCACATGTTTAGTCGTAATATTAAATTGATAACCCTCATCACTAACTCTTCAACTCGACAAACAAGTCTTTCCCTATTGAGTCTTTATTATTTAGCTGTCACAGGAACATTGACGTTGTTAAGACTGTCTTCTGAGTTTTTTTCTATTTCAATGGGAATAATTTCAGTGTTTCAAGTTTCTGCTTGTAATTATAGTTCCACATTCCTGAAAAATTGACCCTGTAAACTTTCACGTCCTTTATAATAGGGCACAGAACTGTACCCATCCAATGCTCTAACTGTGGTCTAAACATTGCTTTGCACAAAGTAACATAATCGCTTTTCACTTGTACTCAATGTTCCTTTTTATAAAATCCAAGCTATTGATGCTTTTTTGTCAGAAACAGGAATTATTGCTTATTTGGCTTGGTAGGGATTTTGGTTTAAATTATATAGGCAGGATTCAGTTTGTGCAACAGGGATCTGTTTCACCTTATATCCCCTTGCGACCCCCTGCCCCCACCCCAAACCACCAGTTGCAGAATTGGTGGGAGCCTTGTATCGCTTCTATAAGGAAGGCCCGCTGCTATTCAAGTGCAATCAGGCACTTACCTGGGCAGTGTCGGACCTCCCATCGATTAAGGACCCAATAGGGTGGAAATCCTAACCTGAGAACTGCCAGCCAATCAGAGGTCAGCAGCACCACTGGAAGCAGTGGCGGCTACCAAGAAAGCATTGAGACCTTCACCAGGGATCGTGGCTGGATTCCTGGAGAGAGGTAAGTGGAATGGGATGGGGGTCACAGGGAGGGCATTGCTGGTAAGGAGGACAGTGGGATTTTATGAGTATTTCCTCTTTCATTGCAGCAGCACCTTCTTTGTAATTACACCCTGGTGGGATTTAAAAAAAAGGTACAGGCGTTCAGCTCATTTGCGGATGCTATTATAGATCAAAATATTTGCAATGGTAAAATTGAATCCCCATAATGCTGGATTATACAGAAAGCACCATACATGGACACCACCCCAATAAAACCAGTAATGCAAGAAAACATGTCAAGTTTAAATTTTAATATTAAAATGACATATAAACTTGCAGGTACTGGCAGTAATTGAATACTCTCTCACCACACCTATCCTAATGACAAGATGGTTGTGCTTTTAATTAAAACAGTTTTTTTTTAGAAATAACTGTCCCATATATGTCCAGAGGCACTTGTTTTGCTACTCTTTAAATTGCTATTGTCATTTTTTTTAAGTGATATTCACATGCAACTTTGTCTACATAATAACATTCACTCTGCTGCAATGCTATTCATCATGCAGAACGCTGGGGTGTTTCTGAATGATGTAACAATGCACAAGTCTAAAACACCAGGTCTCTCTTTCACAGCCAAACTTCAAATGTCCACATTTGGAAAATGAATCAACATCACTTTAGTTCAGGTTCAAAACATAGTTTGAAAACCCAATTAATATTCATCAAAAATGCATTTTCCCCTCTTTGGATACGGAGCTTTGAAACTTCTTGCATGTGAGCTATGATGTAAAAATGCAAATTTCTGTGTTTACATTTGGACCTTTTAAAGTTGTACTGTGTGCACTTGTCATCCATTAGAAATAATTCAAATTGGCATTGATAGTGTTAACTATAGCATTCGTATAAAGTTTGAAAGCTGCTCCCTGTAAGTAAGTTGATATTTTAATGCTTGTTCAATGTTGCTTTCGTGTATTGAAGGTGCATGAAATTATTCATTAACACAGATTCACACTGTCCCTTTAAGTACTATTTATAATATTGCAATTGATCTTTGGTGTCAATACATTGACATGTGCTACCCTTATTTTAAAAAGATGGTAATTTCCAACAGAATAATTTATTTCTCCCATTTTTAAAAAACGGATTTCAAGATGAGCTGGTAAAGAAACACCTACATTTTTGCACACAAATAAGATTCTTCCTCGTGTGGTGGTTAATTAGCAGCCCACTCCCAAGTGCCATGCCCAGGAGAAGATGGCAATTCACTATCATCTGCCCTTGGTACTACAAGATTAATGACCTGACCCAAAGACACCACAGAAAAAGTAAACCCAAAGCATCTGCATCTGTCCTTTCCCCTCTGTTGCCATCTTGTTCTGGAAGTATGCAAAAGACATACCCACTGTCAGCATAAAAAACATCAAAGCTAATTTACAATATGGCTTAGATGGAGAGCAAATCTGCTTCTGTTCTGCTCCAACATGCCACAAAACTCAACCTCCAAAAAGAATATCCCAATTTAAGGTGGGACCTCAATACTCACACACCATTTTTGTCAGTTAAGCAGCAAATTTCAGATTTGTAAACACTCTGAATTTTTGGTCACTAGGAGCTGGGTGGAAACTGCCCAAATTCATCTCACAGAGAGGGCCAATGATAAAGAAGGCAGAATCATAGAACAGTGCAGCACAGAAACAGTCTATTCAGCCAATCAAATTTGCATTGGCTTTTCTCTACAGGTCACCAAGTTTAATCTATCCCCCTGTCCTTAAACCATGCCTTTTAATCATTCTCATTTTCAATGTTACTGAAAACTTCTTGAACATTAGAAGAATTTATGAACTTGACTTCAATGATGGTTTGTGGCACAGGACTCACATTTCAATAATCCTCTGTGGAAACAGACTTCCCCAATTTCCACTGAATGCTTTTGGTGATTATCTTACATCTGTGCCCTCTCACTGGCAGTAGAAACAATATATCACTACTTTCCTTACTGTAAGCTGTTCATAATCTTGAGGAGCTCCACCAAGTCACCCCTCAACCTTCTCAGCTCTAGTGAGAAAATAACTGTAATGTTTTTCAACATGTTCAGCCTTTCTTCAGACTATACCCCACCCCCCCACCCCTACACACTCGCCGCCCACTCCCCCACCCCTACACACTCGCCGCCCATTCCCCCACCCCTACACACTCGCCGCCCACCCCCCCACCCCAAAGCACTCGCCGCCCATCCCCCCACCCCAACGCACTCCCCGCCCACTCCCCCGACCTCAACGCACTCGCCGCCCACCCCCCCGACCCCAACGCACTCGCCGCCCACCCCCCCGACCCCAACGCACTCGCCGCCCACCCCCCCGACCCCAACGCACTCGCCGCCCACCCCTCCCGACCCTAACGCACTTGCCGCCCACCCCCCCGACCCCAACACACTCTCTGCCAACCCCCCCACTCCAACGCACTGACCACCCACCCCACCACCCCAACACACTCACCCACCCCAACACACTCACCATCCCCCCAACCCTAACACACTCACCGCCCAACACCCCCACCCCAACGCACTCAACACCCCAACACACCATCCCCTCACCCCAACACACTCACCACCCCAACACACTCACCACCCCCCACCCCAACACACTCACCGCCCAACACCCCCACCCCAACACACTCACCGCCCAACCCCCCCACCCCAACACACTCACCGCCGCCCCCCCTACCCCAACACACTCACCGCCTCCCCCACCCCAACACACTCACCGCCCTCCCCACCCCCCACCATTCCTAGAAAAATGCTCATAAATCCTCACTGCGCATATTTCATCATCTTCCATCCCTTCAACTATGTGAATTTGAATCTAAGTTTCTTGGGTAAAGCAATAGGACTTTATGCCACTCCACTACATAATCCACTTTCTTTTATTGCTTGGACAAGCTACTGGGTGAGTTGTGCCAAAGCAAACAGGGCTAAACGAGGGGCAAAGGAAAATACTGACAGTCAGACTATTTGGCCCTGTAACAGCATGTTTGGCTCCTTGACACACCTGGGTAAAATCAACCTCCAGTTGCTCAAGTTATGGAGGATTATTACACAATGCTGCAGTCTTATTTTAAAATAGAAGCAAACTAGAGTAACAGTAATTAAGCACTGAAAACCTTAAATTCTTTGGTGAAATTGATATCCTTATTTCAATAGAACAAATAATCTTTTTTTTAATAATTGAGGAGCAAGCATGGAATTTTAATGGATTTAAAATCCTTCTCTTTTAATCGTCACTTTTCAGTCAGTTTCATTGCCTGAAACTTTCGAAAACAAGGATCCCATATTTGGTTTTCTCTGCCAACCAGGAAATTTATTTGCTGCTCAGATATTCCAAAGTTCAATGCCATTTTTGTAGCAATCTACAAAACAAGATTCCAGCCATTCCACAGTGCAGCCCACTACCAGGTAACATAACCAAAGAATAATGAATGATACATTACCTCATTTCAGTGCACCCATTAATCTAAAGGCTGTTAGCCAAACATCTTATTCTGTGCACTACCTGTCATTTCAATGACAAAATACATAGCAACTTCCATTGCATGCTGAGTAATTACTGAGTAGATGGTACGGTTATCAGATGTTAATGTTTGCTTTCCATCTGAAGGATTAATAAAAAAATCAAGCCTAAATCTCGATGCTGCAATAAGCAGATGTTTGTTCTGCTGTGACTGCAACTGTGAAGTGATTGAAGGTAAACCAACAAAAGCTGAGTGGGCTGTTGATTGCAGAGCTGCTTTTGAACATTGCATGGTTTGCTTTTAAGTGGCACAAAGATGTATAGTATTTGAATGACATTATAGCAAATAATCAATGCGTTTCAGTGTCCGAGTTGTTTTAGGGAATAGGGTTTTCATGTGGCCACGTTAATCATATAATTACAGATGAATGTCCAACTATCAACTTGAACTCGGGTTTAGATTAATGATTGGCAAGTTAAGTTTCTTGCAATACACAAATACACATATCAACAGCTCATTTTTATGAAAAAAAACTTCAAGTAATTTCAGATGTAAGAACAAAGTATGACCTGAGTTGAAGCAGTGAATGAACCTTGTGATTATTTAAAGAGCACAGAATCATATAAGCCAACCTGGTAAATGAGAAAATAAGAAAAGCTGGCCAACAACATCAAAAAAGGTTGATAATCTAAACATACCCCTGAATATGTGCCTATGCCACAGAGGAACATGGGCTTGTCACACTTTAAAAGGTTGATACATGCAACATTTTATCAGTGTTTACTGGAAGATAACAGCAAAAAATATGATAACATGGCCCAATCTTTTGGCAAATTTCAGGCTGTTATGGATATATGATGATAAATCTGTTGCTGAATCTGTTGTTAAATAGCTTTTAAAATATTTTTTATGATTGGTGCAATGACATGGTGAAAATTATTTATATGATTGCAGTGACAAGAGGTATTGTTCTCACTCCTCCCCCAAATACTCTTCTTTCTTCTTGTTTGTTGAGGTCAGTGTGACACTTCTCTTTCAGCCTCTCACTCTCAATTCAAACTTAAGTGCTTTCCAAACTTTTTTCCAGTGTGACTCCATTTTAATAGCTCAAACTTCATGTGACCCTGGACTGAAAATTTGGGGGAGGGAGTACGAGAGTTGTTCAACTGGTTTGGGGGGTGGTGGTGGTGGTGCAGAAGCTTCAGCTGTACTAGCATACATATTATTGATACATTTGGTCATTGTTTAATGAAAATAGTGTACAGATTATTAATACATTTGGCTCTGATTACTAATCTTATAGGATCGTGAATATTGACACAATTGGCAAATGACTTTAAAGTAATAGGATGCAATTGTACTCTGATTATGAATTGAAATAAATTTTACACTGCCTGTCCAACCTTACGGTTGGTGGACAGGCGAAAAGGCCAAACAGTCTTTGCACTTTTTAGGAAACCTCATCCACGGCAGGATGAGGTTTCCTGAAGGAAATGAAAATAAAATAAACATTTAAAAATTTTATTAATAACATGTCCCTGCTCATGTGACATTATTCATTTTTTCTTTGAAAATGCTTCATCTCCCTGAGGCAGTCCCCCAGCACTCCCCCCCCCCCGCACAGGCTGCGCTGAGCACTGTCACCCATGTTTCACGCTGGGTGGGCCTTAATTGGCTCACCAGCGTGAAATGGCCCTGATTGCGGATGGCAGTTGACTTTACAACCCATCGACTTGCCCGTCCCCACCGAGCCCACCCAGCAAGGGCAAGATTCTGCCCAAAGTGTCACATTGAAAGAGTGGTAATGGTGTGACTTGAGATTGTAATTTCTGTTATCACCATAGTCTACTCTTATTATTTTGTAGCTGCTGAATTCAAATTATTTGTTATTTTGAACAGGAATCATTCAAAGTATCATTCAAAACCCAATGGGGTCACGAGACAAAATTTTGGGGTAATGAGCTGCAAGGGAGTAATGGCTGCCATGGAGCTCAGAGTGATTTCTGACAGCTGTGAAGTGCCTTTAATGCTGGTGGTCTTTTATTGGTGGGTGTGGCCTAATGGACAGCTCTCTGAAGCCCAATTGCTGCTGCAAAAAAGCCTGTGAAAAGATAGGTATTTTTTTGTAGAAGTCTATCTTTTCAATAATCAGGATCATCTTGCATCAATAATCAGGATCATGATGCATTAATAATCAGGATTCTATTACATTAATAATCGGAATGCTGTCAATTAATATTCGAGGTCCTAATACATTGACGCTCAGAGTCCAATTACATTAATAATTAGGTTCCTCGTGCTTTAAGATTTAGGATACTACCACATTAATAATCAGAACACCATTCCCTAAATATTCTGGTGCCTATTGCATCAATAATCAGGATCTAATTGCATAAATAATCAGCTCGCTATTAAATTAATAATCAGGAACTAATTACATTACATGGTTCCTATTTCATTAATAATCAGCTGCCTATTGCTTCAATAATCAGGAAATTACTACATCAATAATCAGGACACTAATATTACATGAATAATCAAACTTATTTCAATTCATAATCAGAGTACAATTGCATCCTATTACTTTAAAATCATTTGCCAATTGTGTCAATATTCACAATCCTATAAGATTAATAATCAGGATGCTATTCCATTAATAATCAGAGTCAAATGTATTAATAATCTGTTTTATGAAAATTGCTCCACTTATGCTATTAGATAATTCAAATTTTTGAGCTGTAAAATGATTTTGAATTTAGACTCAGTGCTGTACACAGTACTTCTCTTACCAATGCAGCAGCAAGAGTTTCATTACATCAGGGGTAAAAGTGTAGTCAAATACTACAATGGTGAATGTAAATGCTTAAATGGTGCAGCCTGACCTTTACTGCATCAACATGACTGTTCACCATGTTGCTTTGTGTTTGAACCTTCACCATATAGTTTTGCTCAAGTATAAAGACCACAGCACAACTCTGGTTGATGCAAAATGCTTTGCATTACATGTCTCCTGAAGGCTCTTACACAAACATTCAGTTTTTAATTAATAGAAAAGACTGTATATTCTCTCAGATCTTTTTGATCAATAGAAAGCAAACCAAGAAGCTGATAAATATCACTTTGTTCATGAGATTGAGTATGGTTGCTTGGAGCTCTGAAATCACTTCACCCAGAATGGATGAGCTACCGATATACTTAGATATTGTCCACTTACATCACTACAGACATGATATCATAACTGCTTCAGCACCAATGAACCAGCATAATGCACATCAGGTGTGACTGAAACAAATAAAATTATGGATCTGCCTGAAACCAGTTTGTCTCTGTACCACTAACTCATCATCATGTTCCCTCCACTTGTCCAGATGTCACTCATCTACATTTGTAAATTTTCTGATTCCCTTTTGACCCTGGGCAGTTATGGGCTCATCCCCTCTACACATATATCTTGTTTTTCTACACTTCCATCCATCACCAAAACAGTGATTGATCCTAAGCTTATTCTTAAAAAACTAATTACTCCCATCTCCGCTGCTTGGCTGAACATACCTCACCCTGAACAACAACTTTTAACTTCACTCAATTCCTCCAGAGCCCACAGGGCTTCCAACTATGGTTTTGTTTTAGGATGTTTGAAACACCCCACCTTTCAGTCCTCTTTAGGCCCATTCCTTGGTCTATTCTATAGCAGTTGGCACTGCTTCATAGTCTTGTTCTGATCAGTTCATTGACAATCTATCTCATCCCTTCCCACCACTCACTTTTACAGGTTACATTTTTGACACAGTTTCTGTATTGTATGAGCTCGGTTGATTCCACATTCCTCACTTGAACTCCTTCATAGGTCCTTTGGTGAAGCTTTCCCTTACTTATGATTGGAAAGGACTGATTATGGCTGCCTCATCGGCTGTGCAACCACTCTAACCTCCTGCAACAGGCTCAGTCGCGCTCCATCTTTCATTCTTTAGTATCCAGCACATTATCTGCAATTTACAATCCAATCCAACCCTACTCCCCTCTGTTTTCCGGAGGAATGACTGCTTCTGTGACACCTCTCATTCAATCCTCCATCATTCCATTTCTGCCTATTTATTCGCCAGAGGTTTTTCATGTGAGACAAAGCTTTACATGTACCATATATACTCATATCAAAGTTGAAATTCTCTTAGGCCAAAAGTCATGGGGTCGATCTTTACGTGGGCAATATTTTTGAGGAATCGTCATGAGTGCTTGATTTGGGCCAAAGCAATGGAATAAAGTTAAAACCAATGTTATAAATGCCTAGTTCATGGTTGATATTCAAATTTAGAGGTAAATTTTAGTTCTGGGAAGATTAATGTTTAACTCTAGAAAATGGGATAAATGCAACTAAAGCAGTTTGAAGATTATTACACTTAAAAGGTTGAGCCATGTTGACTTAAGGGATTAACAGCTAGAAAGGTAAGATCATAAAACAACAGGTGGGTTTCCTTAGCTGGAGAATTGGACAGTAGGGTTGGGATTTTCCGTGCCCGCCAATGTCAGGCATATTCGGTGGTGTGAACAGATAATATGGCGCGATAGGTTTCACAACAGCATGAAACCAGTTTGCGATCGTCTGCTCAGCCTGTTGATGGTGGGCCGCAATTCCCACCATCGGACGACAGGGACCTCATTGTAATGCATCAGCACATCATTATAAGGCCAGCCCGCCGGACTCATCCCCCAGCTGGATCGTCCACCTACGTCAGTGGGAAAACACGCCGATCTGTTTCGCATTAGCGCCGTGCACCTAGCAGGCTGCAATTCATTCGGGACTTTAAGGTTCATTTGTCTACCTTGCTTCAGTCAGCACTCGCAGTCATCAATACCAGGCTTCACAGACAGCACCACATCATTTTTAGGGGGGCTTATGGGTAAGTCCCTCCCTACGAGATCAGCCATATGTGGGTGGCTGCAGGGCAAGGTCTTGCTTGGGGAAGGGGGAGAAGTAGCCTCAGGAATGGAAAGAGGCTGCAGGACGAGACCTGTATCAGGGAAGGAGGGTAACCCAGGGTGTGTGTGGGGGCACATGTTGATCTTTGCAAATGGCCTCAAGATGATGAGGGCTGAGGAGGCAGCCTCCAGAGGAAATGAGGCCAGATGGACACGTGAGTGTGTGTGTGTGTGAGAATGAATGGTGATGAGCCATGAGCTGGCAGTGAGTGAGATGCCAGTGAACGCGTGATGGTCTTGAGTGTGAGTTTAGAGTGAAAAGATGTTTGCCATACCCTGGCTGCACGGATGAGATCATTCGTCCTCTATCTGCATTGGATGGCCGACCTCTTCTGCGCAGAATTCACCCTGACCACCGCTGCCACCACCTGCATTGCTGGATTGGTGATGCCGCTGCCCGTCCTGCAGCCAGAGCGAGGGTACAGGACATTATGGCAGCCTCCACAGTGTCCAAATGGCATTCCAGTGACGCGTCATTTATCCTGGGGGCTGCAGTCTTTTTGCCTTTTGCGGACATCTTCTCTGCAGTAGTCCTGGGTTGGAAGCACTGAGATATGTGTGCATGGCTGGACTTTAAACATGGTGCCCGGCATGCGAAGCGGTGAGGTGATGGTGTGGCGGACGAATGAAAGCCTGCCTGCCATGGAAACGGCGTGTTTCCTGGGAATGCATAAATAATGCAGCGGGTTTGGGACAATACGGCGTGAAAAACCGCCATTGTGGCCAGTGGGTAAAATATCATTTTACCCGCCCACTATCACACTTAGTGCAAATCTGGGATGATTCTGTCCTTTGTTTTAGACAGCTCTATAGAGATGTGTTTTCCTTATTCCCAATCTGATGGAGGATCTCCACCCAAAACAGGAACCCATTTTTTCACTCTCAGATACTGCCGGATAAATTCTACATTCATAGCATTCTGCTTTGGGACTGATGTTGATGTGGTGTACATGGACTCCCAAAAGGTCGCACAACAGGCTTGTGAGAAAAGCTACAGCTCATATGGTGCTGGGGGGGGGGCGGCAGAGTTCAGGAGCAGGTGCATGCAGGCACGCCTCCGATCGGTGCACCTGATTGGGGAAGCACCGCTATTTTATGGGGGCGGGCCAATTAAGGCCGCCCATCATGACATCTGCCTGGAGGTGCTATGCGTTCCCTGTGGCTCCAAATTCAAAAACGTGAAATATAGAAAAATAAGATTTCCCTGACATGTCCCCTCAGTGACACTGGCACATAAGTTGAATAGTGTCCGTCACTTTTAATTAAACTTTTATTACATTTTTAAAAGCCCACTTGAAACCTCATCCCACCCGTGGATGAGGTATCATGTTTTGTCAGAAGCCCGACTGGGCTCCCCGGCCTGTCCGCTAACCTTAAGGTTGGATGGGAAGGTCCTTTAAGTACTTCAATTAATTTTTAAATGGCCTCAATTGGCCGTTGACAGGTCGGCGGGTGCACAGCTAATACGGCTGAGCCGCCACCGACCTGAAAACTGAAATGAGGCGGGGTGACATCGGGAGTTCCGCCTGACGTCATCCAGCCTCGGAGAGTGGGCCCCGCCCCTCCCAGCTGAGGTCCAACTAGTGTTTCCCCCCAACCCCGGCTCGCCGAACTCAATATCCTGCCCATGGGACAGTAGCAACATGGATACAAAATTGGCTGAGTAATGGGAAACAGCGAGTAATGGATATTTTTGGAGCTGGAGGAAGGTTTGTAGTGGAGTTCCCCAGGGGTCAGTATTGGGACCATTGCTTTTCCTGATATATATAAATGATCTAGATCTTGGTGTGCAATTTCAAAATTTGTGGATAATACAAAACTTGGAAGCATTGTAAACTGTGAGGACAGTATAGAACTTCAAAAGGACATAGACGAGTTGGAGGAGTGGGCAGATAGGTGGCAGATGAAGTTCAATGCAGAGAAGTGTGAGGTGATGCATTTTGGTAGGAAGAACATGGACAGACAATATAAACTAAGGGATACAACTCTAAAAGGATGTGCAGGAGCAGAGGGACCTGGGTGTATATGTACATAGGTCATTAAAGGTGGCCAGATAGGTGGATAATAAAGCATATAGTATCCTTGGCTTTATTAGTAGGGTCATAGAGTACAAGAGCAAGGAGGTTATGCAGAACTTGTATAAGACACTTGTTAGACCTCAGCTGGAATATTGTGTACAGTTCTGGGCGCCACATTTTAGGAAGGATGTGAACGCGTTGGAGAGAGTGCAGAAGAGGTTTACAAGAATAGTGTCAAGGAAGAGAAACTTCAGTTATGAAGATAGAATGGAGAAATTGGGTTGTTTTCCTTGGAGAGGAGAAGGCTAAGAGGAAATTTCATAGAAGTGTACAAAATCATGAGGGGCCTGGACAGAGTAGATAGGGAGAAACTGTTCATGCTCGTAAAAGGATGGAGAATGAGGGGGCACAGATTTAAAGTGATTTGCAAAAGCCAATGCGATGTGAGAAAAAACTTTTTCACACTGCGAGTGGTTCGGGTCTGGAATGCACTGCCTGGAAGTGTGTTGGAGGCAGGTTCAGTCGAGGAATTCCTGGGGGCATTAGATGATTATTGAAATAGAAACAATGTGCAGGGTTACGGGGAAAAGACAGGAGAATGGCACTGAGTCATAATGCTCATTTGGAGAGCTGGTGCAGACACAATGGGCCGATTGGCCTCTTTCTGCACAATTCTGTGGTTCTGTGATAAGGGTAGCTTCAATCTGTATCAAGCCCATGGCAATCCCTGATTGGCTCATGCAAAATATTAACAGCTGATGAAATAGCAGAAAAACACTGCATTCCTCAGCACTGATATCCCTTACACTAATGAGCAAAAATATTCCTATATAAAAGAAACCAAGACATAAACTAGTCTCTCATACACACTCTATATGAGACATATAGGGAAGCAGTTTCTGTGTAACAAATTCTAATTCCTATGTGCCTAAAGAATGAATGAGAAAGTGAAGATATCAATCGTGGTTTTTCCCACAGAAATGGATTTTCCACTTTTGGAGTCGTCTGTTACTGAGGCACCGCTGTTGCCACTTCCCCCACCCCTACTCACATCCTTGAAAAATAATTATCCAAACCATAAAACCAATTAATCACTATGGATGTAACCCTAGAGACTTCAGCATGTTTGCCAATTATCAGATGCATTGCTGTCGGACCAGGTCATGTGCTTTAAATGGTGAATGAGATGATTAGCAAAAGAATGTACCACAAGGAAAGAGGAAAGGAAAACACAGCCATTTCACCAATGGACCAAGGACATGATTTATCTTCTTTGATTAAAAATAGTTAAAATGCTGGAAATACACAGCAGGACAATTAGTATTTGAATATGAAATGCAGAGCAGATGCATGATTATACATTGAAAGCTAATCTCTTTCCAATGTCGACTGAGCTTTTGTGTATTTCCAGCATTTTCTTTTTTTTTTGTTTTAGGTTTTCTGCACCTGTAGCCCTTTATTAAAGCCTTTATTACTGTTTCATTATTTTTTCATGGGCATGTTTTCAGGTGGAGGGGGAAAGACAATTAAGAGGGGTGGCAGGCCCACCACCTTCTTGCCCACCTCTGAACTGTCCCCCATAATACAGGGGATGGGGGGCACTGAAATCAGCAGCCTATCCACCATATGTAAATAAATGATTAAGGGTCAATTCAGTTTGTTAACAAGTCAACTGACCCCGACAATACGCTGCCCACACCACAAAACTTGGCAACTTAGCAAATAGTGAGTAAAGCAGTAGCAGACTTTAAGGAGGAAACAGACTGGCATAGGGCAGTTAAGTGTCAACCAAATTGCTGTGGGTATGGAGACACATGTAGGCCAGACCAGGTAAGGATGGTTCACAGTGATACTTGGCAGAGACTAGCTTTATATTCCAGATTTATTAATTGAATTTAAATTCCACAAGCTACCATGGTGGGATTTAAACCCATGCCCCCAGGGCATTGGCATGGGCCTCTAGATTACTAGTCCAGTGACATTACCATTACACACCATCTCCCCTTATGGGGAGATTTAATGCTGTGATGCACTTTGGTAAGAACAACATGAAAAGGCTGTATAATCTAACTGGTACTATTTTGGTGGGTGGGAGGGCATTGGCAACAACAGATAGACTTGGAGGTGCTTATTCACAAACTTTTGAGGGTTGGCAGGATGATTCAGAAGGTGCATGGGATACTTGTCTTTGTAAATAGGGGCATTGAATACAAAAACTTGGAAGCCTTGCCAAATCTTTACAAATCACTGGTTAGGCCTCAGCTGAAGCACTGTATACAATGCTGGGCATCATACTTCAGGAAAGATGCCAAGGCCTTGATGAAGTTTATCAGGATGATACCAGGGATGAGCAACTTCAGCTCTCTGGAGAGATTGGAGGAGCTGGGATTATTCTCGTTAGAACAGAGAAGTTTAAAGAGAGACCTAATAGAGGCATTCAAAATTATGAAGAGCTTTTTTGAGCCAGTAGGGAGAAACTGTTTCCTCTGACCAATCCGTTGGTACCAGAGTTCATAGTTTTAAAATAAATGGTAAAAGAACTAGAAGAAGAATAAAGAGTTGTTTTCATCTAATGGATTGATACAGAACGCATTATCTGAAAAGATGGGATGATTAAATAGGAATTTTCAAAAGGAAACTGGACATTACAGTCCCTCAGCTTCATTATCCAAAAGGACAGCATGGGTTTTAGCTGATGACACCCAGCTCTACATGACCATTATCTTTCTCTGTTGTTGAATTATTAGGCTACTTATCTGGTACTGGACAAGCAGAAGTTTCCTCCCATTTAACATTGGGAAGATTGAAGCCATTGTTTTCAGTCCCCACTCCAAACTCCAATGCCTAGATACGGACTCAATCTCTATGCCTGCCAATAGTCTGATTAAACCAGTCTGTTCAGAGCTTTGGTGTCCAGTTTGACACCGAGAGAAGATTCCAACCACATATTCACATCATCACTAAAATCGTCAATCTCAACATTTCCCAACATTACCCATGTCTCAGCTCATCTGCTGTGTAACCCTCATTCATCCCTTTGCTACCTCTGAACTTAACTATTCCAATTCACTCCCACATTCTATCCTCCGTAAACTTGAGGTCATCCAAAGCTCTGCAGCCTGCCCTGACTCGCACCAAGTCTTGTTTACCTATCATCCCTGTTCTCAGTAACCCACATTGACTCTTGGTCAAGCAAATATCTTGATTTTAAAAGTTTTATTGTTTTCAAATCCCTCCATAACCTTATCCCTCCGTTTCTCCAACCAGCCCCACAACCCTCCAAGATATCTGCGCTCATTAAATTCTGGTCTTTTGAGCATCCCCAATTTTAATCACTCCACCATTGGCAGTGGTGCCTTAAGCTGCCTTGGGCCTAAGCTCTGGAATTCCCTCCCTACACCTGTCTGCAACACTATCTCGCTTTTGTCCTTTAAGACACTCCTTAAAACCCACCTCTTTAACCAAGCTTTTAGTCATCTGACCTAATATCTCCTAATGTGGATCAGTACCATATTTCATTTTAAAATGCTCCTGTGAAGCACCCTGGGATGTTTTATTATGTTAAAGGCACCAAATAAATATAAGTTTGTTGATTTGTTTGTGACTAATTTTCTGGGTTATGGGGGAAAAGCTGTTGAGTGGCATTAAATTGGACAGCTCTTTCTAAGGCCCAGCACAAGCATGACGGTCAAATGGTGTCCTCCTGTGTTGCAAGGTTCTTTCTGCCACTTTTTGATTGCAAATGGTGTTGACCTCTAACCTAGGCAACTCATTCCTGGATCTGTGATTGGCAGTAACAGCTGGTGGACCAGTTGCAAACATGAAGCAGCATTCACGATCCCCATCTTCCAGAAAATATGAAAAGCTCATTAATGCAACAATATTCGAATTCATTTTATATAGGTCACATAGTTAAATTATGAATTTTAAATGAAAATCAAACAAAATAAACTCATACATGAAATCGTGAAAAAGCACAAAACACCTATCAAGATGTAAAGAGGAAAAATATAGGTGACCATTTTGTGTCATTGATAAGGGGTTTCAATCTAGAATGTTAACCTGCCTTTCCTCCGCAAAAGATGTTGACTGGCCTGCAGCATAGTTCCAGAATTTTCTTTTTTAATGTCAGATTACCAGGAAGTTCTTTTCACCCCATTTATCTCTGCTAATACAATTATGTTTATTAAGACATTTTCTAGGGGCATTTTGCAACTGAATACCATTAATTTGGTTACAGGTCAAGTTACAATGACTAGTACATGGCCTACAGGCAGCCTGTAACTTTGTTCCAAAAACTTTGTTCTGGAATGATGTTTTGCAGGAATATCTGACAAGGCAAATCAAGAGAATTTAGATGACCAAATATCAGAAGGATGATGTTCAATCAGACTCATGAACTTGGAGATCATTACAGCCTCAAGATTCATTCCATATGCAGCAATTGCAACTATCATTGTAAAGTTCAATGGAAATCTCAAATCCACTGTGGCTAGCAGTGTTAGAAAATGGTGTTGGTTACTTTGCCACGATAAGATAAAGGTGTGACTCTAAAAGACAAAACATAGGTAAAATTATTGTACAGGATTGAAAGGCAGCATTACATAAGATTCTGCTTTCCAGAATCATCGCAGCAAGGATCTTAATATAACAGGCCGGTTATGAGTCAAATGAGAGCCAAAGGCGTACATTTTGTACGTTCGATTTTCCAATTACATTGCAATTAAATTCTTACCTGGCATTTGTATAACCCAAATATGTTGGCAGTGGATGAATCATTCTAATTATTTGTTTCATTATAGGTATGTGTTACATCAACTTATTTCCAAAATTAGGAGTCCATTCTTTTTTGTAAAAGGATGAACAATCCTGTCAACAACAACAAAAAATACTTCGCTTCAAGCGGCTTCCTATGCAGAATTGAAGGTCAGTGAAGCTTTATTTTTGGAAGGCTTAGTGGAGTTGCACAGATTGCTTAATATCACAACATACAGCTGCACAAAAATAGTGTTTGCTGATCAGTTTTAATTGAAAATCGTAACACTCTAAAGTTCTCGCAGATATGAAGTTTTTGCTCAATTTAGGAAATAAAATTTGTTGTAGCAATTAATTGCTCAAACATCAATGGATGTTCTCAGCACTCAATCTCCAATGGTGTTAATCTCAGTCATTTTATTCTTGTCAGGAGAGACGAAAACTTCAGGAAAGAAACAAGGAAAGATTTATGGCACAAGAGGAGGGCATACAGCCCATCTTGTCTGTGCCGACTGAAAAAGAACTATCCAACTTAATCCTACTTTCCAGCTCTTGGTCTGAAGCCCTGTAGGTTACAGCACCTCAAGCGCATATCCAAGTTTTTTTTTAATGTGATGAGGGTTTCTGTCTTTAATCATGCTTTCAGACAGTGAATTCTAGGTGAAAAAATTATTCCTCAACTCACTGCTAATCTTTTACCAATTACTTTAAATCTATGCCCCCTGTTGATGAATTTTCTGCTAAGGGAGATAGGTCCTTCCTATCCACATTATCTAGGCCCCTCATAATTTTACACACTTCAATTAAATCTCCTGTCGGCCTCCTCCATTCTAAAGAAAATAGTTCTGGCCTATCCATCTTTCTTTATAGATGAAATTCTCCATTGCTGGAAACATCCTTGTAAATCTCCTCTGTGCTCTCCCTCGAGTGTGATCACATTCCTCCAGTATTGCGATCATCAGAACCATATGCAATACTCTAGCTGCAGTCTAACTAGTGTGTTTTATACAGTTCTAGCATAACCTCCCTGCTCTTATACTCTAGGCCTCAGTCAATAAGTAAGCTAACCTATATGCCTTTGCAACCACCTTTTCTATCTGTTCTGCTACTCTCATGGATCTGTGGATGTGCACTCCAAGGTCTTATGGCTCTTCAAAATTGCTAAGATTTGTACTCTGATATCCTTTTGGAGATGGAACTGAGTTATACCATTTCTCAATCTATTTTTATAAAGGTACTTCCTCTTTCCCTTTGGGCCTGCAAGCCCTTGATTTCTGAGAGCAGTCGCAGGATCCAACCTAAGGTCTCTACCAATATTATTAATGAGATGGATATAATGAACTAAGTGCGCAAATCAGAGGGGACGAGACTGATTCATCTTCCACTTAAAATCAATTGGTCTTGATATTAACCTTCACTCCAGGAGCCTCCCATTGACCAGAGGGTAGTTGGGGGAGAGTTAAAAAGTGAAACCTGTGTAACATGACCCCAACACACTCCAAACACTCTCTCTCACTCACACACACAGCGGAATCGTCCCAGATTTGCACTAAGTGTGGCAGTGGGTGGGTAAAACCTGCTGGCTGCGATGGCGGGTTTTCACGCCATATCATCCCAAATCCGCCACATTGTTTATGCATTCGCGGGAAACACGCCGTTTCCATGGCAGGCAGGCTCCGATTCGCCTGCCACGTTGTCACCTCGCTGCTTCATCACGCCGGGCACCACATTTAAAGTACAGCCACACTCAGTGCTTCCAGCCCAGGACTGCAGCAAAGAAGGTATAGTCCCGAAAGGCAATAAGATTGCAGTCCTCAAGCGCACTTGGGACACCGTAGAGGCCCGTTGTGATGTCCTCTACCCTCACTCTGACTGCAGGAGGGGCAGCAACATTACCACTCCGGCTTGGTAGGCAATGACAGCAGTGATCAGTGCCAATGCTGCAAAGAAGAGGTTGCCCATCCAATGCACATACAGGATGAATGATCTTATTCGTGCAACCAGAGTGTAGCAACCATCTCATCAATCTAAACACACACTCAAACCCATCATACATTCACTGACATCTCACTCACTGCCAGCTCAAGGGACATCACCACTCACTCTCTCACTCATATCCTCACATCTCCATCTGGCCTCATCTCCTCTGGAGACTACCTCCTCAGTCCTCACCATCTTGAGGCCACTTGCACAGATCAACATGTGCCCCCACATACACCTGGGTTACCCTCCTTCCCCAGTACAGCCCTCATCCTGTAGCCTCTTCCCTTGCCTGAGGCCTCTTCTCCCCCTTCCCCAAGCAAGCCCCAGCCTTGCAGCCGTTGAAAAGCCACCCATATATGGCTTATCTGATAAGTAGAGACCTGCCCTGAGCCCCCATTAAAGTGATGTGGTGCTGTCTGTGAAGCCTGGCACTGATGACTGTGAGTGCTGCCTGAGGCAAGGTAGACAAACAAACTTTGAAGTCCCGAGTGAAGTGCAGTCTGCCAGGTGCATGTCGCTTATGTGCTGTAGTGAAACACGCCAACCTGGATGGATGGTTCTGGTGGGCAGGCCTAATAATGATATGCTGATGTATTACAGTGAGGTTCCCAACATCCGATTGCGGAGAAAGCGGCCCACCATCGGTGGGCTGAGCAAACAATCACAAATTGGTTTCACATCCTTGTGAAATTAATTGCGCCATTGTGTCAGTTCACACCACCAAACATGCTCGATGCCGATGGGCACGGAAAATCCCAGTCCCACACACATGTATGCATGCACACAGACACATGCGCGCGTGCACACACACACACACACACACACACACACACATATGACAGCTAGCTGATGAAGGAGGAGACCAGGAGTTAATCTTTACATAGTTTTAGATTTGTTCACAGAGTGAAACATTACAAGTGCATAGCCCCTAACTCTGCAACCTACCACCCGTGTCAATAAATGTGTCTTTATATGTGCTCAAGTAATCAACCAATCAATGCCCTCCACCTGTATATACTTAATTAATGCAATTAACATACAGTCACTTGGTAGTATAGAAATTGAATATTGATGAAAAGAGACACGTTGCCAAAACTTTTCATCTTACACCCATCAAGACAAACACAAGAATGCCAAATTTCAAATGATCACAACAATTTATACTACAGAAGTTCTGCCAAATCACAGAAAATGTCTACTATTACATGTGGTTCTGCAACTGGGCAGAATCTGCTGAAAAAAAATAGCTACACTAACAACCAATTTAAGATAATCAGTTAAGCTTGTAATGTAGCTCATTTACACTTGCTAGAAGTGACATACATTTATACACAGGCACCCATTCTCTGCAAAGGAAAGGAATATGTTCAAGCCTTGTGTCTTTTTTGAACTATCCGGGAGCTTAGGGTGCCGATAGTTCCCTATTGCTTTCTCCATGACAACACCTCGGCCAATCAGATGACTTGCCAACCAATCAGCACTATTTTCCCTGTAGTATAAATTGTGATCATTTGAAATTTGGCATTCTTGTGTTCATCCTGATGAGTGCAAGGCAAAAAGCTTCAGTAACATGTCTCTCTTTACAGCAAAGATTAACAAACTGCTGATGCGAAAGTTTGCTGGGGTCTGGGGTTTGGAAAACTCAGCAGTGAAAGGGAAGGGCAAGTGCCAGCTCTCCATGGTAAGTGTCTATTTCAACTCTCCTTGTGGACAAGGAAGAGCAGGACTGCTTCCCTCAAGTCCCCTCAAGGAAGCAATCTCCCCCAGCAGCCCCATCCCCAACCCTTTCCCCCTGCCTTCTCCTCGTGGGGTCACCCATTTAGGACAGAGACAAAAGGAATTTCTTTTCTCTCAGAGGATTGAAAGTCTTTGGAACTCTCTTCCTCAAAAGGCAATGGAAGCTGAGTCTTTGAATATTTTTAAGGCAGAGCTAGATAGATTCTTGATAAGCAAGGGGGGTGAAAGGTTATCGGGGGTAGGTGGGAATGTGGATTTGAGGTTACAATCAGATCAGCCATGATCTCATTGAATAGCAGAGCAGGTTTGAAGGGCCGAGTGGCCTACTCCTGCTCCTAATTCACATGTTTGTATGTTCGTATCTTTCCCCCAACCCCAACAGTTTGTTGCAGATCATGCCAAAGGATCACTGGTTGTGGATCACTGTCATTGTTGGTCTGTACTGCCCACCAGCAGGCCAACTGCTGAGAGTCCTACAAGTTGTTGTCATGCCATTAAAGACAGGTCCTTTGGCAGTTCTTGATCTCATCCACACTCTTCCCTGCCTGCCATCGTTTCCCTTCCATATTGTACACCACTGTCTCAGTTGTAATGCAAGGTGGATTCCAGAGTACTGGTGGCAACATCCATGCAAACTCTATGTTGCTGCAAAAGCTCTACTGCTGCCATTCATAGCACAGGGATAACTTGCCTTGGGGTGGTGCTCAGTGCCATCACCAGTGACTCACTTAACCTTCCAGTGAATGAGGTGGCTCAAATGAGATTGAGAGCCAGCCATTTCGGGGTCACATGATTGAATCCACTTTTCAGCCTTCATTGGCGTTCTAACCTTCAACACTTCTAAAAATCCATCATTCAGAGGTTCAAATGACAGTAAGTTGGAAAAGGTTTAGTTTATTTATGAAAGCTGTTTCTTACTATTGATTGCTTTACTAATGTTCTTATTTTCATGAAATATTATGTTTTATTCTATTATGCAATTTAACATCACTCCCCTCTTTTAGGTTTTTCAGGTTCTTATATTTACAAATGCCTAAGCTCCAAGTCCTGGAATTCCCTCCCCAAACCTCTCTACCTCTTTACCTCACTCTTACTTTAAGACACTCCTTAAAACCTACCTCTTTGACCAAGTGTTTCGACACCTATCCTATAATCTCCTTATGTGACCCAAATTTTTTTTTGTTTTCCACTTATTCTTTCACAGGATGTGGGCATCACTGGCTAGGCCAACAGTTAGTACCCACCCCTAATAGCCCTTGAGAAGGTGGTGGTGAGCTGCCTCCTTGAACTGCTGCAGTCCATGTGGTGTAGGTAGGGATGGGCAATAAATTCTGGCCTTGACAGCAATGCCCACATCCCAGGAACAAATAAATTTACAAAAAGACAGCATGTAGTCAACTGAAAAATATTCAGGCAATTACACAAACATATACAAATGTTCACCAAGGAGCAGGTCTATTACAGTTAATTTTATTCTTTGGAATACCTGACTCAAATTCTGTTCCTGTTAAAAGCAAAACATTTTTTCTTTAACCCACATGAAGTTTTCAGAGTGATCTTACCAACTCCTGAAGTATGCAACTCCTTGTTGTTTTGCTTTCTGATTATAAACATCATGCAACATTGATCTTCTTAAAGCAACAAATGGTTTAAGATTAACAAGAAAATACAATGCTTTAGCTCAATAATAAGTGCTGACAAGATTTCTGTCGAAAAACTTATTTTGTTTTAGGGGCATAATACAAAATGCGCCATATTTTCTTTATGTCCTAAAGTTGTCAGCTGGAGCAAGATGTAACTGCTAGGCGGTTATTGGAATTCCTACTCATTTCAAATTACTTACGTTAAACTGCCGCTCTGTCATTTCTTCCTTGACAAGCTGACGTGTCTGCTATGATTCTCATTTTCAATGGAGGTGATGAATCCACTCCTGAAGCTGGCCGATCTGTTTTACTGCTACTACTTTCTCCTATTTCTCTTTTTGTTACCACTGCTTAGCTCGAGCAACTGCTCTCTAGATGTTCAATTAAACCAACTTCTGAGAACATTACAGCTGGATGGCTTTCCCATGTTTTACTTGCAGGCACATGACATAAAAAGTTTCTTTGCACAAAATGGATTCTGATTGGCTGACAATTTGTTTTCCAGCCTTCAGCGTGTTGTTCAAATGTAAATATTTAAGTATATTTTTTAACAAGCTAAAATGGTCTTGGGGCTCCGAATCAAATCAGGCAGGGCCGTGATTCAGTCAGTTGGGTTGTCATGGTGCTCAAGTATGAATTACGGGAATGGCCTGCCACACACTGCATGGGATCAAGGAATAATGAGAAGGATGTGAACTGGGAGAGAAGCAGCTGGTATGTGGAATGTGGACTCAGGCTGTTGTGGCTGCTGCGCAGTGGTGTTAACAAGGTAGTTCTTACTGGATTATATTTTGAGTATTCTCAAGAAATTTTAGTTCATTCATATTTTAAATATGTAATTGAAGTGGAATGCACCTGAAATCATAAAACATAGGAGCAGAAGTAGGCCAATCGGC
The DNA here is from genome assembly GCF_017639515.1 of Carcharodon carcharias. NCBI lineage: Eukaryota > Metazoa > Chordata > Chondrichthyes > Lamniformes > Lamnidae > Carcharodon > Carcharodon carcharias. Next base: position 105,710,558 of record NC_054467.1, on the reverse strand, counting down.
CCAACAAGTCTGCTCTGCCATGCAATGAGATCATGGCTGATTTAATAATCCTCAACTCCACTTTCCTGCCTTTTCCCCATAACCCTTGATTCCCTTACTGATTAAAAACCTGTCCATCTCAGCCTTGAATATACTTAACAAGCCACTCTCTACAGCCCTCTGCGGTAAAGAATTCCACAGATTCACCACCCTCTAAGAGAGGAAATTCCTCCTCGTCTCCGTTTTAAATGGGTGCCCCCTTGCTCTGAGATTATGCCCTCTGATCCTAGACACTCTCACAAGGGGAAACAACCTCTCAGTATCTACTCTGTCAAGTCCCCTAAAAATCTTACATGTTTCAATAAGGTCGCCTCTCATTCTTCTAAACTCCAAAGCCCAACCTACTTAACCTCTCCTCATAAGAAAATCCCTCCATCCCCAGGATCAACCTAGTGAACCTTCTCCGGACTGCCTCTAATGCCAGTATGTCTTTCCTTAGATAATGGGACCAAAACTGTTCACAGTATTCTAGGTGTGGTCTAACTAGTGCCTTGTATAGTTTTAGCAAGACTTCCCCATTTTAATACTCCATTCCCTTTGAAATAAAGACCAACATTCCATTTGCCTTACCTCTTACCTGCTGAACTTGTATATTAGCTTTTTGGGATTCATGCATGAGGACCCCCAAATCTCTGCGCTGCAGCTTTCTTCAGTTTTTCTCCATTTAAATAATATTCAGCTCCTCTATTCTTCCTGCCAAAGTGCATAACCTCACATTTTCCCACATTATGTTCCATTTGCCATATTTCTGCCCACTCACTTAACCTGTCTATATCCCTCTGTAGATATACTCTTTGTGTCATACTCATCATTTGCCTTCCCACCTACTCTGTGTCATCTGTAAACTTGGCAATAGTACATTCACTTCCCTCATCCAAGTCATTAATATATATTGTAAATAATTGCGGCCCCAGCACTGATCCCTAGTTACTAGCACTCCACTAGTTACAGGTTACCATCCTGAAAATGGCCCCTGTATCTCAACTCTGTCTTCTATCAATTAGCCAGTCCTCTATCCTGCCCCCAACACCATGGGCTCTTATCTTATTAAGTAGCCTTATGTGTGGTATCTTATCGAATGCCTTTTGGAAATCCAAACATATTACATCTACTGATTCCCCTTTATTATCCTGCTTGTCACCTCTTCAAAGAATTCTAATAAATTTGTCAGGTATGATTTAGACCATAAGACCATAAGACATAGGAGCAGAAATTAGGACATTCGGCCCATCGAGTCTGCTCCACTATTCAATCATATAAGTTTCTCAACCCCATTCTCCCGCCTTCTCCCCGTAACTTTTGATCCCCTTACCAATCAAGAACCTATCTATCTCAGTCTTAAATACACTCAATGACCTGGCCTCCACAGCCTTCTGTGGCAATGCATTCCATAGATTCACCACTCTCTGGCTAAAAAAGTTTCCCCTTCATGAGGCCATGCTGACTCTGCTGAATTATATTATGTATTTCTAAACACTCTGCCATTACATCCTTTATAACAGACTCTGACATTTTCCCAGTGATAGATGTTCAGTTAACTGGCTGATAGTTACCTACTTTTTATCACCCTCTCTTTTTGAATAAGGGTGTTATATTGGCAGTTTTCCAATCCTCTGGGACTTTTCCAGAATCTAAGGATTCTTGGAAGATTACTACCAGTGCATCCGTTATCTTAGCAACTATTTCCTTTAATATCCTAGGACGCTACCCATCAGGTCCAGGTGACTTATCGGCCTTTAGCCCCATTAGTTTCCCTAGTACTTTTTCTCTAGTGATAGTTATTGTATTTATTTCCTCCCCCTTGTTTTGCCCCGTGGGGCAGGATTTTCCCCCCCCGTTGGGGGCGAAGTTGAAAGGCTGGCGTACACAGGCGTGCTTCCGATCGGCGCCCCCGATTAGGGGCGCGGCGCCATTTTACGTGGGCGGGCGAATTAAGGCCCGCCCAGCGTGGCATCTGCATGGAAGCGCTATGCGCTCCCTGTGCGGGCAGGGGGCAGGACCCCAAAATCAAGAGCGCGCTCTTCGCGCATGTACAAGAAAGAGTGCACACTTCCCTGAAGCTAAGTGCTGCCTCAGGGAGATCGGCTGTTCTGTGACAAATATTAAAAATAGAGAATAAAATAATTCCTGATGTGAACCTTCATGTGACACTGACACATGAGTTTGGACATGTCCATAATTTTTACAAAAAAAAATTTAAAACCTACATGAAACCTCATCCCGCCCGTGGATGAGGTTTCATGCTTTTTCTAATTCCCGCCAGGGCTCCTGGCCTGTCCGCCAACCTTAAGGTTGGACAGCTAGGTCCATTAATTAGCTAAATGACTCTGTCGATGGCCTCAATTGGTCACTGACAGGTCGGCAGGCGCGCAGCTAATTTTGCTGCGCCCCACCTACTGGAAAATTTAAATGGGGCGCAGTGACATTGGGAGTTGTGCCCGACGTCACCGCTTGTCATTTTATGCGTCGGTGAGTGGGCCCTGCCCCGCTCACCAATGGGAAAATCCTGCCCATGATTATTTAGTATTTCTGGTATGGTATTAGTGTCTTCTACCTTAAAGACTGATGCAAAGTATTTATTCAACTTCTCTGCCATTTCCTGGTTCCCCATTTTTATTTCCCCAGCCTCATTCTCTAAGGGGCCTATATTCACTTTGGCCTCTCTCTTCCTTTTAATATATTTAAAGAAGCTCTTACTGTCCGTTTTTATATTACTTGCTAGTTTACCCTCAAAGTCTATTTTCTCCCTCTTTATTTTTTTTGATCATCTTCTGTTGATTTTTAAAACTCTTCCAATCCTCTGGCTTACCACTAATCTTTGCCACATTGTATGTTTTTTCTTTCACTGTGATACTATCCTTAACTTCCTTGGTTAACCGTGGTTGGTTTATCCCTTTCCTACAATCCTTCTTCTTCACTGAAATATATCTTTGTTGTGGGTCATGAACTATTTTCTTAAACATCCGCCATTGTTCATCAGCCATCTTTTCTGCTAAACTCCTTTCCCAGTCCACTCCAGCCAACTCTGCCCTCATTCCTTTGTAATTACCCTTATTAAAGTTTAGCACAGTTGTTTCTGAACTAAGTTTCTCACTCTCAAACTGAATGCTAAATGTTATGGTCACTGTTTCCTAGGGGATCTTTTACTCTGGGATCATTTATTAAACCTGCCTTATTACACATTGCCAGATCCAAAATAACCTGATCCCTGGTTGGATCCACAACATATTGTTCCAGGAAACTGTCCTGAATACACTCCATGAATTTTTGCTCGTGGCTACTTCTGCCAGTTTGATTTTCTCAATCTACATGGGAGATTAAAATCATCCATGATTGATATACTGCCTTTTTTACATACCCTCATTATTTCATGACTTATTCTCTGTCCAATAGCATAGCTACTGTTAGGGGGCCTATAGATTACTTCCACCAGTGTATCCCTCCCCTTGTTATTTCTTGCCCCTCCCACACATATGGATTTAAGATCTTCCAATCTAAGATCATTTCTTGCTGTCGTACTTATTCGATCATGTACTAACAAAGGTACCCCACCACTCTTTCCTTCTTGCCTGTCCTTTTGAAAAGTCAAATACCTCTGAATATTTAGTACCCAGCTTTGATCTCCTTGTAACCATGTCTTTGTAATGGCTATAAGATCATACCCATTAACCTCTATTTGTGCCATTAATTCATTTATTTTGTTCCTAATCCTACATACATTTAAGTAAAGAGCCATTAAATTTGCCTTTTTACCATTTTTTCCCCCTTTGACCCTATTTGCTGCTTGTTTTTATGTTTGTACACTCTGTCCCTTCCTGTCACTTCCTTCCCATGCAGTATAAATTGCTGTTCTCTTTGAGATTTGGTATTCTTGCATCTACTCTGAGTACAAGATGAAAAGCTAAAACAGCAAGGGCAGAATTTTCTGCCCATCAGGCAGGCAGGCCCGACCCAATCTCCAGTGGGCGGGGAGCTGATCCCTACCGGAGAAGCGGGCCCTTCCGCCATTTTATGTGAGCGGGCCATTAAGGCCCACCCAGCATGACGTATGGCGGGAAATGGCACGAAAGAGCGCAGATCTCCCTGAGGCTAAGTGCTGCCTCAGGGAAATCGCTAACACTTTTAAAAAATATGAAAAATAGAAAAAAAATTCCCTAACGTGTCCCCCTCATGTCACATGAGATGGGACATGTTCATAATTTACATAATAAGTTTATTAAACTTTTTAAAACCCTACATGAAACCTCATCCCGCCGGTGGATGAGGTTTCATGTTTTTTCTATTGCCCACCGGGGCTCCTGGCCTCTCGCCAACCTTAAGGTTGGACAGGCAGGTCCTTTAATTGTATAACTGATTCTGTCAATGGCCTCAATTGGCCATTGACAGGTCGGCGGGCCCGCAGCTAATTTTGCTACGGACCTGCCTTCCTGAAAATTTAAATGGGCCGGGATGATGTCGGGGGTTCCGCCCAAAGTCATCCCACGTCATTTTACATGTCGGCAAGACCCCTGCTTGCCGACGGCAAAATTCTGCCCCAAGTCTCCATTTTCAGCAATACTCAAGTTCTGTACTACCAAGCAATTAATTGGAGTATCGTGTCTAGTTCTGGGGCAACACTTTCCTGTCACACTCTGGGTATCATTACCTAAGTGGTTGCCCTGCAATGCTGCCATATTCTTTTGCTTTGTAAGCCTACTTATCCCCCCTCCAAAACACTCCCCCCTTCTGAGCTAACTGAATGAGGACTTGGGAGTTTGGTGAGAGGGGAGTTCGGTGAATGGATCTTTTGGGGGGGGGGGGGTGCAGAGATGTGTTTGTTTCCCTTCTGTCTTTCTCTTCCCATAGAAATTGGTTCTTGCTCTAATACAGGGAATGGAGCTAGCTGTTTGGTGAGTATCTGGAAGTGGTTAAGTTCTAATCTATCCCTAAGGTTTAAAATTGTACACAAATTGGTGGTAAAGTTAATAAAATATATAAGAAAACAACAAATAGGTGATTAATATAATTAAGCAATTATTTAAAACACAAGGATGGCAGGACAGGTGATGTGTCAAGGCTGCAGCATGTGGGAGCTCCTTGGTAACATTGTGATCCAGGGAAAACACGTTTGCAGTAAGTGTTTGCGGCTTGAGGAACAGCAGCTCAGAGTCATTGAGATGGAGGCTGAGCTGCAGAATCTGCAACACATCAGGGAGAGGGAAAGTTACCTGGATGCTTTATACCAGGAAGCAGTCACACCGCATAGGATAGGGTCTTCTGATTTGGTCAGTGGCCAGGGACAGGAAGATGTGACTGCGAGTGAGACAGGTAAGAGGACCCAGAGGGCAGGAATGCAGGAGTGTGAGCCTCTGCAATTGTCCAATAGGTTTGAGATTCTCTCAGCTTGTTTGGATGAGAGCAGGGTGGATCAGCAAACTGACCATGGCACTGTAGTACAGGAAGCCATTAAATTGGGTTGGAGGGCGGGGGGTAAAAATGAGTGTAGTGGTATTAGGGGACAATATAGTGACGGAGATTGATACTGTTCTCTGTAACAAAGAACGAGAGTCCAGACGGCTTTGTTGCCTGCCTGGTGCCAAGGTTTGGGACATCTGCTCAGGGCTGGAGAGGAACTTGCAGTCGGAGGGTGAGGACCCAGTGGTCATGGTCAATGTAGGTACAAGCAACATAGGAAGGATGAGGAAGGAGACTCTGCATAGTCAGTATGAGGAACTAGGCACCAAATTAAGAAGCAGAACCTCAAAGGTAATAATTTCTGGATTATTACCTGAGCCACATGCAAATTGGCATAGGACAAATAAGATTAGAGAATGCGTAGCTCAAAGACTGGTGTGGGAGAAATGGGTTCTGGTTCGTGGGGCACTACACCAGTATTGGGGAAAGTGGGATCTGTACCATTGGGACGATCTATACCTGAACCGTGCTGGGGCTGGTGTCCTCGTGGGCTGCATAACTAGCGAAGTAGAGAGGGTATTTATCTGAATGGTGGGGGCAAGGGATCAAATTTAGGAAAATATGGTAAACCAAAGTATACAGACAAGGCAAAAGAGAAACGTATTAATGTGGGAAATGATAAACAGACTGAGACAGGAAGGGACAGAGAGTACAAATCTAAGAGTAAATCAACAAATAAGGCTAGACACTACAAAAATAATTTAAGGACAAAACTAAAGGCTCTAAATCTAAAGCATTCGAAACAAAACAGGTGGACTGATAGTGTAAATAGAAGTAAATAAGTACAATCTGATAGCCATTACAGCAACATGGCTACAGGATAACATAGAGTGGGACCTGACTATTGAAGGCTATGTGACATTTAGGAAGGACAGGAAGTTAGGAAAAGGTGGAGGGGTGGCTCTGTTAATTAATGATGGTATTAGCACATTAGAGAGGGTTGACCTAAGTTCAAGAAACCAGGATGTAGAAATGGTTTGGGTTGAGATGAGGAATGATAAAGGCAAGAAGTCACTTGTGGGAGTGATGTACAGGCCCCCTAATTGTAACTACACTGTAGGACAGTATAAGAGAAAATGGGAGCCTGTCAGAGAGGTACAACAACAATCATGGGGGATTGTAATCTACAAACAGACTGGAAAATCAGATTGGCAAAGATAGCGTAGATGAGGAGTTCATAGAATGTTTACAGGATAGTTTCTTAGAACAGCATGCTCTGGAGCCAATCAGAGAGCGGGCTATACTAGACTAGAGCTGGTATTGGGCAACGAGATAGGATTAATTGATAATCTCATAGCGAAGGCACCCCTAGGTGGCAGTGATCATAATATGATTGAATTTTACATTCATTTTGAGGGAGAAACGAGTATGTCCAAAACTAGTAGTTTAAACTTAAATAAGGGCAATTATGAGGGCATGAAAGGAAAAGCAGGACAAAGCAGCCTGCTTGATTGACACCACATCCACAAACATTCACTCCCTCCATGACTAACGCATAGTAGCAGCAGTGTGCACCATTTACAAGATGCACTGCAGGAATTCACCAAGGCTCCTTAGACAGCACCTTCCAAACCCATGACCACTACCACCTAGAAGGGCAAGGGCAGCAGATAGATGGGAACACCACTACCTGGAAGTTCCCCTCCAAGTCACTCACCATCCTGACTTGGAAACATATCACTGTTCCTTCACTGTCACTGGGTCAAAATCCTAGAACTCCCTTCTTAACAGCACTGTGGGTGTACCTTCACCACACAAACTGCAGCGGTTCAAGAAGGCAGCTCATCACCAACTTCTCAAGGGCAACTAGGGATGGGCAATAAATGCCAGCCCAGCCAGCAAAGCCCACATCCTATCAATTTTTTTTTTAAATGAAAGCGGAGCTAGCTAAAGTGATCTGGCAAATGAGGTTAAGGGGTGGGTCAACAGAGGCTCAGTGGCAGGCATTTAAAGGGATATTTCATAACACACAGAATATATACATTCCAATGAAGTAGAAAACTTCCAAGGGGAGTGCCCACCATCTGTGGTTAACTAAAAAAATTAAAATTAAAGACAGTATCAAACTGAAAAGAAAAGCATATAATTACGCAAAGTTGGGCGCAGGTCAGAAGATTGGAAAGAATATAAAGAACAGCAAAGAATGACAAAAAGATTAACAAGGAGGGAAAAATTAGAGTGTGAGAGAAAGATAGTTAGTAATATAAAGGCGGATATTAAGAGTTTCTATAGATATTTAAATAAGTGTTAACAAAGTGAGCATTGGTCCTATAGAAAGTGTGTCTGGGGAACTGATAATGGAAAATAGGGAGTTGGTGGATAAATTAAACAGATATTTTGCTTCGGTCTTCACTATAGTGGACACAAATAACATCCTGGAAATAGCTGTAAATCAGGAAATAGAAGGGAGGGAGGAACTCAGGAAGATTACAATCACCAGGGAAATGATATTAAGCAAATTGTTGGGCCTGCGTGTTAACAAATCCCCAGGTCCGGATGGACTTCACCCTAAGGTCTTGAATGAAGTGGCTAGTGAGATAGTTGATGCATTGGTTTTAATTTTCCAAAATTCCCTAGATTTGGGGAAGGCGTCTTCCATTAGATTGTAAAATAGCAAATGTGACTTCTTTATCCAAAAAGGAAGAGAGACAGAAAGCAGGAAACTACAGGTCAGTTAGCCTAACATGTGTCATAGGGAAAATGTTAGAAGCTATTATTAAAGATGTTATAGGGCACTTAGAAAAATTCAAGGCAATCAGGCAGAGTCAGTATGGTTTTGTAGAAGGGAAATCATGTTTAACCAATTTATTGGAGTTCTTTGAAGGAGTCACATCTACTGTGGATAAAGGAGAACCGATGGTGTACTGTACTTAGATTTCCAGAAGGTTTTTGGTAAAGTACCACATCAAAGGCTATTGCAGAAAATAAAATCTCATGGTGTAGGGGGTAACATTTTGGTATGGATAGAAGATTGGCTAGCTAGGAGGAAGCAGAGAGTTGGAATAAATGGGTCTTTTTCTGGTTGGCAGGATGTGATGAATGGTGTGCCACAGGAATCAGTGCCGGGGCCTCAACTTTTTACAATTTATATAAATGACTTGGATGAAGGGACCAAATGAATGGTTGCTAAATTAGCTGATGACACAAAGATAGGTAGGCAGATTTCCTTCCCGAAAGGACGTTAGTGAACCACTTGGGTTTTTATAGCAATCGCTTCACAGTCATTATTAGACTTTTAATTCCAGATTTTTATTGGATTCATTTCCACCATCTGCTGTGGCAGGATTCAAACCCAGGTCCCCAGAGTTTTACCCTGGGTCTCTGGATTACTAGTTCAGCAACAATACCACTACACCACTGCCTTCTGTTGCAATAGTATAAATGAAGGTGTGAGGAATGAACACACTTAGAGAGATAGTGCATTAAAAATATTAGGCTAGAACCTCCTTAACCACATGTGTGGTCGAGGGTGGGAGGGGGAAAGGGAAGAGATAGAGAGGGAAAGAGAGAGAGAGAGAGAGGAGAAGGGAGAATGTCCTGTGCGCTGACACTTTTTGTTGGTCCAATCCAAAATTATTAATAGCATCCATTTTTTTCAGAATAGGCTAAATTAACAAGGTCTCTCAAATGTTACTCGTTAATGCTGAATGTACACCATTGAGCCTTTATGGCAGTGTCTCAAGGTTACCCTTCCCTGGAAAATGTTGCACACCTTTTCCACACACTTGTATTTGTTTTTTATAAAAATATTGCACCCACATGATCCAAATTTATGGTATGAGGCAACACATGTATACAAACATACTTCAAACAGTGCAAACTTAACAAATCCAGGTGATAGTTTTATTTCCAAAAGTGACTAAAAACTGTGGTTCTTCTCCATTTATTTTTAAGAAAACATATATCATGCTGAATCTACTTGTAATCTATTTTGGACCTCTCTAGTCCTGTGGAAATTGCCCAATTATCTCCAGCATTTCCTCATAACAGGAGATTCTCATTCCCAGTATCATCCTGCCGAATCTCAATTAGACGTCAGTGCCTTTTAAGTTCTTCATATAATGAGTTACCCAAAACTATACACAGTACTCCAATTATTGCTTTGTAAAAAAAATTATGATCTCTTTGCCTTTACAATCTTGTGCTATTAGTTTTTCATATATTATTGACCTAACTTATAATTTCAGGGAATTATGTGTTTGAATCCCAGGTCTCTGTTCATTCACACCTTCAAGTTTCCTTCCTCTGAGCAAAGGGTTAGCAGACACAATGAGCCAAATGGCTATACCTTCTGCTCTGTAAACTGCTTTGACTTCATATTTATTTACATGTTACAGATTAAATGATGCCAATGTGCCCTATATCTGTAAACTATTCCCAAAAAACACAGAGTTGGGGACTTTAAGTGTCTAATGTGCCAACGTATCCATATCCATCCAGTATAACTCCCCTTGTGTTTCTGTACTTTCCCCAAGTGCCTTCAGACTCCAGTTATCCGAACTTCCTATTGTCACACTCCGCTATAGGTATCTCAGAATGATGGACATTGCAAAATATCAAAACTCTTATTTGCAGCCTCTGGATTTTAAGTCAGTCTGACAGGGTGCTTACACCCGGTATAGTTATAGTTCAGCAATGCCACACAGCAACCCCTGCTGGTACATCTGAGATATTACAGCAATACTGCATTGACCACTTGGGCATCATTCCACTTGGGAACAAACTGTCTAATATCATGCTTATGATCTTGGGATTTGCTCAGAATGCATGTTTGGTCATTTCATTTGATGCATACTTTCATAATAAAAATGATTTATATATATATATATATATATGTGCGTAAGTGGTGTGTGCTTTGGCTCAACACATATTGGGAGTAAAAATGAAGGTGTTGCAATAAACTTCAGCATTCTCCTATTAGCAGTCCATCATTCATTCTATGATGATGAGTGTACTGCACTTAGCTCATACTGATCCACAGAACATAATTTTGAAAGAACGTTATTTCCTATTTATAGTTGCAAGAACTAAATTGCACTGCTTGAGTTTCCGGTGTTTACATTTACTAGACCAATAAATTCAGTGAGGAACGGATTCAAAAGTGAACTCCAACCGAGAAAAATGTAAAAAATTTCAGTGTAAAATCACAGAGAAGAAAACACCAACTTAAAATGTTTGGGTCAGAATGTCCCTGCAATTTTCCCAGAATAATCAAACGCAAGAAGTACGGAAACAATTAAGCTGCTTTATTTCGGTAAATAGTAAAACAACACAATAGTAACAATTGATTGAGAACAGAGTAGCTCATTAGCTCACAAGTGGCACTTTCACAATGGGGCCCCAAGCATTGAAAACTGCTTTGTTTGGTGATGGCTGGTTATATCCACATGGGGATGCAGGTATCCTCCTGGTCTTCCTCTCACATCCTGTGGAGGTCATTTTAAAATCACTATAGCGTGTCAACAGCACACCAGGATAGGTCTCTCACCACTGGGAATAATTTTCTGTAAAATGGAGAAGTTCCCAAAGATATGGGAAACCAAATCTTATTACTTAGCGGGATTATACTTTAACGTTTGACATGATGAAATAAAGTCCCTGATCCACTGCTTCTCTTGAGATTATTTCCATATGAATTGTCTTAATTATAGTATCACAGAATTGTTAGAAAGAGGCTATTTGGCCCATCATGTCTACACTGGCTCTCCAAATGAGCAATTCCCTTACTGCCAATCTCTCACCTTCTCCCCGTAGCCCTGCACATTCTTCCTTTTCAGATTACAGCATAATTCCCTCCTGAATGCTTCAATTGAACCTGCTTCCACCTTACTCTCAAGCAACACATTCCAGACCTTAACCGCTTGCTGCATGAGAAAGCTCTTCTCATTTCACTTTTGCTCCTTTTGCCAATCATTTTAAATCTGCACCCTCGTTCTCAATCCTTTCATGAGTGGGAACAGTTTTTCCCCTATCTACTCTGTCCAGAACACTCATGATTTTGAACATTTCTATCAAATCTCCTCTCAGCTTTCTTTTCCCCAAGGAACACAATCCCAATTTCTCCAATCTGTCTTCATACCTGATGTCCCTCATCCTTGGACTATTCTAGTGAACCTGCACTCTTTCCAATGCCTTCACATCTTTCTTAAAGAGCGGTGTCCAGAGTTAGACACAATACTCCAGTTGAGGCTGAACTCGTGTCTTATACAAGTTCAACATAACCCTGTTCAACATGCTCTTGTACTCTATGCCCCTATTAATAAAGTCCAAGATACTGTATGTTTTATTAACCACTCTCTCAACCTGTCCTGTCAACTTCAATGATTTACGCAAATATAAACCAGGTCCCTATGCTCCTGCACCCCCTTTAGAGCTGTGCCCTTTATTTTCTCTTGTCTGTTCCAAGATTTTGACCCAGGACAGTGAAGAAACGGCGATATATAAGTCAGGTTGGTGTGTTGCTTGGAGGGGAACTTGAAAATGATGGTGTTCCCATGCACCTACTATCCTTGTCCTTCAGAGCTCACAGGTTTGAAAGGTGCTGTTGAAGGAGTCTTGATGATTTGGTGTAGTGCATCTGGTAGATGGTACCCACTGCTGCCGCTGTGTGTCGATGGTGTAGGGAGTGAATGTTTCAGTTGGTGGATGGGGTCCCAATCAAGTGGGCTGATTTGTCTTGGATGGTTTCGAGCTTCTTGAGTTGTTGGAACGGCACTCATCAAGGCAAGTGGAGAGTATTCCAACACCCTCCTGACTTGTGCCTTGTAGATGGCGGAGAGGCATTGGGGAATCAGAAAGTGAATTACAAAAGTCCCAGCCTCTGACCTGCCCTTGTAGCCACAGTATTTATATGGCTGGTCCAGTTCAGTTTCTCATCAGTGGTAACCCCTGGATGTTGATAGCAGGAGATTCAATGGTGGTAATGCCATTGAGTGTCAAGGGGAGATGGTTAGATTCTCTCTTCTTGAAAATGGTCATTACCTCGCACATCCCACATCAGCCCAAGTTCAAATGTTGTCCAGGTCTTGCAGTCTATGGACACGGTCTTTTTCAGTATCTGAGGAGTCACGAATGGTACTGAACATCATGAGTGAACATCCCCACTTCTGACTTTATGATGGAGGAAAGGTCATTGATGAAGCAGGTGAAGATGATTGGGCTGAGGACACTACCCTGAATGCCTGCAGTGATGTCCTAGAACTGAGGTGATTGACCTGCAAATACCACAACCATCGTTCTTTGTGCTAGGTATGACTCCAACCAGTGGGGAGTTTTCCCTCTGATTCCCATTGCTAGGGCTGCTTGACGCCACACTCAGTCAAATGCTGCCTTGATGTCAAGGGCAGTCACTCTCACCTCATCTCTTGAGTTTGGTATGTCCATGTTTGGACCAAGGCTGTAATGAGCCAGGAGCTGAGTGGCCCTGAAAGAGTCCAAACTGAGCATCAGTGAGTAGGTTATTGCTGAGTAAGTGCCACTTGATAACATTGTTGTTGACACCTTCCATCCCTTTGCTGATCCTCTTCCATCAGCAGAGTAGACTGATGGGGCAGTAATTGACTGGGTTGGATTTGTCCTGCTTTTTGCGGATAGGGTATACCTGAGCAATTTTCCACATTGTTGGGTAGATGCCAGTGTTGTATCAGTACTGGAACAACTTAGCTAAGGGCACAGCTAGTTTTGAAGCACAAGCCTTCAGTACTAGTGCCAGAATGTTGTCAGGGCCCATAGCCTTTGCACTATCTGGTGCCTTCAGCTGTTTCTTGATATGACGTGGAGTGAATTGAATTGGCTGAAGACTGGCATCTGTGATGCTGGGGGCCTCTGGAGGAGGCAGAGATGCCCCTGCTATTTGCTGTGCCTACTGCAGAAAAACTCACTATAAAGATAGTGACGCATCAGAAAGAGGGGCCTTGATCTTTTATGGGAAAGTTGGTTAGGCTTCCTGTTCTATTCCTAGCTTCCTAATCATTGATGCATATTCCTTGATATTTCTGTCCTTCATAATGAACAATTTGGCTGGATCAATTTTGTCAATTCTCTTGTGATGTGATGAGTGCATGCGTAATATTAATTTTTAATTTAATCAGCTGCTCAAAAATGCATATTGAATTTGTTTAAAGGGACTTGTAATGCAAGCAAAGACACTGACTTAAGATGGCTGCCACAGGTCACCTGACACATCTGCAATTACAAGTTGCTCAAGTTTGGAGGTTTTCAATGTGGATTACAATTAGGACGTCCCAAGGCAACTTCCTATGGAATTTCCCACCTGGGAATGTCAAGAATTACTTCAAAGGCGAACTGAAGCTTGTAACTGGCTCTCACAATTTGCATCGCTATTTAGCTACATTTGAAGCCACTAGGAAGAGACAGAAAGACTACAGGGACAATGGCTATATAGAAGGCATTGTTATGTTCTTCCTCGTTCATCACAGGGAAGAATGGTTCAGAAGTGAAGGCTGGGACAGTTAAAAAAGCTAAGCACCTAGGCCATAATGATACCCTTATCGATAGAGCTAATCAATTATCTTCTGTGGAATACTTAAATCATTATGGAGAGAGAGGCCATGTGACCAGGATCACCATTTTTGAAATGTCTTTTTTATAACACCCTGGTTGCTTTTGGCAGTCTGAAGAAAGAAGTCAGCAAATGGACAAGTAACACCATCTCTCTCCCTGCTATCTCACGTTTGGAGTCCTATCTCTGTTACATTTTGGAATCCACCACAGAGATAAAGAATCTGAGTAGAAAGGAACCCCAGGTGCAACAGGTTCACTGTTGAAGAGGATGGATTACAGTTTATAAGAGACTGTCTCCAGAAATGGCAATTTACATCTGCTGCAATCCCACTGGAATTTCAAGACCACCATTAAAAAAAAACTGCCTAAGCCACAAACAACAGCAAAGGACTCGTAAACAGTGAACTCTCTATTTTTTGCCATTTATCATCCAATCTTAATTTGGCCAAAAGTTAAACTCCTCTACTGTATAATATAACTTTGCGTGTGTGTGAGTATGTGAGTTGCGAAGGTCGAAATGTGTGCTTTCCTTTTTTTTACCTGGGTGGGTCTTTAGCTCAATAAAAACAAACCCCTTTGTATTTAAACTCAAGAAAGCCTGTTGGACTAAGTTCTTTGCAATCAGCATGCAAATGGTTAAGTACAGACACTAAATTGACACCTTCAGCCTTTATAAATTAAAAAAAACTATTATGATCAATCAAAGAGTGGGAAGGAAAGGACAAGTCCTGGCATCTGTCCTCACCATGTTGCAATGCTCTTCATAATGATCTTTACGTCAAAGTTTCCTCTTTTCCAAAACACAAACAAACCCAACTTCCTTAACCTTTTGCTGTGACTTGTATCAAAATCATCTTTATTGCTGACCACTATAATATTGCTGATTGGTAATAATATCATTGAGAAAGATGTGATGAGAACTACATGCTCCAGCTGAGGTCTGAACAACACATCAACAATTCTTCAGATTTATCTTCCAGTACAGCTGGGTGCTTTATTTGCCTTTTAAAAACTGTACCATGGTACTATGCTCATTGTTTTTTTTGGAATTATTAATCATACTTGTTAAAATAAAAATAAAATTATGAACTTTACATAGATGCAAGAATCTTTTATCATTACCATTTTCCCATCCCTTTCCTTATCGTCCAGAGTGAGAAATAGAAGCTACGTACAAATTATATTAATGCAGACCATTTCCTTCTGCAGTCTATCTGGAATTGATTTATTTAAATGACCATTTTAATATTTACATGACAGGACAAAGATCTATAATATCATGCTGACACATGTGTATATTTCTAGTTAATCATCACTCATTAAACCAGTGTCGGATCATGTGTCTAGCATGACACAATTTACCACATATCTGAACTATTACCCAGATCACTTACTTGTAATTCCCCAATACTGCCCATCTGTCCAAATCTCACCCAACCAATGTGGAGACCCTTGATTCACATTGTTTTTTTTTAAACTCTATTTTTGACTTCAGCTCCATCTTTGCCTGGTAACCTGGTCCCACCCAATATAAACCTCATGTTTAAAACACATTGAGGGGTGACATGATCAAGCTGCTTTAGAGTTTAAAGGGTTTAATAGGGTAAATACAGACACATTGCTTCATCTGGTGGAGAAATCAAGAACAAGGGGAGACTTCAATGATACAAATATAGACCCAAAAAATAAAAGTGTAAAGGGGACAGATGAGAAAGAATTCCTAAAATGTGTACGAGAGAATTTTCCTGATCAATGTGCTTTCAGTCCAACAAGGGAGGAAGCAGTGCTGGGTCTAGTTTTGGTGAACAATGTGGGGCAAATTATTCATGTTTAGTGGGGGAGCATTTGGCAAACAGTGAGCAAAGTCTCACTATATTTAGAGTAGTTATGGAACAGGGCAAGAAGTAATCAAACAAGAAAGTACCCGATTGGAAGAGAACTAACTCCATTGCGTTGAAAATGGATCTGGCCCAGGCAGGATCAAAGATTGGTAAGTAAAACAGCAACTGGGTGAAGCTTCAAAGAGAAAATAATTCTGGTAAATAATGAAGTACATTCCAATGAGGGGAAAAGACATCCAAAGCCAGAGCTCCCTGAATGACTAAACATACAGAGAACAACATGAAACAGAAAAAAAAGGTTATGATAAATGTCAGGTTCATAATCAGTAGAGGACCAAGCTGAATACAAAAAGTACTGCAAAAAAAGAGGGGTAAGGGGAGTGTATGAGAATAGATTAGCAGGTAACATGAGAGGGAACACAAAAGTCTTATGTAAACATTTAAATAGTAAAATGATTAAAATGAGGAATGGTAGGCACGACTCAGGAAGGAAAAGGAAATCTTATGGAGCAGAGGGTATGGCTGAGGGACTAAATGAGTATTTGCAACTGTCTTCATGAAAGATGACGACGCTGCCAATGTCACAGTAAAGGGGGACGTAGTAGAGAAATTGGATAGGATAAAAATAAGAGGCAGTACCTAAAAGGTATCTCATAGTAGAAAAGACACCCAATCCAGGTGGGTTGCATCATAGGTTGCCTAGGGAAGTTCGGGTAGAAATTGTGGCAGCTTTGGCCAAAATCTTGCAATGGTTCTTAGATATGGAAGTGATGCCTGAGGGCTGAAGGAACACAAGCGTTACATACCTGTTCAAAACAGGGGAGAGGGATAAACTACAAAACCAGTCAGCCTAGCATAAATGGTGGGAAAACTTTACAAGACTTTTTAAATTTTTTCACAAGGTGTGGGTATTGCTGGCTAGGCCAGCACTTATTCCCCATCCCTAATTGCCCTCGAGAAGGTGTAATGTACACCCACAGTGCTGTCAGGGAGGGAGTTCTAGGATTTTGACCCAGTGACAGTGAAGGAACGACGCTACATTTCCAAGTCAGGGTGGTAAGCAGTTTGGAGGGGAACTTGCAGGTGGTGGTGTTCCCAGGTATCTGCTGCCCTTGTCCTTCTAGATGGTGGAGGTCGCGGGTTTGGAAGGTGCTGTTGTAGGAGCTGTTGAAGGAGCTTTGGTGAGTTCCTGCAGTGCATCTTGTAGCTGGTGCACACTGCTGCCACTGTGCATCGGTGGTGGATGGGGTGGATGTTGGAGGTGGTGGATGGATTGCCAATCAAGTGGGCTGCTTTGTCCTGGACTTACAAAAAGGCATTTGATAAAGTATCAAGCACAACAGATTTGTTAGCAATAAAGGGGGTGTGGATGTGTAGATACAGAATTAGCTAAGGGAGAGAAAGCAGAGTAATGGTGAATGGTTGTTTTTCAGACTAAGGTGTAGAATAGTGATGTCCTGGAATTCACATTGTTGAGATCAATTCACTTTTTGATATATATATATATATATATAAATGATTTGGACTAGGGTAAATGGTACATCATTTCAAAGTTTGCACATGACACAAAAGTCAGAATAGTGAGGAGGTTGTAACAGGCTTTGGGGGGAACGTAGACATGCAGACACATGGCAATGAAATTTAACACAGAGAAATGTGAAGTAATATGTTTTGGTAGGGAGAATGGGGAGAGACAATGCAAACTATATGGCAACATGCCAATGGGAGTACACATTCAATTCTTTAGAAGGTGGCAGGATAAGTTGACAAACTCTATAAAAGGCCTGTTAGGCCCCAGCTGGAATATTATGTTCAAATCTGAGTGCCAAACTTTAGGGAAGATGTCAAGGCCTTAGATAAGGAGCAGAGGCGATTTACTCTAGTACCGGTGATGAAAGACTTCAGTAATGTACTAAGATCAGAGAAATTGGGGTTGTTCTCCTTAGAACAGAGAATGTTAAGCAGAGATTTGATAGAGGCATTCAAAATCATGAAGGGCTTTGGTAGAGTAAATAAGGGGCAACTGTTTCTAGTGGTAGAAGGGTCTGTACCAAAGGTCACGGATTTAAGGAAATTGGCAAAAGAGTCAGAGGTGACATCAGGAAAAAATATTAATGAGGTTTTGGCCAAAATCTTGCAATCCTTCTTTGAAATGGGAGTGATCTGGCAGCTAGTTGTGTTAATCTGAAAGGGTGATAGACGTAGATTCGACAATAACTTCGAAAAGAAATTGGATCAATAGTTGAAATAGAAAATTTTCAGGTCTGTGGGAAAGAGCAAGGGAATGGGGGTAGTTGAATAGCCCTTTCATAGAACTGGTACAGACACAATGTGCAAAATGGCCTCCTTTTGTGTTGCACTATTCTATGATTCTAAGGGGATATAATTTTAATATTAGAGCCAGACCATTCTGGAGAAAGGTCAGGAAGCATCTTTTCAACACAAAATAGTAGAAATTAGTAACATTCTCCCCTAAAGGGCTGCAGATACTGGGTAACTGAAGCTTGAGATGGATAGATTTTGTTAGGTAAAGATATCAAGGGATATGGAGCAAAGACAAAAAATAAAGTTGAGATGTAGGTCAGGTATGATCTAACTAAATGGCAGAGCAGGATTGAGGGGCTAAATAGTCTTCTCCTGTTCTTATGTTCCTTTTACCACCACACCACCCACCCAAAGGGAGAAAAGAAAAAGAGAAGAGGGAAGATGGGTGACAGTGAGAACAGAAGCTCGGCAGCCAGGAAAGATTAGTTACATTATAAATCTTACATTAGCATTAATTTCCTGGCAATTTTTCTGATTATAAATTCCTCTGTACAGCACTGGCATAAGGTTCAAATTCCAACTTGACATTTTTTCATAAACATCTTCCATTACAAATGTAGACACAGAAATCTAAAACAGAAAAATACAAATAAGGATAAAATATGATTTTAAAATAGGAATTTAAAATTGAGGCCATTGACAGAGCAATTAAAATAATTAGAGGTCCTGCCTGTCGAACCTTAAGGTTGGTGGGCAGGCCAGGAGCCCTGGTGGTAACTAGAAAAAACATGAAATCTCATCCACGGGCAGGATGAGGTTTCATGCAGGGTTTTAAAAATTTTAATAAAGTTGTTTTGGAAATTATGAACATGCCCCAATTCATGTGACAGTGTCACATGAGGGGACATGTAAGGGAATTTGTTTTTCTATTCTTAATATTTTTGAATGTAGAGGTGATCTCCCTGAGGCAGCACTTAGCCTCAGGGAGATGAGTGCGCTCTTTCATGTGCATGCACGAAAGAGTGCACTCTTGATTTTAGGCATTCCCCCTGCCCGCACAGGGAGCGCATAGCGCTTCCCTGCGGACATCATGCTGGGCAGGCCTTAATTGGCCCACCCAAGTAAAATGGTGCCGTGCCCACCCGCCCATCAACTTCCCCCCCAACAGGGTGAAAATTCAGCCCATAGTGTGCAAAATCTCCCCAGTTGGGAAACTGGCTCACTTATGTTAAATATCGTCTATATGCATACATTTCCTATCCCAAAAAAGTATAGTTATGGTCCAAACAAATCGATTTCCATTTGTCAAAAGTTTTGTGTAAAGCGTTTATGTTAAAATTAAATGTTAACATTTATAATGTAATTTGCTATTTCCCTGCCACGTCAATGGTGTGGTACACTAGACATGTCCATGGCAACATAGTTTAGGCCTTAGGAACTAATTTTAGTGAAAAAACGCCATAGACATTATACAGGTACATGTGTATAATTAATTAACAACAATTTACCACCAATTAATGTGAAACTTTGTAACTTTCTCTTTCACCAAAGTTTGTAAATCTTCCATAGATGGTATTTATAAGGCACAGTGCACCTTGGTGCAGCTTCTAGTTTCTGTCCAGCAGTTGCGAGCAATATTTTAATTCTCAGAACAATTCTGAAAATGCTGACTCATGAGGCTTACCAGATCCACTTTCCATCCAGAACGCAATTGGATGCTGCTCGTCCTTTCCCATGATGTGACCTGGTGGAGCTGCTTGTTATTGACTGTGTTTACTTTCTCCTACTGGCCTGGAGAGGTTATTCTGATTATTTGAGCTGGCCACAATGTCTCAATATAATGTGCTGATATTCCTATGGTGCTGAGGTTTGGCACACAACATTTTAGCAGTACCCAATAAACAGCAACCAAGGAAGCAAAGCATACACAATGATCAAAAAACATTTGAACCCAATGCATTTTGTCCTAGCATTTTTCCAACGAACACACAAAAAGGCTAAAGTGCGCATGATCTGTTGCCGAGTGAGTTGAGTTTTTTGCCTAAGGTTGCCTACTATTAAATACAGACTTATCAAACATGCAATTAGCCACAACTGGATACCCAATTATCCATGCATAGCCCAGGGCTAATGCAATACACAACACTGGAGTGTTACAAATTAAAAGCAGAAAATAATGGAAATGTTCAGCAGATCTGGCAGCACCTGTTGGAAGGGTAGCAGAGTTGATGTTTCAAGCCTATGACCTTTTATCAGGTCATCAATCCGAATCATTAGTTCTGTTTTTCTCTCTCCACAGAATGCTGCCAGACCTGCTAAGCATTTCCACCATTTTCTGCTTTTATCTCAGGTTTCCAGTATCCGCAATATTTTGCTTATATACTTGTCTATCACACTTTGACCTTCTAGTGGCTAGGTGGCACTGTATGGACTCACCTCCCACCTACCTTTCACTGTATTATTCTATCACTTTCCTGCTGCAACCTTTTCAACAAATCACCATTTATGTACATTAGTTAAGTCCTCTTTTTCGCACTTCTGTAACTTTTATTCCAAACTTGCTGTTTTAACCCTATCCACGGACCTTGCATCTATGCTCAAGTGGTCAGATTTTCAAACTGCATTCAGGAACACGACACCCAGGTGAATTCTGGGTCCCTACCTTGCACTTGAACTATGTCACACTTGCACCACAATCTTTACATTCAAATGGCCTAATTAGCCATGATGCTAGGTACATAGGCCATCTGTCCCATTGAATGGCAGATCAAATCAAACAGCATGTTCCTTTGGTTGTTCGCAATAGGCAGAGTACTGACCATACTCAACCAGCCTATGCTTGCAAAATTCCGAACGTAATGTCAAACATTAGGGTGTGATTCTGTGATTGGACAGCACTTGCTGAACAACCCTAAGTGTGCTAAGAATTACTTTATTAACCAATTTAAGGTTATCAGTCAGGCTCACTTATGCTTGCTAGAAGCTACAATATTCATATGCAGTGACCCATGTTCTACATTGCGCCTTTTTTGAATTAAACAAATGTATGGAGGCCAATAACTCCCTGGTGCATTCTCCATGGCAATGCCTCAACCAATCAGCCCCCTTTTCTCATGCAGTATAAATTGTTGCTCCCTTTGAAATTTGGCATTCCTGCAACTATCCTGATGAGTGCAAGACAGGAAGCTTTGACCGCATGTCCCTTTTTTCAGCAGTACTTAAGTTCTATACTATCAAACAAATGGTTGTGAAATACAATATCATAATATAGGAAACACATCATTCAATTTAGCTACAGCATGTCAAGATAATTTGTTTTATACATTTCCAAAGGGAGCTGTTAATATTTTAAATGTGAGAATTGTCTTCCATGAAGCTCAGAGATTAATCTCCAATTTATTTCCTTCTTTTGGAAAATGCAAAGAGCTTCACAAATCCTCACAAAATGGTTTTATCTCCTCTTCATTTCAAATCATAAATTTAGCAATGCGTATTGAAAATTCTGCAAACTGAAGATGCTCAGAAAAACATAGTGGTTGGAAAGCCTTTTCTAGGGCTAAACTATCCAGCTGAAGCCCTGCGTTTTGAGAAAGGCTGTGGAGATTTGAGGAAAATATTATTATGGAAGACAACTTAATGTACAGACTTAATCATGTTATTGTAAAATATGTAGTTTATTATATTTTAAAGAATCCTATTTTGGACATTACAAATTGAGGTTACTGTGTGAAGATTTGTGATTTTCTTTTCCCTCCCAAAAATGTCTTGGATTGGCATGTTCCAATTGTTTTGATCTTCTTGCGTTTGTATGCCCTTCTCCTTCAGGATTGGTCATCCTTAATAGGTATGAGAAGTTTCTCATTTGCAGCTTGTAACCATTTATATTACTTTTGATTCAAACTATGTTTGAATTGGAGCCATTTGACAAATATTGTTTAGATACGATTTTCTAACTATAAAATGTTGACAAAGTGTGACTCAAAAGTTGACACAGCAACTAAGGTTCATGTGGAAGGAAGTTGTTTAATACATTATCACTATCTTTGAGTTTCTGTGAATATAATTCCTATTTATTACATCAGTAATCTATGACTACTACATGGACCATTAAGATTTGAGAACTACATTTCACAACAAATTTAAAAGGTAGTCATTACAGTTCCATAGCAAAATCTGAAAATGTAAGTGAGTTGAAACAATTCTAGCAATTCATGATTTGTGATTGATAGTTTGAGTTAACTGTAATTATTTAAAATATTTAATTCTAATCGAAAGTTCACTAACAAATGGTCAAGACTAGCAAAGATCTGCATCTGATTAAAAAGCAGCTCCACTTAATTCTATTGTAGGGTGTTGGGTACAGTTCAATTGGTCTGAAGAAGCCTTTGTAGTCATACACAGGTTAGCTGTAAGTCTTTATTGAATTTTAGAACAGTTTACAAATATTCAGTAAAGGATGCAAACTAGGAGCTGTCTCTATGCTTCCTATCTAATAACACAGAGCAATCACACAGCTCTGTCCAACACTTGATCGACTCTGGGTGCGGGTCATGTGCCTCTTACATCACATCAACCCTATATACTACACCTCCCCCAAGTCCTTACCGATGCATTTTAAGTTTACCTTATGTCTTACATTGTTGTTACTTTCATTTATTTACAATGTCATTACTACATTATCACTACCCCCATTTTCCTCTTCAAGTCCTTGAATTCACAGGTTCAGGCTGTCTGGAGGCCTTATAGCCCTTCCATATCTCATTCGCATTACTGTAGGAGGACATTCTTCTCATGAATGGATATTATATTTGTAAGGAGTGAGAAATATAAACTGCTGCAACCAAGTTAGTTCCAATGGGTTTGAACACAAGACCACAAGAAATAGGAGCAGAAATAGGCTATATGGCCCACTGAGCCTGCCCTGCCATTCGATACAATCATGGCTAATCTTGGGCTTCAACTCCGTTTTCCTGCCCACTCCCCATATCCCTTAATTCCAATTTGGACTAAAAATCTGTCCATCCCAGCCTTAAATGTATTAAACAATGGAGCATCCACAACCCCCTGGGGCAGCGAATTCCAAAGATTCACAACGCTTTGAGTGAAGTAATTTCTTCTCATTTTAGTCCTAAGTGATTGGCCCCTTATTCTGAGGCTCTGTTCCTGTGTTTTAGACTCCCTAACCGGTGGAAACCTATCAAACCCCCTCAGAATTTTGTAGGTTTCAATGAGATCGCCTCTCATTGCTCTGAACTCCAGAGAATATAAGCCCAATTTACTTACCCTTTCATCTAAGGACAACCCCCTCATTCCAGGCACCAATCTAGTGAATATTTAAAAAATTTACTGAGAAACTAACAATTTGTGCAATCATCTATCACATCAACAGCCAGCAGATATGAAGCAGATACCCAGTGTGGATGTAATGAAGGATTAATGAAAAAAAAACCTTCATTACAGCCATATTGGAATGTCTAGAACATTTTCTGAAGAATTACCAACACCCGGGTTCAACAAGTCCAACTAGATCAGTGCTACCATAGAAACTTCATGTGTAGGATGTGTTCCTTGTGCAGAAGCATGAAATTTTTATAAAGAACATTCCAAAATCTACTTTACTCTTGAACTGAACCTGACACAAATATTTAACATGAGTACATTAAAATTCTGAAGTTGAAAATCACATCATCATGACTTCCTGACATTTCCCATCCAACTAATTTTGAAACAGTGGTTTTGAACAAGGTGCCTGGTTTTAAATTCTGTGCTACATGATATGGAAGCATTAGTTATTCAGGTTTCTAATTAAACTTCATCAGCAGTAACGCAAATCCCAAAACTCAATACATAATCCTGCCCCTGCCATTCCACTCTCCCACCCTTTTTTATTAATTTTGGTGTTGGAAAAAGGTAGCAATTCTGGTCCTTTCATTTTACAAACCTGATGAAGTAGCTCCTGTAGGATACTCTGTTTCAACAGGAAAAAGTAGTTACTCATCATTGCCCCTAATGTACTAAGGAGTCAAAGTATTTTCCGGCTACAGACAGATAGCCAAAAATAGCCTGACGTAGTTTATGAGCTATGCAAGCATCCGAATACATTACAATACAATCAAGAAGGCTGCTTTTGATTAGGTTCAATAATTCAGGGCAGAATGAAGATTACTGTACAAGGTCATTACTGGGTTAATTTTGATAACGTGAGCTGTTTATGAGTAGGAGCTCTGACCAGTTAGTTTTTGTTTTGCTGTATTTCATTTTTCAGCCTCTGGGACTAGAGTTCTTGGCTCACCCTGTAACCTTGCTTTGAATGACTTGGGGCTGGGTTTCCAGAAGTGATTTTGATAAGATGCTGCCATCAAATGTCTGGCTAGCAGTCTGTGCTATTAAACCAACATTTAGTGCAAACATGAAGTTCAAGGAGCTTAATAATTCTACATCATCATAACTCACTTGCGTCATTACAGTGGAGATATCTCCACAAAAGCTAAAGGCCATATTAGCCTTTGAAAAACAAAATGTAGTATGCTCAATTGGTGTTGCACAACACTGCTTTATTTATACAACTGCAAGCAAAATTCCTCTATTTCTGCCCAGTTTCTCTTGTCTGACCCTGAAAAGCTACATACTTCTGCTAACAAGTGCATTAACTGCTCCCAGTTCATCACCAATGTTGCTCTGAATCATTAGTTAGGAAGCTTACATGATCTCTTAAGTTAGTGCCTCCTCACAAAAGCATAGCTGTTGTCTGGAACTCAATGATATCTAGGATGTAGAAATGATGCCTTCTTCCCTCCAGTGCCATGGCACCGTGTACTGCACATTCAACTTGAGGAGGATAGGACATTATTATGAGAATTGTTCTTGTGCTAACTCTTGTTATGATTATGAAAGCTAACCAATTAATGTGGGAAGCCATGAACACTGCACATACCTGGGTGAAGGTCAACCACACTCTCAGCCACTATTGGTGTATGAATTGAGGAAACTTAGACAAAAAAACACTGGTTAAAAAAAAATTAACAGCTTATCCTAAAAAAGTTATGATTCACCAAGGCTCCTTAGACAACATCTTCCAAACCCATAACCCGCTACCATCTAGAAGGACAAGGGCAGCAGATAGATGGGAACACCACCACCTGGACGATTCCCTCCAAGCCACTCACCATCCTGACTTGGAAATATATCGTCGTTCCTTCACTGTCGCTGGGTCAAAATCCTGTGGGTGTACTTACACCACGTCGACTGCAGCGGTTCAAGAAGACAGCTCACCACCACTTTCTCAGGGGCAATTAGGGATGGACAATAAGTGCTGGCCTAGCCAGCAATGCCCACATCCCATAAATGAATAAAAGAAAAATCAACAAAATGTGACCATTATGATGGTAGTATATGCATTTACACAAAATATTTTAGAGTTCCTAAAAAATATATAAGGTATATCACCTGGTTACTTGAGATCTTAAAACCATCAGAGAAGTTTTTAATACTTCATCAGTTTAGTTACTCCAGAATGACTGAACTGAAGTCTTACTCCTTCTATGTCACAGTCATACATACTGCTCCTCATGGTTATTACAGCAGATCAACACTCCTTTGCCCCTAGAAATCTGTCTGAATATCCCTCCAGCAAACAATTAATCATCAACCAAAACATATCCATGAGCATGCCCAATCTGGGACTGTCAAACTAGTCAATCAAATCAGGCCTATAAAACATACAAGAGAGAAGCTGGGGGTCATACACATGATGACTACTGTGAAAGTGGGACTAGAATCGGTACATCTGTTAAATTCAGTTTTTGTCCTGCCATTTGTTGAATTTCACCACTTGAGAAGACTCCCAAGATGAATTTCACCATGCTTTTCCTCTATTTTTTGAGAAACCTCCAAAAGTTGTTTTTGTCCAGGAAATGCATAATTTCAGTATTGTGCCTTACCAAGTTCCTCTTAGGACTAAGAACACAACTTTCTTTATTAAATATGCTAAAATAATTATAAGGATCATGTTAAAACAGCAGAGCATTTTTGAAATGTCCAGAATTCTTTCTGTGAATTGTTTATTTTCGTGATTTCCCATTTGCACCCAGGAGGTTTAGCCCAATTGATTCCTGTTGTGCTAGATTGGAATACATAATGATGCATTTTACAGGGAAGCTAGTTAAGCATATGATGGAGAATGGAATAGAGGATATGTAGATGAAGAGGGGTTCTAGAAGGTTCACATGGAACATGTGAACAGTTCCAGTACAGCTACAACACTGGTATCGACCCGGCTATGTGGAAAATTGCCCACGTATGTCCTGTCCACTAAAGCAGGACAAATCCAACCGGGTCAATTATCACCCCATCAGTCTACTCTCCATCAGCAGTAAAGTGATGGAAGGGGTCACCAACAGTGCTATCAAGCAGCACTTGCTTAGAAATAACCTGTTCACTGATGCTCAGTTTGGGTTCTGCCAGGATTACTCAGCTCCTGACCTCTTTACATCCTTGATTCAAACATGGACAAAAGAGCTGAACTCCAGAGGTGAGGTGAGAGTAACTGCCCTTGACATCAAGATAGCATTTGACCGAGTGTGGCACCAAGGATCCCTAGCAAAACTGGAGTCAATGGGAATCAGCGGGAAAGCTCTCCACTGGTTGGAGTCATACCTAACACAAACTAACATGGCTGTGGTTGTTGGAGGTCAGTCATCCCAGTTCCAGGACAGCAGGAGTTCCTCAGCGTATTGTCCAAGGCCCAACCAGCTTCAACCACAGCCACATGCTGCTGGCATAGCCAGAGTACGGAGAAGTCTGGGAGGGAGCAAGTTTTCTACCTGCACTCTTCACTGCGGAATGATATATTACAAGTGAAAGGGACTATGCCCTTTCTAAATTGTGCACTACCTCAGTCAGCCTCGTTTTAAATATAGTTTTCAGGTGTCATTTGTTCGAGTGAAGCAACAAATTAGAAAATTAATGACAAAAGGTAATAATTTTACTGAGTACACTCTGCCCCAAATCAATGCTAAATGGGTTCAGGGATCAAGGTTCAATCCTTGGACTGGGCGGAGTTAGCTCATCTCAACCAAGGTGTCGGCCTGAGTTCTATATATGCCATCAGGGCTCTTTGGCTCAAAAGAATTAAAAAAAATACAGCTAGGGATCTTATTCTTGATCACTAACCAGTTACCCATGTTGGAAATTTTGCAACATGGATGTTGGATGAGGCCTGGCTGAGACACACTAACGATGCCCCCATAGAGCAATACCCTGCTAACACTATCTCAGCTCAGAAAGGAAGGCTAGTCGCTTGGAGTGAGATAGCACAAGAGATTTCTGCATTCATTAACCCAGCATCTTCAGGGCCAGTATTTTCCAGTCATCGGGCAGACTTGGCGAGGGTGAACGGGAGCGGGAGCAGCTGCGAAACGGACTATCGCCCGTGATCAGGCCCCGACCACAATTTCACGCTGGCTGGCCAATTAATGGCCAGCCAGTGTGAATAGTGCTGCAGCGCTCAGGGCTACCGAGGGGATGGGGGTAGAGGACGAGCAGGGAATTTCGCACATGTGTGCAAGGAGCACACGCAGTAAAAGCTCCCTGAGGCACTGAGCTGCCTCAGGGAGCTGAAGATTTTTAAAATAAAAAATAAAGAATTTAAAAATGTTAAAAACACGTCCCCTCATGGGACTGTCACATGAGCAGGGACATGTTGGAAATTAGTTGGAAAAATGTTTATGTTTTTGTTAATCATCCCGCCCGTGGATGAAGTTTTGCAAAAATTCCAAAGGCTGCCTGGCCGATTCGCCTGCCCACCAACCATAAGTTTGGCCAAGGAGCAAAAACGTTCTTTTAGTTATGACTTTAATGGCCTTAATAGGCCACTTAATTGTCGGCGGGCGCTGCCAAATCCTGTGTGCGCCTTCTGACCAAAAAATTGTGCGATGCGCGATGACATCAGGATGCTCGCCCAACGTCATCACGCATCGTTTTACACTTGTTCAAGTCGGGCACACGCCTGCCTAACGAGCAAATTATTCTGCCCCAGGGGCACAGGAAATTTTTTTAAAAGACACAGTACCCCAACCTGAATTCCAGTGCATCTGAAATGAAACTTTAAATTATTCCTTAATCATAGGGAATCTTGTAACTCATTACCTTCAATCATTTATAATTGCAACCCCCTTCCTGTTTCTGCCTTTAGTGATGAACCAACTCTGGTAACAATAAATAGAGCTCTGTAATCACAGGTTACTTGGCTAATCTCCATTGCCAGAATATTAAAATTGATTTTATTTTAAATTGGTAGCATTTGCTTTCTATTAGATCAATCCCAGAGTCATTCACCTCGAGCAGATTTAGTCTCCAGTTACTTTAGGATTGTCTGTTAAAATTGCATTTAATAATCACACCAATAAAAATGTTTTCAATATTTCTGCTTCTCCCTCTCTCTCTCCATTCCCCCATACCCACCCTCCAAAACTCCTGATCTCTTAAAAAAATCCTTTCAAATCCTCTTCTACTTTAAACAATATAATTCTCCTAATTAATTTCACCTACAAATACATTGTGAATGCAGTAAGTAACATTTTTTGCACTATGATTTATTTCAATTTTTTTTCTCTTAAGATAATTCATAAATTTTGTCAAGTTTTCCTGAAATTCCTTTGACTGACAGATGGGCTGGAGATCTTCTTGGGTCTTCAGCTAATGTTGCTCTACTAATGGCCACTAGGAGGCACATAAAAGCAGCTAACCAGCTGAACATTTGATTTTTGCCCTCCTTCCTAAAGGGAAGAAGCTTATCTCTGATCAGTAGCTTCCCAGTATGATCAACACTCAGATATCATTGTTCATGGAAAGTAAGGATGGATCCCATTTCAGATCACATCATATTATACATTTTTATCTTTCTACAAGGATTTTGGTCAGACCCAGTTGCGCCGAGATTTAAAATGTATTTGTTATTGCTCCCTCTAGAGGGCTCAGGGCGGAATCGTTCGGTCCCATTAATGGCAAGCGTCATGGTGGGTGCGGGAGGGGGGTAGAATTCACTGTGAAAGGCAGAAAGCATTTACACGCCAGAGTGAAATCACAGCAGGATCATCCGATGGTGTCTGCTATGGCGGAACATGAATCCCACTGAAAGCCGGCATGAACATGATATGCATCCCGCTAATGGGGTGCTAAGTAAGGCCTGGCTGGAATCGTCCCCCCACGCCTGATTTACCATGATGCCGATGGGAAAACATGCCAGCCCAGAACACGTCTGGACAAGCGTGATGTACAGAAGTCGGGACTTATCATTAGGGCCTTGCTCGTTTTGCGGATGTCCAAGGAGAAGATGCTGGAGCCCTTCAGATACTGGACCCTGGAGGAACACGTGCATCGCGTGCTGGGTGGATACTCATGCACATGGCTCCACCACGAAGCAGCTTTCAGAGGTCTGTGTTGATGCTTCG
Source organism: Carcharodon carcharias (assembly GCF_017639515.1). NCBI lineage: Eukaryota > Metazoa > Chordata > Chondrichthyes > Lamniformes > Lamnidae > Carcharodon > Carcharodon carcharias. The sequence continues at coordinate 105,680,986 of NC_054467.1, read as the reverse complement.
GGCCTATCTCAGAACATCACGGTCTTAGCCATGGGCTACTAACGGAAGATTGGCGAAATGGGGTGGGGGGACGGAGAAGGAGGTCTAGGTGTGAGTGGGAGAGGAAGGTGTGCCAGTGGGGGATGGGGAAGGAAGGTCTTGGTGTGAGTGGGAGAGGAAAATGTACTGGGGGCTGTGAGGTTGGGACTGGGGGAACAAAGGTGTCAGGGGTGTGAGCTTGGGAGGGAAAGGAGGGTGTCCAGGGGCAGGAGGGAGGAGGGTGTAACAGGGGAGAATGCTGCAAGTGGGAAGGTAGGTGTAAGGAGGGGAGGAAGATGTAAGGAAAGGAATTCGGATAGGTCAAGGTGTCTGGCGGGAGAAGGGAGTAAGGAGTAAGGATGGAGAAGGGAGTTCAGAGAGGGAAGATGTCTGGGGGCAGAAGGGAGTAAGAGTGAAGGAGGTAGTAAGAGTGGAGGAGAGCGTTCGGAGGGTGGAAGGTGTAACGTTGGAGCAGGGAGTAAAGATGAAGGAAGGAACTTGGAGAGCGGGGAGGGTAAGGTATCTTGGAGAAGGAGCAAGTAAGATTGGAGGAGGGAGTAAGGGTGGAGGAGATGTCCAGGTGAACGTGCAAGGGAGCGGTCTGTGGAGTCAATGACTGCTTCCTGGGGAGTGGGCGTGGTAGGAGGGAATGGTGAGTATAAGAGGGGGCAGAGTGAGCCAGTAGGGTGGGAGGATGTGGGTGCATCAGTAATGGTAGAAGGAGCAGCGGGGATGGTTGGTGGGAACTCAAAGGCAGACACGGACTCAGGGGGTTGGAAGGAGGAGGTCGGGGGGGGTGGGTCAATGTGGATAGGGGTGGGATTCTCAAGACTTCAGGATTTCACCTGGGTTCAGGTTGGTAGGCGACAGTGGAGAGGTGGAAGGTGATACCGGGGGGTGGACTGTGATGGGAGAGAGGGAGCTGATCAGAAACTTCATAACTGCTGTGTTTGTCAAATTGAAAGTGAGCGGAGCCTCATGTTGGATGGGCACAAGTGCTGCATGGGAGTGTGATCTGTGAGTGGGCAGAGCTGCAGGTCAGCTCAGATGGACAACTGAAAGAGAACCCCAGTGCGCGCGCGGAACTGCTGATGGGTTGGGGAGGTGGTGGTTGGGTTGTGTTGGGGGCGGGGGGGGGCTGCAGGAGGTGGACAAGCAAAATCTGTCAATGAAGCTGAAAGACACCATTACACATTATTCAGTGCAAGTGAACATATTTTCAGATTATAAAGTGACAAAATGCATTCACCCTGTGCAATCACTTGTGATCAGAAGTTCTTAACTTTTCTAGGCCGACCACTTCTTCTAGGTAATGCCCTGACATCCGCAGCAGGGATGGAGACAGCCTGTGCAATGGTTGGTGCTGTTGCCTCTGATGACATCAGCATGGGCCCCAGTTTGCTTTGGCTGTCCTCCTGTGGACTAGCTGCTCCCTGTGCGGTGACAGGGGATGAGGTTGAGGGAGTCACAGCCAAAGGAGACTTTCAGGGAGTGGACAGATCCCTGAGTGAATGACCCAGGGGTGTCCGGCTGCCACTCCTCCTCCCTTCGGGTGTCCGGGGGCCCCAGGCTGACTTCTTGAGGGGAACGAGCACCTGGAGGGTCATCGAGGCTCCCCATTTCCCTCTCACATTGCCACTGCAGGAACTCAACCATGGCTCCCGCGATGGAGTGCAGGTCTGTGTGAATCTCCGCATTCTGCTGGACCAGGATCCCCATGATGTACACCATCCTTCCCGTAGAGACCTCCATTCGCACACATGTGGGCACCACTTCATCAAAGGGCAGGCAGATGCACTCCTCTGACTCACATGCCACTCTGTTGAGGGCTTCCAACAGCTCTGTATGATGCTCCCTTTGCCTTCTGCTGATTCTCCACAAGGAGTTGGAAGGCCAAATCCAGAGGCTCGTCATCTGACTCGGACTTCACAGATGCCTCTTCCCCAACAGTCCTCCGAGTGACGGGAACCTTGGCTGAACCTGCTTCCTCCTGCTGCAGACATGTTTCCGTGCTGTGACCACCAGTTCTGAACCCGAGCCTGCTCTAGGCCTTAGTCCCACCGAGGTCTGTGTTTCTGCACTGGTGGAGGGTGTGGGGAAGCGCTGTGATGGGTCTTCCAGGCTGCCATGGACGGGCTGAGGACGTGAGCTCCAGAGGGTATGAGCCTGATGGAGGTGTGAGGGTGTGTGTGAGAGTTAGTGGTGTTGTCCCTTGAGGTGTGAGATCCCTGTGGATGTGCAATGGGTTTGTGAGTATGTGAGTTGAGAGCGATGAGGTGGTTGAGTTCCCCTGGTGAAACAGATGACAGCATTTATCCTCTTCCTGCACTGGATGGCTGACCTCCTCTGTGCTCTGGTGGTGCTGACCTGTTGCTGCCACCGGCTCCCAGGCTGGATTGGTGACTCTGGAGGACCTCCTGCAACCAGAGCTGGGGTACAGGACATCACAGTGGCCTTCCACTGCATCCAGCAGGCGCCCCAGAGAGGCATCACTAAATTTGGGGGCTGCTGACACCTTTGCTTTCAGGGCCATTTGTCACCTGGAGCAGTCCTGGTCTAAAGACATGAAGCAGGCTGCACTCTGGTGCGCTTTAAATATGGTGCCCGGAGCAAGGAAGCTCTGATGTCACGGTGTGGCGGGCAAATCTGAGCCGTCTCACCAGCGATCCGGCATCTTTCCTATCAATGCATTATTAATGAAGCAGGACACACCGGGACAGGGACGGGGACGGGGATGCTGCAAAAACCAGCCACTGTGGCCAGTAGGTAAAACTTCACACTTCAGGCCTGCTACTGCGCTTAGTGCAATCTGGCACCATTCCGCCCTCGGTCTATCTTTGTACATGGAAGAAAAACACACATCACAGGGGTGGGCCGTTAAAAGTTACTCATTGGACTTAGCTGCCAACATCCTCTAACTGTAACCTTCTCTTCCAAACAGAGGAGAAGTACACCTGCCAAAAATCACCAGAGTCTGACTTTACACATGCAAATGGTTCAGACATCATCAGGACCTGACGGCTATTTTAAACATGGGCCTGAGTGAGAAAGTGATTGCGGCTTTCCAGAAGGGCAGCCTAGCAGGTCAAAATCCAAAGTCTGTTAAACACTGTGTGGCCATTTAGCCACTGCTGTGCCATTAAAGATGGCTGTGAAGATCGCACTACACATGTACAGTGGTTCACGCATGACAGTGGAGACTGAAGGAGCCCAGGCACCTCCCCTACTTGACCACAAAGCCCTCCTGAAAACCCCACCCCACCCCACAATTTCGCTTGGCCGGAATCTTGTGGAGGTGACCGGAGTCTCAGCCGCTGGCTGCAGACTGGCAAGACCCCTGCATTGCCTCTTTCCAGGAAGTCGCGCCACATCTTATATCAATCAAACACTTAACATGCCAGTGATGGGCCTTCCCAGGATCAAGTGGTGTGTTTCGCGGCTGGGGGGTATTTAATCAGACAAGAAAGTGGCGGGTGGGGACCCCGCTGCCTTCCTGCTTCCATCCCGATTAAATCTGTGGCGGGAAGGCCCATGGATGGCCTTCCTGCTCCACCGCCAATCGAGGTCCTCTTAAAGGCCTCATTCCGCAACAGCAGGTGGGGTGCTTGTTATAAAGTGAGCACGACAAGCAAATCCATACAGGGTTGCTTGCAGGCTCCCGCCCAAGGCGGGATGGGGTGATGTCCCTCGTTCAAAGGCATTCAGTGCCTGATTGAGGGACCTGGCACCGGGAAGGGGGGCCCACAGAGAACAATCTCCACCTTCCACCTTGCTGATGAAACGCCCCCACTGTGATCTCCACTCCATAATCTCCCTCCTGCTATCACTCACCTGTGGCCTGGGATCCAGTGAAGATACCCAGTTTCAGGTGGGTGTTGTACCAGCAGTAGCCACCTCTTACCCTGTTCAATAGAGCTCAGTTTCTGATGGGCTGGCAACTATCGGCAGGCAGGAGCTCCACCCCAAGGTCCTTGAACAAGGCTTGCCTCCAGTTAAGTGTCTAAGTGGCACATAATGTGGCAGGGCCTTCCCTAAAAGAGGCGATGCGGGGTCCCACTGGCTCTCCAGCTGGCAAGTGTGACTGCCATTGCTTCCATTAAATACAGCCCTATGTTCCTGCTCGCCAGTCAGCTGCCACATCCCAGTGAGAAACTGCTCAGGGTATGCCGACAAGGTCCTCAATTTAAAAGACCATTTTCTCATGTGGCTGAGGTCAGGGAGTATTGGCTGCCCACCTCCTGCCTGCTCAAGTTTAAAATTGGAGCTCTTACTGTCCAGAGTGGGACTGTGGTAACCTTTGATCCATGGCTATTTAATAGTGGAACTTCTCTGATCATTCTAATTTCACTGGGAAAAGGTGCATAACACAGAACAATGTTAGACGGACATTTTCCCGTCTTATTGCTAAGGATGATTAGGAAATACTTTTTCAATTATTCATTTAAAAAGAAGGTATTTTGGGGCATCTGTCAGATTTTAAATCTGTGGATTAAAAACCAAGAGAAAATTGACAGGAAAGAACTTGACCACCAAAAGGTTGAGTGAATTCACAGAAAACCAGTTCCTATTTAGAACAGGACTAAAATTCAAAAGAACAGTCAGGGTTTAAAAGAAGGCACAGTTAAGCTAAATGACAACTATGAGCGGAGTCGTCCCAGATTTGCACTAAGTGCGGTAGCGGGTAGATAAAACAACATTTTACGTGTCGGCTGCAATGGCGGCTTTTCACGCTGTATCATCCCAAACCCGCCACATTAATTATGCATTCCCGGGATACATGCCATTTCCATGGCAGGCAGGCTCCGGTTTGCCTGCCACGCTGTCACCTCGCTGCTTCATCACGCCAGGCACCACATTAAAGTACAGCCACGCTCAGTGCTTCCAGCCTCGGACTGTAGCAAAGAAGACATGGCCCCAAAAGGCAAGAAGACTGCAGCCCTCGAGTGCCTTTTGGGCGTAATGGAGGCCGGGTGTGATGTCCTCACCATCTTGAGGCCACATGTGCCCCTATACACACCCTAGGATACCCCGCCCTTCCCCATTACAGCCCTCGTCCTGCAGCCTCTTCCCTTGCCTGAGGCCACTTCTCCCCCTTCCCCAAGTAAGCCCAAGCCCTGCAGCCATTGAAAAGCGACTGCGAGTGCTGACTGAAGTATGGTAGGTAAACAAACCTTGAAGTCCCAAGCGAAGTGCAGCCCATCAAGTGCACGCCTTATAGATGCTGTTGTGAAACACGTTGGCGGGAAAACATGCTGACATGGACGGACAATCCAGCAGGGGGTGGGGATGAGTCCAGCAGGCTGACCTGATAACGATATGTTGATGTATTACAATGAGGTTCCTGATGTCCAATGTTGGGAAACACGTCCAGCCATCGGCAGGCAGAGCGGACGATTGCAAACTGGTATCATGACATCGTGAAACCAATTATTGGCCTTCTCGCAATATTGTCCCCGCACGCCACCGAACACGCCCAACGCCGGCAGGCACAGAAAATCCCGGCCCATCAATTAAACACAGGAACATGAGAACATAAGAAATAGGATCAGGAGTAGGCCATCTGGCCCCCTGAGCCTGCTCCACCATTCAATAAGATCATGGTTGATCTGATTGTGGCCTCAACTCCATTTTTCTGCTTGCCCCCCACCAGCACCCCCACACCCTAACCTTTGACTCCCTTGTTGATCAAAAATCTGTCTAATTAACTATTTAGAAATCTCACAGACACACTTCTCTGAAACTCAGTGGCAGTTTGAAAAGCTCTGGATGGTTTAGTATGTACTTACACCACATGGACTGCAGCAGTTCAGGAAGGCAGCTCATCACCATCTTCTCAAGGGCAACTAGGGGTGGGCAATAAATGCTGGGCCAGCCAGTGAAGCCCACATCCCGTGAATGAATTTTTAAAAAAAGTCATTTGAGCCACAGAACTAACTGAGCTTGTCTTCTGTTATCTGTTAAACACTTCTTAATTGTTCTGCATATTCTGGGGGTTTTATATTGTGGGAATTGTATTGTTTGCTTGAAAATATACGTTTCAATGCCTCTGTTTGCACAGTATTTTGTTCAAATGGCTGCAGAAATTAAGAAATGTCAGGTTTTTACACCATAAGTTTTCAAACAGTAAAAATTTTCTGTTCTAAAAAACACAGTATAAATTTGGATTTTACAAAACAAGCACAATCTACAAAGAATTCAAATGTACAGTATCTGTTAAATGAGCTATTCAACTTGCCCCTCTATTAATTCAAATCCAACAGTAACCTCTTCCTTTCTACTTCAGAAACTCCGATTTCATCACAGGATTTTACTGATCTAGAAACCTGAAAAAGCATCTGGAAATTTATGAAGCAGATTAGGGAAAACAAACTTTAATGATCATTATTTATTGTCTACAAGATGACGCTAGAATCCTGCTGTTTGCAGGATATACGTACTTTATTTGGCAAATCAAAGAGCTATCTCCTCGGCTAATCTGTTTGTCTCAAGTCATTAGATATGAAAAACACTGACAAGGTGCGAGCTCATAATCAGTTTAACTGATGTCATGACAGAGTGCCATTATGACTGGCTTTGATTGACAATCATATGCTTGGCCAAGCTTATCTGGTACCTTTGATTGATAATGTTGGTAATTGTAAAGGATATCTTCTAAATCTTACTTTGAACCAGCTTGGCTGTAAAGAAGAGATTTATAACTAGGCTGTTGCATCATATTCTTCAGGTTCCTATTTCACTGTACAGGTAGGGGGCTTGGTGAGGAAGTCAGTGACATTCATGCAGAGCTTTTCATTATAGATTCTGCCTTACAGTTACATGGCCTGGAAATATGATGCTTCTTTTGAGCAACAACTTGCATTTATAGAATAGTTTGATAGAGAAACATCCCAAGGCACTTCATGTGGGAATATGGAAATATTATTCGGGGTGATCAAGAGCTTGATCCCAGAGATGGGCTTTAAGAAGCTCTTAGAAGAGAGGGAGATCTGGGGTTTTAGGGAGAGAATTGGTGAACATGAAGGTCGAGGGAGCTGAAGTCACGGTCACCAATGGTGAGGTGAAGTGAAAAAGTTACAGAGACATGGAGGGGCAAAGCTATGATAAGGTTTAAACATAAGTGAGAATTTTAAATTTGAGCAGTTAGGAAAATGGGGGCCCGGGGGATTGGGGGGTAGTGGTGGTGGTGGTGGTGGGGGGCCGGGGTGGGGGGGGGGGGGAGGGGGGGGTGCCTGGTTTGTGGACAAGAATAACAGGTTTTTAGATGAGGTGAAGTTTATGCAGAGTGGAGGATGGCAGACTGATCAGGGGAACACTGGAGTAGTTAGATCCGGATGTGGCAAAGTCAAGGTTTTTCAGCAGCCGATGAAATGCGAGTGTCATTAGCAAGGCCAGCACTTATTGCCCATCTCTAATTGCCCTCAGGAAGGTGATGGTGAGTTACCTTCTTGATGACTGCAGTCCATATGATGTAAGTACACCCATCCTGCTGTTAGGGAGGCTTTTGTCATCGCGACAGTAAAGCAACGGCAATATATTTCCAAGGCAGGATGTTAAGCGGCTTGAAGAGGAACTTGTAGGTGGTGCTGTTCCCATGCACTTGCTGCCCTTGTCCCCCTAGGTGGTAGAGGTCACAGGTTTGGAAGGTGCTGTCGAAGAATTCTTGCATTGCATCTTGTAGATGGTACACACTGCTGCTACTGTGCATCGGTGGTGGAGGGAGTGAATGTTTAAGTGGTGGATGGAATGTCGATCAAGCAGACTGCTTTGTCCTGGATGGTGTCGAGCTTCTTGAGTGTTGTGGGAGCTGCACTCATCCAGGCAAGTGGAGAGTATTCAGCACACTCCTGTCTTGTGCCTCATAGATGGTGGACAAGTGGGGAGTCAGGAGTTGAGTTACTTGCTGCAGATTTCCCAGCCTCTGACCTGCTCTTGTAGCCACAGTATTTATATGACTAGTCCAGTTCAGTTTCTGGTCAATGGTAACACCCAGGATGTTGATAATGTGGGATTCAGTGATGATAATGTCATTGAATGTCAAGGGGCAATGGTTAGATTCTCTCTTGTTGAAAAATGCCATTGACTGGCACTTGTGTGGCATGAATGTTACCTATCAGCCCAAGCCTGAATATTGGCTCGGTCTTGCATATGGACAGGGACTACTTCGGTATCTGAAGAGTTGTGAATGATACCAAATACTATGCAATCATCTACCACTTCTGACTTTATCTTGCAGGGAAGGTTGCTGATGAAGCAGCCACGGTGATTGGGCCTAGGACACTACTCTGAGGAACTCCTGCAACTGAGATCTTTGGCCTCCAACAACCACAACCATCTCCCTTTGTGCTCAGTTTGACTCTGACCGTTAGAGTGTTATCCCCCTGTTTCTCATTGCTTCAATTTTACTGTGGCTCCTTGATGTCACACACAGTTAAAAGCTGCCTTAATGTCAAGGGCAGTCACTCTCACCTCAGCTCTGGAACTCAGCTCCATTGTCCATGTTTGGGCCAAGGCTGTAACAGGGTCTGGAGCCTAGCCGCCCTGGCACAAGCCAAACTGAATATCGGTGAGCAGATTATTGCTGAGTAAGTTCTGCACCATAGCACTGTTGATGATGCCTTGCATCACTTTACTGATGAGAAGGCCGATGGGGTGGCAATCGGTTAGATTGCATTTGACCTGCTTTTTTGTAGACAGGGCATACCTGGGCAATTTTCCACTTAGATGTCAGCATTTCTGCTATCCTGGAACAGCTTGGCCAGGAGCTTGGGTAGTTCTGGGGCACAGATCTTCCACATCCCAACCGGGATGTTGTCAGGGCCCATAGCCTTTGTTATATTCAGTGACTCAGCTATTCCATGATATCATTTGGAGTAAAACTAATTGGCTCAAGTCTGGCATTTGTGATGGGCTCCACCAGCATTGTGGATGGGGATATTCATGGAGTCTCCTCCTCCCATTAGTTGTTTAACTGTTCACCACAACTTAATTGTGATAAATACAATTGTGTTGCTGTTTGTGGATGTCCAGTTTTGATCTGCTAAATCTCTTTTGAACCTATTCCATTTAGCACAGAGGTAGTGCCACACAACACAAAGGAGATGTCCTCAGTATGAAGATGGGATTTTGTCTTCAGCAGAACTGTGCAGTGATCACGCCTACCAATACTGTCATAGGCAGATGATCTGCGATAGGTAGACTGGTGAGGATGAGGTCAAGTAGATTTTTCCCTCATATTGGTTCTCTTACCTCCTGCTGTAAGCTCAGTTTGACAGATATGTCCTTCAGGACTTGACCAGCTCAGTCAGTAGTGGTGCTCTCAAGCCACTCAATGATGGACATTGAAGTCACCCACCCAGAGTACATTCTCTGCCTTTTCTACCCTCTGTGCTTCCTCTAAGTGGTTTTAACGTGGAACAACACTGATTCATCAGCTGAGGGAGGGCATAGGTGGCAATGAGATGGAGGTTTTCTTGCTCATATTTGATCTGAGACATCACTGGCTCCAGAGCCAACATTAAGGACAGTTTGGTCAGGAGCTGTAAGGCCATACAGCTCCTGAAGCCTGCTCTGTCATTCAATAAGATCAATACTTCAACTTTTTCATCCTATCTCCATAGTCCTTTATTACTTTAATGGGAATGAGAAAGGGCAGTTTCAGTGACTGGAGAATGAAGGATGTGTTAGAGGATATGGCATCGCCTGTGTCAAAGACTGAAGAGACATTATGGAGAGATAATGCTGCACATTATGAATGTCATTTGTGACTTGGGTTAGGGTTGTTTCAGTGCTGTGAGAGGATAGAAACCTGATTGAAGAGATTCAAATAGGGAGTTGTGGGTGCGATGAACATGGATCTGGAAGGTGACAAGGTGTCCAAGGACCCTGAAGTGGAAATGGAGTTTGGAAATGGTGTGGTAGCAGTCAAGAGTTGGTTTATCTTGCTTGGGGGGTAAGGAGATGTGGGAGAGGTTGCTGTTGACTTTGGAAGGGAGTTTGACAATGTCTGAGGAGAGTAAATCATTTACAATGCCAGTTAGCATGAGGGCCAGGAAGGCTTTCCAGTTGTCCAGCAGCTTAGCGGGATTGGGATCGAAAGAGCAGGAGATTGGTCTCATGAAGGATATGAACTCAGAGACGTCAGTGGGGGAGCGGGACGAAAACTTAAAAGAGATGGGCATTCAGGATAAGACTACAGATAACCTGGGGAAGACATTTTGTCCAGTGGGCAGGTAAAGAGGGGAGCAGCAGGGGCAGCACACAAGGTAATGTCAATCTTGGTCAGTTCTGGAGTACAGGTATACCAAGGGTGGGAAAACCACAGCCTGCAGGCCTCAAGCTGTCTCTAGAGACTTATCAGACCAACCAGAGGATCCAGGAAATATTCTGAGAAGCAGGAATCAGGGACTCAGAGAGGAAGTAACTCAGATTAGCTGTTTTATCTGTGTCATGAATGACAACAAGAAGTGATCCAAGTTAAGCCAAGGAATGGTGGCTGGAGACGGGTATTTTGCAAGATGGGAACAGAGTGCAGCTGCCATGCGAGGAGAGGAAGTGCACAAAGGCATTATTGAAATATTTCAAGTTTGAATGTAGCACTTTCATATCATGAGTATTATATAGTGTTACAATTTAGATGGGGGTGGCCCGTGATAGCTAATCGAATGTAATTAATTAGCTAACCTAAGGATTCTTCATAGAATGAATGCCATAACAAGTTTTAATGGTAGCTGTTGTTAACAGAATTCATTTTATTCTGATGGCCCTCAACATCTCACCAAAACTTCAGTTCCCTTCCAGCCCAAATACTTGCCCGCCCCCTGGTGTATACCATATTATTTCCATTGCGTACTCCACTGTACAAGGATTCCTTGTTCCTTCTGCAGCAATTCTCTCTCAAATATTTGATAAGGTCAATTTTTAGTTTACAGGAAGCATGGGCTTGCTTTTGGAAGCTGACTTTTGCGGAAAGCACAAAATACAGCATTGTCTACCGAACTGTAATAGGAGCCAAGGATATAAATCTACATGAGGTCATGGTGGCAAGAATAGAAAGATTTTTCAAATTAATTTATGGGATGTGGGAATCACTGGCTCAGCCAGCGTTTATTGATCATCCCTAGTTGCCCTTGAGAAGGTGGTGGCGAGCTACCTTCTTGAACTGCTGCAGTCCACATGGTTTAGGTACATCCACAGTGCTCCAAAATATGCTCTTGAAACACCAATAAGTGGATATTTCTATTAAAATGGAAAATGTATTCTACAGAATTGTCACATAATGTTGCAAGGGAAGATATTCTTCTACTTATCAGAGACTGAGGCCTTACAACATTACAATGTTTAATACTTTAAAATGACCAATTACAGGCAGCCTGGGGACAGAGTTCATTTAAAGAACTTCTCTTATGTAACTTGGAGATGACAGCTGTCCCCCATTCACGACAGCACAGAATTTGCTATCATCACACACGAGAAGTTCCACATAAAATGTACATTTCCAAGTGATTGTCATTCACAGCTTTTGTTTGTACCTGATTTAACTAAACATTCACTCCATATAAAATAGGAGTTAAAATCTGAAATCTGCCACCAATTCCAACTTATTGAATTGACCTAATGGTGCTTTAAGCATCAATTGAACATAATCTGTACAATGGAATCAGTTGCCAGGTGTCTATCATATGGGGAAAGTCATGTCAAGATTATATCATTTTTTTCCTCACAATGAGCTGTAAGCACAAGTCAAACTGCCAACTGAGTTATGAAAACCACCATTCAACCTGTCCTCAAATATTCAGGGCTTGCTCAGATGTTTGGAGGTGTCAGGAAGATATAATAATTTTCTAGTAATATTGGAATTTATTGTAGAGTAATGGTGGGGTCTGTGTGTGTGGCGGTGGGCTTAATTGAATTAAAGGCAGATTGTCTGAAGGCTTTGATGTATCAGAAGATCAGCTGGTTTGAAATGTTAAGTAGGTAAACATGGGTGAAGTTTTAGAAAGTGAGGTGTAAAGGGAACATTTGCATTTTTAAATAAGCCAGACTAGCTTGAATTCAAAAGGGGGGTGAAATATTTCATCTAGCCAGGAGAAGTTAAGAAACAGTGTGTTTATTTTTCCCAAAGATTACTGGTATTAGAGAGGTAGAGTCCAAAGCCACAGTGAAACAATGGGAATCTGCATTCTAAAGGGAAAATATGTACAAAGAAGATGAGGTTGTATGTAGGAAAGAAGGAATTCTAAGATCTAACAAGTGTGCAAAGCCTCCAGCATCTAAGCCTCAAGTTGCTGACTAAAAGGAACCGAAGCTGAGAAAACTCACTTTGAATTTGACTATCCAGGGTGTGTCCTTTGCCTGGGTCTGTTTAAATTTATGTCGTTTTACTGTTGCCTTAACGGAGGTGCAACTGGGAGTTAGATTAATTATGAAAGCCAAGAGCTATCATAGTAGTAATTTGTGAACTTGTGTATGTGCTTAAAATCATTTTTAAAAAATTAATAAAGGTTTAATATGGTTTTGTAAGAAACCTATAAGACTCAGTGGTCTTATTACTACTGAATTCAAGGCACACATCTCGAAATATATACAAATTGTAAAATAGTTGTAACAGTTGTTTTAAGTTTCCCTTTGGGATTTGAGCTGCTCAGCATTTACCATTGGCTGTGCCATAACAGAGGACAAAAGCTGAAACATTTTGTTTTATAAGGAGCATTTTGTGCTCCTTATAAAAAGAATTATTTAATGAAGTAATGTTCAAAAGGTCACAGCACACAAACTGTGTTTCTGGACAGTGACGCACAAGGAAAGGAACAAAAAAATAAGGATTAAAAAGTCTTGAAAATAAAAATAAAAATTAAGTATTTTAACAGTATTAAATCCTGTTGATATGCAGAGGTTTGATGCTGTAACTCACTATCATATACAGCTTGCATGTAGAGTTGCTGCCCTGGTTGCAAATATAATGAGCTCTTGATTTCAGCCATGCCAACAGAAAGATACACTAAGAGACTGAGGCATATACAGATAAAGTTTAAGATAAAGGTTGAAGAAAAAATGTCTTTTTCAGTCCCCCTCCCAATACACAGACACCATTTACCTCCTGATGGCTGGACTTGGAATAACATTCACAGAAGGCGATGGAAGCAAACAGCTACCTTCTGCCTTATCGGGTGAACAGCAGGTTGTGTGGGGGGGTGGGGGGGGGACAGAAAATATATGGTAGCTTCTCAAAAAAAAAAGGTTACATTTAGTTAAACATTTTAAACAAATTACTATGTATTATTTGTGCGCTTTTTCTGCTTTGTTTTCTATTGACAAAGTGAACAAACCAACATGACATATCTTGACTGGAACTGAGCTCTGATCAGGGGAGGATTAAATTCTCAACTCACTCAATCAGGAAATTCTTAACAACCATGTCCTTCCCATAGTTCAGTGGAATCAGCTGGTTGCATTAAAGGCTGGATAAAGAGGAAATTATGCAAATTATCATTTGCTTTTATGCAGCTAAACAATTCTGTACTGAGCAGTTATATTGGTTGGAAATCTTTGTGCTGACAGTCCTTCCTGTAGACACTCAGCAGGAATCTCATTAAACTAACAGATCTCAAGTGTATGGTCTTACTTTAAGAAGCACAATCATCACAAAAAAGTGTTAGACAATTTTTTTTACACTTAGGAGGAATCAAAAAGCAGGACAGCATTTTTGGCACAAAAGTAATGGAATAAAGTGTACTAAAATTATTACATCAGCATTTGTTGCTTCATTGCTATCTCCAATAAAACCCAATACAAGAGATTAAAAATGTAAAAGAAAAGATTAGATAAATCAGGAAGTGGTGACTCCATGACACTAAGTTTATATTTAAAAACCTTAAGTTTGTAGGATGAAGGAAAGGCTGAGGGAGTTGTGAAGTCTTAAGAAAGAATAAATTAGAAGTAGGCTGTAGAGTTAGTCTACATTTGAACACAATAGGAATCCAGGGAAGAGGAAAAAATGGGTAAGGTTGCACATTTGCAATTTTTGACAAAGTGGAGAAAAAGTTCCAAGGAGCACTGATTTTGATGCAATCGTTGAACTAAAAGACAAAACAAGAGTGTGATAAAGGCTGAAGGCTGGAATGAGAGGAATTACATTATCAGATGACAGGCTTTGCTTGTATACTGTCCAGGAATATGAGAGAGGTGGTAAGAGCCTCCTCAGACATGAGGGCAGTTTTCAAGTCTTGGTTACACAGCTGGATTTTTTTGAAAATTAAAACCTGCTGCAGTGCTTAGCACAAAAGAGGGACTTGAGATGCATGAAGGCTGCATTAACAATAAATGACATGTGGGACTTCCATTTCTGATCAAATAAGAGAGGTGGCCTAAACTTGTCTGCTATTAAACATGGTTAGAAAAGTGGCATTAATAGCATCCACAGAGAGAGCTGCGACCAAAACTTGCACACTCTGACAATCAAGGGGCCAAATGACATAAGAAAATGTAAAACAGAATTACCATCAATTTGGAGGTGATCATATTATTGTTCGAGCTCCAGATTCTCTTCCAATGAGGATAACGATCCTGAGAGAACCAATGGTTCTGTGCACCCCTCAAGTATTGTGCAAGCTGGTAGATACATAGAATTGATGCATTCAAAGTAACTTGTATGTTCAATACCCGTAATTTATAGTTTTTGTTCAAATCAGTGCACCAGAAATATGCATTGATGATAATATCCTTCTGTCCTCAAAAAACTTGGAAGGTTATAACAAGCAGAATTGATAAAGTCATAGAGGTCTACAGCACAGAAAAAGGCCTTTCGGCCCATCGAGTCTGTGCCGGTTAATCAAATACCTAACTATGCTAATCCCACTTTCCAGCACTAGGCCCATAGCCTTGTATGCCATGGCATCGCAAGTGCACATCCAAATACTTTTTAAATGTTATGAGGGTTTTTGCCTCTACCACCCTTTCAGGCAGCGAGTTCCAGATTCCCACCACCCTCTGGGTGAAAAAATTCTTCCTCATATCCCCTCTAAACCTCCTGCTCCTTACCTTAAATCTAAGCCCCCTGGTTACTGATCCCTCCACCAAGGGGAAAAGTTCCTTCCTGTCTACCCTATCTATGCCCCTCATAATTTTATATACGTCAGTCATGTCCCCCCACAATCTCCTCTGCTGCAGGGAAAATAACCCCAGTCTATCCAATCTCTCCTCATAACTAAAACTCTCCAACCCAGGCAACATCCTGGTAAATCTCCTCTGCACTCTCTCCAGTGCAATCACATCCATCCTATAACGCGGATTCCAGAACTGCACACAATACTTTAGCTGTGGTCTAACTAGCGTTTTATACAGTTCCAGCATAACCTCCCTGCCCTTATATTCTATGCCTCAGCTAATGAAGGCAAGTATCGTATATGCCTTCTTAACCACCTTATCTACCTGTCCCGCTACCTTAAGGGACCAGTGGACATGTACACCAAGGTCCCTTTGATCCTCGGTACTTCCCAGGGACCTACCATTCTTCGTCTATTCCTATGCCTTGTGGTTTTTCCTGTCCAAGTGCATCACCTCACACTTATCCAGATTAAATTCCATTTGCCACTGATCAGCCCATCTGACCAGCCCGTCTATATCCTCCTGTAATCTAAGGCTATCCTCCTCACTATTTACCATCCCACCAATTTTCGTGGCATCCGCGAGCTTACTGATCAACCCTCCGACATTCAAGTCTAAATCCTTTATATATACCACAAAGAGCAAGGGACCCAACACCGATCCCTGTGGAACCCCACTGGACACAGGCATCCAGTCACAAAAACACCCCTTGACCATCACCCACTGCTTCCTGCCACTCAGCCAATTCTAGATCCAATTTGCCAAATTGCCTTGGATCCCATGATAAAGGGGAACCGGTAGATTTAGGGCAGAATTTTACATACATTGTGCAGGCGCGTGCCTGACACGCCGGAATGTAAAATGGCGCACAACAGAGTCGAGCATGCGTCCCAATGTCATCGCAAAGTTGTGCAATATTTCATTCGGTGGGCGTGCACCGTTAACTAGGTAATTAACCTGAATTTTACCCTGCTCGTCCAACCTTACAGCTGGCAGGCATGGCAAAAAAGCCAAGCGGCCTTTACTTTTTTAAGAAACCTCATCCACGAGTGGGATGAGGTTTCCGGAAGCTATTACAAATTAATAAAAAGTTCCATTTGAACTTAAAAATATGTCCTATCTCAGGGTGACATGTTTCATTGAATTTTTATGCTCTTCGTTAATTTTTTCATAAAGCGCTTCAGTCTCCCTGAGGCACGAAGCTACCTCAGGGAGATTGAAGCGCTCTTTCGCGCATGCACAAACTGTGCACTAGTCCCGACTCTCCCTCCTTCCCCTGCCCGCTTAGGCAGCACTGCCGCTCACGATCCACGCAGGGCAGGCCTTAGTTGGCCCGCCCACGTGAAATTGCGGTGTGGAGCAGATCGTGGGCAGCAGTTGGTTCTGCAAACATCCATGCCCGCTCCTGCTGAGCCTGCCCTACGAATGTAAAATCCTGGCCATAGTGTACTTAGATTTCCAGAAGGCATTCGATAAAGTGCCACATATAAGGATACAGCACAAGATTGGCGCTCATGGTATTGGGAGTAATGTATTAGCATGGATTGTGGATTGGTTAGTACACAGAAGACAGAGAGTTGGGATTAATGGATCTTTTTCAGGTTGGAATGACGTAACTAGTGGAGTGCCACAAGGATCAGTCCTAAGGCCTTAATTATTTACTATCTATATTAATGACTTGGAGGAGGGGCAGTGTGCAATGTATCCAAATTTTCTGACGATACAAAAGTAGCTGGGAGGGCACGTTGTGACGAGGGCACAAGGAATCTGCAAAGGGATATAGACAGGTTTGGTGATGGGTAAAAACTTGACATATGGAGTTTAATGTAGGGAAGTGTGAGGTCATGCACTTTGGTAGGAAGAATCAAAAGGCAGACTATTATTTAAATGGAAAGACTCTCCAAAAAAGTGCAGCACAGAGGGATCTGAGTGTTCTTGTGCATGAAACACAAAAAGTTAGCATGCAGGTGCAGCAAGTAATTAAGAAAGCAAATGGAATTTTGGCCTGTATTGCTGGGGGTTGAAGTTTAAAAATAGGGAAGTCTTGTTACAACAGTACAGGGTGTTGGTGAGACCACACCTGGAGTACTGTGTATAGTTTTGGTCCGAGTATTTAAGAAAGGATATGCTGGCATTGGAGGCAGTTCAAAAGAGATTCACTAGGCTGATTCCTGGGATGAAGGGGTTGACTTGTCACAAACAGCTAAACAGGTTAGGCTTTTATTTATTAGAGTTTAGAAGAATGAGGGGTGATCTTATTGAAATGTAAAAGATTCTGAGGGGGCTTGACAGGCTAGATGTTGAGAAGATGTTTCCACTAGTGGGAGTATCTCGAACTAGGGGACATAGTTACAGAATAAGAGCACACATTTAAAACTGAGATGCGAAGGAATTTCTTCCCCCAGAGGGTAGTGAATGTCAGGAATTCTGTACCCCAGAGACTTGTGGAGGCTGAAAGAATTTAAAGAGGAGGTGGATAGATTTCTGAAATATCGGGGGGTTGAGGACTATGTGGAACTGGCATGAAAGAGGAGTTGAGGCCTGGGGCAAATCAGCCATGATCTTATTGAATGGCGGGGCAGGCTTGAGGGGCCGGAGGGTCTACTCCTGCTCCTATTTCTTATGTTCTTTAAACCCACAGCCACTAGCATCTAGAAGGATAAGGGCAGCAGATAGATGGGAGCCTGGAAGCTCCCCCCCAAGCCACTCACCATCCTGACCTGGAATTACGTCACCATTCCTTCACTGTCGC
Source organism: Carcharodon carcharias (assembly GCF_017639515.1). Taxonomy (NCBI): domain Eukaryota; kingdom Metazoa; phylum Chordata; class Chondrichthyes; order Lamniformes; family Lamnidae; genus Carcharodon; species Carcharodon carcharias. The sequence goes on along the minus strand of NC_054467.1, from coordinate 105,663,114 downwards.
TGGGTCAAAATCCTGGAACTCCCTTCCTAACAGCACTGTGGATGTACCTACACCACATGGACTGCAACGGTTCAAGAAGGCAGCTCATCACCACCTTCTCAAGGTCAACCAGGGATGGGCATTAAATGCCAACAATAAAAGCCAGTGAAGCCCACATCCCAAGAATGAATTAAAAAAAAACCTATGATTCATAGTGTTGTACTATAAGCATAAAAGTTGTAATATTACATTTGCTTACAAAAAGAGAGAAAGCAGATTTTTTGATCTTCAGGAGGGAGTGAGGGGTCTTACAAACTTTTGGGAGAGTAGAAGAAGAATAGCATTATGAAACTACTTATAGGCCAGAATCTTCGGGTCAGCGTGCAGGGGCCGGCCCTGTTCACTGACGTGTAAAATGACACGTGGTGATGTTGGCTGTGTGTCCCAACGTCACTGCGCGTCATTCTGAGCCTCAGTTCGGTGGGAGTGCAGTAGAGTCGGCTGTATGCCCACCGAACTGTCAAAGGCCTATTAAGGCCATTTAAAAATGAATTAAAGTGGCTAACTGAGCTGCCCGTCCAACCTTAAGGTGGGCGGGCAGGTGAAGGACCCAGGCAGCCTTCGCATGTATCATGAAACCTCATCCACAGGCAGGATGAGGTTTCATGAAGTGCTTATAAATTGAATGAAAATTTTTATTAAAGTTCATTGACATGTCCCAGCTCATGTGACATGAGGAAACCTGTCTTAAAAAATGTTTTTCTTTATTGAAACTTTTAAAAATCAAACTAAAAAAATTGCACATGTACGAATGAGCGCAGGCCCTGACTCAGCCTAATCCCCCCACCCACACAGGGAGCACTCAGCAATTCTGGGTGCATGTCACGCTGGGTGGGCCTTAATTGGCTGGCCTACGTAAAATGGCGGCACGCAGCCAATCACGGGCAGCGATTGGCTGGCGCCCACCCGCACCCGTTCCTGCCCAACACCCACTGAGGGGGAGAAAATTCTCCCCATAAAGTAAGTTGTCTATGGTTAAGAAATACACAAAAGCTAGATTGCTTACATGGGACATAAACAATCATACAAATGTTTTGAAACAGAGCTGCAGTGCTTAAATACATTTACCATATATTAAGATTACAGTTTTCCCAATGTCTACAAACATTTTGATTTTTCCACTTAAGTCAACCAAAAAAAATTATACCAGAAATATTTAAATAAGTTTTATATAAAGCATATTCTATGAATGCGGACACAAGTGTATTTTACGAAAATGGAACAAACAGTTCTTTGATTGGATCAATTTATAATACTTGGTTACATGCACTTCACCTTCTTAGATGGTGAGCTAGATGATAAAAGTCATTATATTCATTAAACAGAAACACTATATATATATATATATATATATATATATATATATATGCCATTTATTTCAAACTAAGCAAAGAACCAGCTTCCTACTGTGTTGTGCCTCATCAGCATCTCAAACATTTCAAAGCACTTGACATACAATTACTTGGAATTTATTTATTTTTAGAATTGTAGATAGGGGCCAATAGAAAACTCAGAATAATAGATACTGCAGCTTTAAATCCTTCCGCTATAATGTAAATGTAGGGATTAGATATTAGCATGCTGAAGGGCATACGCACGCACACAAAGAACTTGCTGAAGTAGGAACCTGAAAGCAAACTGGTTTTACAATGATGAAATAAAAGAGGAGGTTTCATATTACTCAGCGGCTATCCACTGAATCAACGACGTGGTTCATGATTTTATTCTGCCTGCACTCTGTGTTTCATAAAAGGCACATTAATACAAGTAATTAATTTGATAAATGTTATTTTACTGGATACCAAAACATCCAAAGAATAACATAAGGATAATGACAAATGTTCAACTTGCAGAATATAACTGATAAATTCTTCCTGGTTTCCCAACATGTCATTGCCCTGGACACAACCTGCACTTGTGATCCTCAATTTTTGGACTACTGTGCAAGTTCTCAGGGCCCTTAGATTCAGGTGCCAAAATTCAGCTCAGCAAATTTTGCACAGCGCTCGTCAACACACTTGGTATTATCGGAACAGGGCTAGTCTGTTTATACTCAATAGTTAAGCCTGCTAACTGGCTTCCTGACATCACTGTACAGCGACTATGTGGGTTCTCCTCATTGATGAATCTTAAGGTTGGACTTAAATATCGAGAATATACATAGGACATAAAAAATAAGGGTAGTTTCAAAACTATCTATACCAAATAAATTTGCAGTTGATCAGTGTGCTGATAACTTGACCCAACCTTATTTATGTTACAAAGTCACCATCATGACAGGAAATCAGCTGCTTTATCCCTGCACAGAATAAAGTTTGTTGCTGCATCAATACTGATCAGTTTGTAAATTCCCATTTGATCACTTTGTCTACAGAGTGTCACTGTGATCTTGCTCAGTTCAGGACACAATTATTTCCTTGGCAGGTCCTGTCTGGGTAGCTTTTCAAGTGGTTGGACTCTCAGTGCCAGGAGGAGTCAACATCCTCCACTGGCCTTGTCCACATGTCACACTTCAATACAAGTGGAACTATAGACATAATGTACATTGGGATCAAAGCCATCTGGCTGAACAGGTAGCATGAGTCTTATAATTGAATTAATCGTTAGCTACATCATGTCACCTCTCTGTAAATTGTGTGTGGCATTGCTGGCAATTTACAGTGCAATATACATTGAATGAACTGTTTTAGTTAAGAAATAACAGTCACTATAATTGGTTTTCTTTCTAGCTGTGCAATTGGGTGGGGAATTTCTCTCACCTAAATATATAATGATCAGGATAACTAGTGTTTAAAGCTTCATTAACACTCCAAACCTTCTTGTTCAGAAACGATTTTATGATTTGGAAGGTAGGATGGAATGGGAGAAAACTTCCTAGATAATTAGATAGAGATATATATTTTAAAAGGTCTATTTTATATATATATACACACACACACACACACACACACACACAAACACACACACATGATAAAAAATCATCAACTGTGTCAGCATTATCAGCATGTGCGCAGAAAATTTGTGTTCTGTGTGGGCTGGAAAAAAAATCTCAACACTTTCAAAGTCAGAACATTTTTTCTCCTCTTAAAATGATTTTCAGCAGTTCTGATCTGTTAACATGCTGCCCACTGTTTTGGCCATTCCAGCAGAGCATAAAAGGTTGACTCATGCGACAGCTGCTCCTTAACGTGCTGCCTGTTTGCAGCATAAGACCACTGTATACTTCCATTTCAAAAATAATTACATTTTTACCATTTGATAGCCCACTTATATTACCAGTTTTGGGATTTTGCTTTTTATGATTCATAATAACATAATGCCAACATTATTTCACAAGTGTGAAGTCGTTGAACAGAGAGCACTTTGCACTTTGGCAAACATTGTGTGGCTATCTCAAAAAACAGTCTAGTTACTTTGGTTGCATATAGGCTGCAATGGAAACACTTTAAAGCTGGATGTTTAACTCATAATTGCCTGATCCCACTTTTAAGTTGGTACAAAGCTCATTATCAAAAAACTTAAAATTTGCAAATGTTCAGGCTGAACGTTGATATAGCTCTATGACTGCATTTATGATTATGTTTCATGAATAGAGAATGGACTTTCTAAAAGCTGGAACTTATGCACCCAAATTAATTGCTTAATTAAACTGAAATAATATCAGCATCAAAATCCAAACTACTTGGGAAGAAAATATATCTATTCTAAGCTACACTGGATCATTAATGGACAGTAATTCATAGCTGGTGAAACTCACTTCTCAAACACACATTAACAGTTTGACCCTGTCAGTCACTACTGTTGGAATAGGCTTGCACAATTTATGACTAGTCAACTAACTGCATCACCTCAGAATGGCGCCAGGTTTAGCATTAAGCTTAAATTCAAACTGCAGCAAAGTTGCTCGTATATTTGCAGCTTCGCATTCACATCTATTGAATTTCAAATGTTTCATTTGATAAACAATTTCAGTACAATCCATCTGTTGCAAAATCAAGAGAGAATCTAGGTGCTAAACATAAGTTACGGTTTTTAGTTCAGGTTGTGTACCAGGGTTCTATAAGGACAAGTGATTCACCCTGCCTGATTACCACTCGGACAACGATCGTGAAAATCAATTCCAACAGCTTCATATTAATTATAAAAGCAAAAAACTGAGAATGCTGGAAATCCAAAACAAAAACAAAAATACCTGGAAAAACTCAACAGGTCTGGCAGCATCTTTGGAGAGGAACACAGTTAACATTTCGAGCCCGAATGACCCTTCAATAGAACTAAGTAAAAATAGAAAAGAGGTGAAATATAAGCTGGTTTAAGTAGGGGGAGGGGTTGGGCAGAGGAGAGCTGAATAGAGGGCCAGTGATAGGTGGAGATAACCAAAAGATAACCAAAAGGACAAAGAGGTGTTGAAGGTGGTGATATTATCTGAGGAAGGTGCTAATTAAGGGTAGAAAGCAGGACAACCAAGGTACAAATAGCCCTAGTGGGGGTGGGGTGAGGTGAAGGAATCAAAAAAGGCTAAAAGGTAGAGATAAAACAATGGATGGAAATACATTTAAAAATAATGGAAATAGGTGGGAAAAGAAAAATCTATATCAATTATTGGAAAAAAGGGGGGGTGCAATCGGAAAGGGGGTGGGGATGGAGGAGAGAGTTTATGATCTAAAATTGTTGAACTCAAAATTCAGTCCAGAAGGCTGTAAAGCGCCTAGTCGGAAGATGAGGTGCTGTTCCTCCAGTTTGCGTTGAGCTTCACTGGAACAATGCAGCAAGCCAAGGATGGACATGTGGGCATGAGAGCAGGGTGGAGTGTTGAATGGCAAGCGACAGGGAGGTCTGGGTAATGCTTGCGGACAGACCGAAGGTGTTCTGCAAAGCGGTCACCCAGTCTGCGTTTGGTCTCTCCAATGTAGAGGAAATCGCATTGGGAGCAACGAATGCAGTAGACTAAATTGAGGGAAGTGCAAGTGAAATGCTGCTTCACTTGAAAGGAGTCTTTGGGCCCTTGGACAGTGAGGAGAGGGGAAGTGAAGGGGCAGGTGTTGCACCTTCTGCAGTTGCATGGGAAGGTGCCGTGGGAGGGGGTTGAGGTGTAGCGGGTGATGGAGGATTGGACCAGGGTGTCCCAGAGGGAACGATCCCTGCAGAATGCCACCAGGGGATGTGAAGGGAAGATGCGTTTGATGGTGGCATCATGCTGGAGTAGGCGGAAATGGCGGAGGACGATCCTTTGAATGCGGAGGCAGTGGGGTGATAATTGAAGACAAGGGGGTCCCTATCATGTTTCTGGGAGGGAGAAGAAGGTGTGAAGGCAGATGCCCCCACCACTGAACATCAAGCCATTGTTTCCAGGACTGTTACTAACCTCATCTCCTCTGGAGATCTTCCTTCCGCAGCTTCCAACCTGATAGTCTCCCAACCTCGGATGGTCCGCTTCTACCTCCTACCCAAAATCCACAAACAGAACTGTCCCGGCAGACCAATCATGTCAGCCTGTTCCTGCCCCACAGAACTCATTTCTTGCTATCTTGACTCCATTCTCTCTCCCCTTGTCCAGTCCCTTCCCACCTACATATCAACAATTTCCAGTTTCCTGGCCCCAACCGCCTCCTCTTCGCCATGGACATCCAATCCCTGTACACCTCCATCCCCCACTGGGATGGTCTGATGGCTCTCCGCTTCTTCCTCGAACAGAGGCCCGAACAATCCCCATCCACCACTACTCTCCTCCGTCTGGCTGAACGTTCTCACACTGAACTCCTTAAACTCCTCTCACTCCCTCCAAATAAGAGGTGTGGCTATGGGTACCCGCATGGGCCCCAGCTATGCCTGTCTCTTTATGGGGTATGTGGAACATTCCTTGTTCCAGGCCTACTCCTGTCCCCTTCCACAACTCTTTCTCCGATACATCGATGATTACTTCGATGCTGCTTCATGCTCTCGTCTGGACCTGGAAAAATTTATTAATTTTGCTTCCAATTTCCACCCCTCCATCACTTTCACGTGGTCCATCTCTGACACTTCCCTTCCCTTACTTGACCCCCCATCTCAATTTCTGGTGATAGACTGTCCACCAATATCCATTACAAGCCTACCGACTCCCACGGCTACCTCGACTACAGCTCCTCACACCTCGCTTCCTGTAAGGACTCCATCACATTATCAGTTCCTTCCCCTCCGTCGCATCTGTTCTGATGATGCCACTTCCAAAAACAGTTCCTCTGACATGTCTTCCTTCTTCCTTGACCGAGGTTTTCCACCCACGGTGGTTGACAGGGCCCTTAACCGTGTCCGGCCCATCTCCCACGCATCCACCCTCATACCTTCTTCTCCCTCCCAGAAACATGATAGGGTCCCCCTTGTCCTCATTTATCATCCCACCAGCCTCCGCATTCAAAGGATCATCCTCCGCCATTTCCGCCTACTCCAGCATGATGCCACCATCAAACACATCTTCCCTTCACATCCCCTGGTGGCATTCTGCAGGGATCGTTCCCTCTGGGACACCCTGGTCCAATCCTCCATCACCCCCTACACCTCAACCCCCTCCCACGGCACCTTCCCATACAACTGCAGAAGGTGCAGCACCTGCCCCTTCACTTCCCCTCTCCTCACCATCCAAGAACCCAAACACTTCTTTCAAGTGAAGCAGCATTTCACTTGCACTTCCCTCAATTTAGTCCACTGCTTTCGTTGCTCCCAATGCGGTTTCCTCTACATTGGAGAGACCAAACGCAGACTGGGTAACCGCTTTGCAGAACATCTTCAGTCTGTCCACAAGCATTACCCAGACCTCCCTGTCGCTTGCCATTTCAACACTGCACCCTGCTCTCATGCCCACATGTCCATCCTTGGCTTGTTGCATTGTTCCAGTGAAGCTCAACACAAACTGGAGGACCCGCACCTCATCTTCCGACTAGGCGCTTTACAGCCTTCCGGACTGAATAATGAGTTCAACAATTTTAGATCATGAACTCTCTCCTCCATCCCCACCCGCTTTCCGATTTCCGCCCCCCCCCCCACCTTTTTTCCAATAATTGATATAGATTTTTCTTTTCCCACCTATTTCCATTATTTTTAAATGTATTTCCATCCATTGTTTTATCTCTACCTTTTAGCCTTTTTTGATTCCTTCACCCCACACCCACTAGGGCTATCTGTACCTTGCTTGTCCTGCTTTCTACCCTTAATTAGCACATTCCTTTAGATAATATCACCACCTTCAACACCTCTTTGTCCTTTTGTCTGTGACATCTTTTGGTTATCTCCACCTATCACTGGCCCTCTATCCAGCTCTTCCCTGCCAACCACCCCACTCCCTTAAACCAGCTTAAATTTCACTTCTTTTCTATTTTTACTTAGTTCTGTTGAAGGGTCATTCGGGCTCGAAACGTTAACTGTGCTCCTCTCCGCAAATGCTGCCAGACCTGCTGAGTTTTTCCAGGTATTTTTGTTTTAGCTTCACCATAAACCCTGGTGCAAAACACACTTTCTAAATTGAAACAAGTGTTTGCTACCACTGACGTGCTCAGCATTCCATGTTTAATTACAAAACACATTTCAAAAAGAAGTTATTTGTTTCATGGCTAAAAATTGACAATATAATTCTTTTTGAGGAATTTTGAATTTTTCTTCTTCAAGTGAAGTACTTCGGTGCATATAAACACATTTGTTTAACATTTGGCATTCAGCACCAATGTCAAACACTTGGCACAAAAGCCCTTAGTCCCCATGTGTAACTATTTTCACTCCTATACTAGTAATACTCACTGCCTCTGTGAGATATTAATGATTTAATGTTTATTGTGCCTACATTTGGTCAGTTATGCCTAAAATAACTGGGTTGAGACAAATTTCATATAATAGCTTTATAGGTACTAGAGCCAAGAGATTTTCAATCCATCAACCCGGGCTGATTTTGAGCTCATATTCCAAAAGGTGAATGTCCAGCTTGCTACACCACTGCACCACCCGATCCCCTGTATCATGGCCCACTATAATTGGATCTCCTTTTCCCCCACAGGCTGTGAAAGCTACAGAATATTCAATTAGTTGATGCATGACTCAAAGAAAACTCACTATGTGCTAACATTGCATCGCTGGGGAACACATATACAGTAACATCCAAGAGCATTCATTTTATCTTACCAAAGAACACTGTCAGCCTTGATTCAATGGTAGCACTGTCAACTGAGTTCGAGGTAATGGGTTCAAGTCCTGCTCTAAAGATCTGAGCACATGATTCAGGTTGGTAATTCAATTCTGTGCTCCAGAAGTGCTGCACTATAAGACCATAAAACCATAAGACATAGGAACAGAAATTAGGCCATTCGGCCCATCAAGTCTGCTCTGCCATTCAATCATGGCTGATAAGTTTCTCAACCCCATTCTCCTGCCTTCTCCCCGTAACCTTTGATCCCCTTACCAATCAAGAACCTAGCTATCTCAGTCTTAAATACACTCAATGACCTGGCCTCCACAGTCTTCTGTGGCAATGAATTCCATAGATTCACCACTCTCTGGCTAAAGAATTTTCTCCTCATCTCTGTTCAAAAAGGTCTTCCCTTTACTCTGACGCGGTGTCCTCGGGTCCCAGTCTCTCCTACTAATGGAAACATCTTCCCCACATCCACTCTATCCAGGCCTTTCAGTATTCTGTAAGTTTCAATCAGATCCCCCCTCATCCTTCTAAACTCTATCGAGCATAGACCCAGAGTCTTCAAACGTAATTCATATGTTAAGCGTTTCATTCCTGGGATCATTCTCGTGACCTTCCTCTGGACTCTCTCCAGGGCCAGAACATCCTTCCTGAGATACGGGGCCCAAAATTGCTCATAATATTCTAAATGTGGTCTGACCAGAACCTTATAAAGCCCCAGTAGCACATCCCTGCTTTTATATTCTAGTCCTCTCGAAATAAATGCCAACATTGCATTTGCCTTCCTAACCACTGACTCAACCTGCAAGTTAACCTTAAGAGAATCCTAGTCTAGGACTCCCACATCCCTTTGCACTCCAGATTTCTGAATTCTCTCCCCATTTAGAAAATAGTCTATACTTCTATTCTTCCTACCAAGTGCATGACCTCACACTTCCCCATGTTGTATTCCATCTGCCACTTCTTTGCCCATTCTCCTAACCTATCCAAATCCTTCTGCAGCTTCCCCGCCTCCTCAATACTACCTGTCCCTCCACCTATCTTTGTATCATCTGCAAACTTAGCCAGGATGACCTCAGTTCCTTCCTCTAGATCATTAATGTATAAAGTGAAAAGTTGTGGTCCCAACACTGACCCCTGCAGAACTCCACTAGTCACCGGCCACCATCCTGAGAAGGACCCCCTTATCCCCTCTCTCTACCTCCTGCCAGCCAGCCAATCTTCTTTCCATGCTAGTACCTTGCCTCTAACACCATGGGCTCTTATCTTACTGAGCAGCCTCCTGTGTGGCACCTTGTTAAAGGCCTTCTGGAAGTTCAAGTAGATAACATCCGTTGGCTCTCCTTTGTCTAACCTACTCGTCACCTCCTCAAAGAATTCTAACAGATTTGTCAGGCATGACCTTCCCTTGATGAAACCATGCTGACTTTGTTTGATTTTACCATGCACTTCCAAGTATTCTGAAATTTCATCCTTAATAATGGACTCTAAAATCTTACCAACGATCGAGGTCAGGCTAATCGGCCTGTAATTTCCCGTCTTTTGCCTCACTCCCTTCTTAAACAGGGGGGTTACATTAGCAATTTTCCAGTCCTCTGGGACCCTCCCTGTCTCCAGTGATTCCTGAAAGATCACCACTAATGCCTCCACTATCTCTTCAGCTATCAGAGATCCATCTTTGAGATAAGATATTAAGCTGAGGCTCATCTTCACTCTCAGGTGCAAAAGGCCCATAAGGCACTACTCAAAAAAGAGGTGAATCCTCCTAGTGTCTTGAACAACATTTAGCCCTTAACTAAAATTTATAAAACAGACTATCCAGTCATTTATCTCTGCTGTTGGTAGGAATCCTGCTGTGCACAAATTGGCTGCTGCATTTTTCTAATTACAACAGTGACGACACCTAAAAACTACTTAATTGGTTGTAAAGCGCTTTGGAACATCCTGAAGTTGTGAAAGGTGCGATATAAAAACGTAATTTCTTTCCTTCTTTAAAATTGATTCTGATAATGTTAAAGAAACATTGTTTCTTGCTGGGGAGTTAACTATGCACTTAGTTTCTGGCTTAGCATGTTCCAAAGCTCCATTTAAAAGTTTCCATATTTAACCACTATACAAAGTTTCCTTTGAATGTTTACATCTGGATCAGTATAACTTAAATGTTGTTTTCAGTGCAATTGTTTCATCAATCACAATCTGAACCATGTAAATTCGTAAAATCAGAGTCATCAGTGATGCAATGATGCCTCCCTATTACAGATTAATCTTCCTATTTTCCCATCAAGTTATTGGGTTGCTTCTATCAAGGTGATAAAGTAGTTCAAAAGGCACTCTACCACCATACTAGATTCCAACTCATGGTGCTCTTATATTTTGAAAATGTGATGGCTTCCCCCACTTACCAAATTTCTCTGCCAATTATCTTCTCTTCTTTCCCCTATAGTATGTTCATTCCTTGCTGGGTTGCAGTTCACTGGGAACTGGGGATCCTTTGTTGCCAATTTGGTCAGTTTTCATGTTGGCCTTAATAGTGATCACTAGTGGTCTATGTTACCATGGAGGCATTACAATCAACCCCAAAACCAATACAGTTCTGATTACCGTCCAGCAAGCTCTACTAGGTGTGGTAATCCTGGTTAACTTTCCTCTCCAATTCTCAGGAGTTCTTACATCCACTGCTGCACTTCCATAGCCAACTCAGTGGAGATCAACTTTCTTGGTACGGATTGGGAACGAACCTCGGATTTCAATCCTGATCTTGAAGCTGGTTCCCTCAACCTATTCACTTCTGTTTAGGATTAGACTTCAAGAATTCAGGACTGTGAAGAGAAAGGCCCCACTTTTTAGACAAAGCTCCAGAAAACAAACAACTAAAAGCACTACTCTTCTGCTTGCCTCCTGAAGCAAAATAAATCCAGTCAGAGTTAATTTGTTATTGGCAACCCAACTCAAGTAATGGCAATTTATTTGGTGAATCAATTAAACTACAAATTCAGCCTTTACACTGAAGAAAACAACAGCTGAATAATCGATGCATTTAAGGGGAAAGCAGATAAAAAGTGGGAGAAAGGAATAGAAGTTTATGCTTATCGCCTTACATGGTGAGGAGTGGGAAAAGGCTTACGTGCAGCATAAACACTGTCACAGACCAAACAGTCTGTTCTCTACAGTACAATTTATGTAATTTACAGCAAACATATTCACTCATAATTCGCATCCATTAAAACAGGCCAACCAGGTTCACATTCACAGGTTACAAGACTGACTTTTTTTTTCATTTCTTAAATGAATGGAGTACTGGCCATGTGGTATGCCTTTTATAGCTATGAGACGAGACGCAGACAAGGCCGAGAGTGGAATCCAATCAGCTACTTGCCAAACACAGGCTCGCAACCCTAATGGCCGTGTGGTTGATTGGATAATCCAAATCCCTGGATGACCAGTTCCAGCTGTGAGACCATGAACTTGCTGAAACAAACGCATACCAGCTACAGCAACTATTTTAATGAACTGACAGGGAGGAGAAAATAGAAAGGAATTAAATGCTGGAGTAATGCATTCATTGCATGTAAAAAAACTGACTGTCCGCTTAGATGCGTCACTGAAATGCTGCTTCACAATTTGGAGTAACTATTTTGCTGATATATCTGTGTGCTGTGTATAAGATGAACAAAATAAACCATAAAGTTGATTGTAAAATGCATTTTATACAGTTTAAAAGGCAAGCCCATGGCTCAAATTGTTCATACACTCAATACATTTCAAGATCAGCTTCGTGCAGAATGTAACTATTGAGTACTAATCAATATCTTTTCTGTACATGAAAATTATACAGGAAAGATAATCTGCATCAGGACACACAGACTTGATTCTACTTTCAACCTGTTATTAGCTCCTCAACATATAACAGAAAATGGAATGAGAGCTCAACAATGTGGATCAGAGCAGGGGGGTAAATAGTATCAGCAGGTTATAAATATCAGGTTTGGATAATATTCTAACAATTTGTACATCACAAAATGTGATGTTTCCACCGAATTACTTTTGGAGAGAAGTAAAATGACAAAAGGGGCGTTCTTGCAGGGATCTGAATAATTCACGCTTAAGGAGGAACAAGAGTGTATTTGGCGTATTGAGAACTGTATACTTTTCCTTATGAACACTGAATACAATTATTGGCCCAGATCTTCCAGTGAGTAGCAGAATGGGAGCACATGCTGTTGACCCTGTTTAAAAGTGCACCTTCACCTTTTTACGCCACAGGCTTTGGACCTTCCTGCCCCAGCTCCAGCTTCAATCCATTGATGAGATGAGCTGGGAGGCCTAGTGGCAAACCGCAATGGTGGTGAAGCTACACCTCCACTGTTGACATGACCTGAAGACATGCTGGTCATCAGTTCACTGATGCAGAGATTTTAAATGTGCCTTTCATTGTGAGGTCCCCCATTTCTGACACGCTTCAGCTTCCCCCTTAACTCAGCTCATCCTCGCCCCACCGCCCCCGACCATGCCCAATGCTCACACACCCCAGACACTGCCAAACCCCCAACACTGCCTAGCCCCCACACACCTGACACTGCCCAACCTGCACACCCCGATACTGCCCAACCCCCACACACCCGACACTGCCTAACCCACACACCCCGATACTGCTCAACCCCCACACCCCCGACACTGCTCAACCCCCACACCCCCAACATTGCTCAACCTCACACCCCCGACACTGCTCAATCCCCACAACCATGACACTGCTCAATCCCCACACACCCGATACTGCTCAACCCCCACACCCCCGACACTGCTCAATCCCCACACACCCGACACTGCTCAACCCCCACACCCCCGACACTGCTCAACCCCCACACCCCCATGCTCAACCCCAACACCCCCGACACTGCTCATTCTCCACACCCCTGACAATGTTCAATCCCCACAACCCCGACACTGCTCAATCCCCACACCTCCGACACTGCTCAATCCCCACACCCCCGACACTGCTCAAACCCCACACCCCCGACACTGCTCAAACCCCACACCCCCGACACTGCTCATTCCCCACACCCCTGACAATGTTCAATCCCCACACCCTCGACACTGCTCAATCCCCACACCCCCGACACTGCTCAATCCCCACACCCCCGACACTGCTCAACACCCAAACCCCTGACACTGCTCAATCCCCACACCCCCGACACTGCTCAATCCCCACACCCCCGACACTGCTCAATCCCCACACCCCCGACACTGCTCAATCCCCAAACCCCTGACACTGCTCAACGCCCACACCCCCGACACTGATCAATCCCCACATCCCCGACACTGCTCAATCCCCACACCCCCGACACTGCTCAATCCCCACACCCCCGACACAGCTCAACCCCCACACCCTGACACCGCTCAACTCCCACACACCCGACACTGCCCAAACCGCACACCCTGACACTGCTCAACCCCTACAGCCCCAACACCCAGACCCCTGACCCCCACACCTTCTAACACTGCTCAACCCTCACACCTCCGACCCACACACCTCTGACACAGCTGAACCCCCACACCACCGACACTGCTCAACTCCCAAACTCCCGAATCCCACACCCCCAACCCCCACACCCTCCGACACTGCTCAACCCCCACACCCTCAACACTACTCAACCCCCACACACCCGACACTGCTCAGCGCCCACACCCCGACACTGCTCAGCGCCCACACCCCGACACTGCTCAGCGCCCACACCCCGACACTGCTCAACTCCCACACCCCAGACCCCCACAACTCGAACACTGCTTAACTCGCACACCCACAACACTGCTCAACCCCTACACTCTCTGACACTGCTCAACCCACACGTGCCCGAACCCCACACCCCCTACACAGCTCAACCCCCAAACCCCCTGACACTGCTCAACCCCCAAACCCCCTGACACTGCTCAACCCCCACACCCTCTGACACTGCTCAACTCCCCACACCCCTGACACTACCCAGCCCCCCACACCCCCAACACTACTCAACCCTCCATACCCCCGACACTACTCAACCCCCCACACCCCCGACACTGCTCAACCCCCCACACCCCCGACACTGCTCAACCCCCCACACCCCAACATTGCTCAACCCCCAAACCCCCAACACCCCTCATTTCCCACACTTCTGACCCCCGCACCCCCGAACCCCTGCACCCCTGATACTGCTCAACCCTCCACACCCTCTGACACTGCTCAACGCCCCACACCCCCAACACTGCTCAACCCCCCACACCCGTGACACTGCTTAACCCCCCACACCCCCAAGTCCCACACCCCCAACACTGATCAGCACCAACACCTTCCGACACTGCTCAACCCCCACACCCTCAACACTGCTCAACCCACCACACCCCCGACACTGCTCAGCCCCCACACTCCCAACACTGCTCAGCCCCCACGCTCCCAACACTGCTCAGCCCCCACACTCCCGACACTGCTCAACTCCCACACACCCGACACTGCTCAACCCCCACGATCCCGACACTGCTCAGCCCCCACGCTCCTGACACTGCTCAACCCCCACGCTCCCGACACTGCTCAGCCCCCACGCTCCTGACACTGCTCAACCCCCACACTCCCGACGCTGCTCAACCCCCACACTCCCGACACTGCTCAACCCCCACAGTCCCGACACTGCTCAGCCCCCACACTCCCGACACTGCTCAGCCCCCACACTCCCGACACTGCCCAACCCGCACACCCCCGACCCACACACCTCTGACACAGCTCAACCCACACACCACCGACACAGCTCAACACCCACACCCCCAACCCCCTCACTCCCGAGTGCTCAGCCCCCACACCTCTGACCCCCACACCCCAGACACTACTCAAGCCCACACCCCTGAAACAGCTCAACTCCCACACACCCGACACCCACACCCACGACAATGTTCAACTCCCACACCCTCTGACACTGCTCAACCCCCACACCTCCAACCCCCAGCATCCCGACCCCCACACCCATGACACTGCTCAACACCCACACCCCCGACCCCCTCACCCTCGACACTACTCAACCCCCACACACCCGACACTGCTCAGCCCCCCACACCCCCGAAACTGCTCAACCCCCACACCCCGACACTGCTCAACCCCCACAACCCCAAGCCCACACCCCCAACACTGCTCAGCCCCAACACCTTCTGACACTGCTCAACCCCCACACCCCTGACCCACACATCCCCGACACTGCTCTATCCCCCCACACCGCGACACTGCTCAACCCCTTCACCCCCAACCCACACATCCCCGACACTGCTCAACCCCCCCACACTCCTGACACAGCTCAACCCCTACACACCTGAGCCTCACACCCCCAACAATGCTCATCTCCCACACCCCCAACCCCCTCACCCCGCCACTGCTCAACCCCCAAACCCCAACACTGCTCAACCCCCACACCCTCTGACACTGCTTAACTCCCCACACCCCCGACACAACTCAACCCCCCCATACCCCCAACACTACTTAACACACCACATCCCAACACTGCTCAACCCCCCACAACCCCGACACTACTCAACCCCCACAACCCCGAACCCCACATCCCCAACACTACTCAACCCCCACACCCCCGACACAACTCAACCCCCCCATACCCCCAACACTACTCAACACACCACATCCCAACACTGCTCAATCCCCCACACCCCCGACACTGCTCAACCCCCCACACCCCCGACACTGCTCAACCCCCCACACCCCCAACACTACTCAACCCCCCACACCCCCGACACTACTCAACCCCCCACACCCCCGAACCCCACATCCCCAACACTACTCAACCCCCACACCCCCAACACTACTCAACCCCCACACCCCCTGACACTGCTCAACCCCCACACCCCCGACACTGCTCAACCCCCAGACCCGCAACATTGCTCAACCCCCACACCCCCAACACCCTTCATTTCCCGCAACACACTTCTGATGCCTGCACCCCCGAACCACTGTACTCCCGCACCCCCAATACTGCTCAACCCCTCACACCCTCTGACACTGCTCAACCCCCACGCCCCCAACACTGCTCAACCTCCACACCCTCGACACTGCTCAACCCCACACACCCCCGACACTGCTCAACCCCCCCACACCAACTCCCACACCCCCAACACTGCTCAGCCCCAACACCTTCTGACAGTGCTCAACTCCCACACCCCCAACACTGCTCAACTCCCCACACCCCCAAACCCACACCCCCAACACTGCTCAGACCCGACGCCTTCTGACACTACTCAACCCCCACACCCCCAACCCCACACCCCCAACACTGCTCAACTCCCAAACCCCCTGACACTGCTCAACCCCCACACCCCCGACACTGCTCAACCCCCACACCCCCGACACTGCTCAACCCCCCACATTCACGACACTGCTCAACCCCCCAACACCTTCTGACACTGCTCAACCCCCACAGCCCCTGACCCACACATCCTCGACACTGCTCAAACCCCCCACACCCGAACCCCACACCCCAACACCGCTCATTTCCCACACCCCCCACCCCCACACCCCCAAAACTGCTCAACCCCCACACCTCTGAAACTGCTCAACCCCCCACACCTTCTAACACTGCTCAACCCCCCACACCTTCTAACACTGCTCAACCCCCACATCCTATGACACTGTTTGACCCCCACACCCCCAGCCCCAACGCCCCTGACAGTACTCAACCCTCACACCCCTGACCCCCACAACCCAGACCCCCACACCCCCGATACTGCTCAACCCCCACACCCCCGACCCCCACACTCCCGACACTGCTCAAAGCCCACACCCCCGAAACTGCTCAACCACACACCCCTGACCCACACATTTCCGACACTGCTCAACCCCCCCACACCCCTGACACTGCTCAACCCCTACACACCCGAACCCCACACCCCCAACACTGCACATCTCCCACACCCCCGACCCCCTCACCCCCGACACTGCTCAACCCCCCACACCCTGACACTGCTCAACCCGTACACCCCTGACCCACACATCCCCGACACTGCTCAACTCCCACACACCCGACCCACACATGTGTGGGTCAGGGGTGTGGGCGTTGAGAGTGTCGGGGATGTGTGGGTCGGGGGTGTAGGGGTTGAGCAGTGTCGTGGTGTGGGGGGGGTTGACCAGTGTCAGGGATGTGTGGGTCAGGGGTGTGGGCTTTGAGCAGTGTCGGGAGTGTGGGGGTCGGGGGTGTGGGGGTCGAGCAGCGTCGGGGTTGTGGCGGTTCGGGGTGTGGGGTCAGGGGTGTGAGGATTGAGTAGTGTCGGGGGCGTTGGGGCTGGGGGTGTTGGTGTCGAACAGTGTCAAGGATGCTCAACCCCTACACCCCAAAACCTCACACCCCCAACATTGCTCAGCCCCCACACTTCCGAACACTGCTCAGCCCCCACACCCCCGACACTGCTCAATCCCCACAGTCCCGACACTGCTCAACCCCCACACCCCTGACTGCTCAACCCCCACACCCCAAAACCCCACACCCCCAACATTGCTCAACCCCCACACCTTCTGACACTGCTCAACGCCCACACCCTCAACTGGTCAACCCCCACACCCCCGACCCTCTCATTCCCCAACACTGCTCAACTCCCACACCCTCAAACCCCACACCCCCGACACTGCTCAACCCCCACACCACCGACACTGCTCAGCCCCCACACCACCGACACTGCTCAGCCCCCACACCACCAACACTGCTCAGCCCCCACACCACCAACACTGCTCAGCCCCCACACCTTCTGACACTGGTCAACACCCCACACCCCCAACACTGCTCAACTCCCACACCCTCGAAACTGCTCAGCTCCCACACCCCCGACACTGCTCAACTCCCAAAACCCCTGAATCCCACACCCCCAACCCCCACACCCTCCGACCACCTCACCCTCGACACTACTCAACCCCCACACACCCGATACTGCTCAGCCCCCACACCCCCGACACTGCTCAACTCCCACACCCCAGACCCCAACACCTCGAACACTGCTTAACTCGCACAACCCCAACACTGCTCAACCCCCACACTCTCTGACACTGCTTAACTCCCACACCCCCGAACCCCACACCCCCAACACTGCTCAAGCCCCAAACCCCCTGACACTGCTCAACTCCCACACCCTCGACACTGCTCAGCTCCCACACCCCCGACACTGCTCAACTCCCAAAACCCCTGAATCCCACACCCCCAACCCCCACACCCTCCGACCACCTCACCCTCGACACTACTCAACCCCCACACACCTGATACTGCTCAGCCCCCACACCCCCGACACTGCTCAACTCCCACACCCCAGACCCCAACACCTCGAACACTGCTTAACTCGCACAACCCCAACACTGCTCAACCCCCACACTCTCTGACACTGCTTAACTCCCACACCCCTGAACCCCACACCCCCAACACTGCTCAAGCCCCAAACCCCTTGACACTGCTCAACCCCCACATCCTCGGACACTGCTCAAACCCCCATACCCCCGACACTGCTCAACCCCCACCCCCCCGACACTTCTCAACCCCCCACACCCCCAACCCCCACCACTGCTCAGCCCCAACACCTTCTGACACTGCTCAACACCCACACACACGACCTACACATCCCTGACACACCCCTAACACTGCTCAACCCCTACACCCCCGAACCCCACACCCCCAACACCGCTCATCTTCCACACCCCTGACCCCCACACCCCCGAAACTGCTCAACCCCCGCACCTCTGAAACTGCTCAACCCCGCACCCCCGACACTGCTCAACCCCCCACACCTTCTGACACTGCTCAACCCCCCACACCCTCTGACACTGTTCGACCCCCACACCCCCAGCCCCAACGCCCCCGACACTGCTCAACCCTCACACCCCTGACCCCCACACCCCTGACCCCCACACCCCCGACACTGCTCAACCCCCACACCCCCGACACCCACACTCCCGACACTGCTCAATGCCCACACCCCCGAAACTGCTCAACACCCACACCCCCGAAGCTGCTCAACCTCCACAACACCGACCCCAACACCCCCGACACTGATCAAACCCCACACCCTCTGACACTCCTCAACCCCCACACACCCAACGTTGCTCAACTCCCACACCTCTGACAATTCCCAGCCCCCCACACCCCTCAACAATGCTCACCCCCTTCAATCCTTGACAATGCTCACCATCCCCCTGCATCCCTGGCACTGCTCATCTCCCCAACACCCACACCCCACCACACCAACAATGCTGACTCTGTTCTGACATCGGCTGGACTGAGGAGCCACGGAATTTGGATGGTGAGCATCATTTAATAGAGGAAGGGGGGTGGGGCTGCAGGGGTGGGGATGCGGAACATCATCAAAGGTTGTGGAGAGTGAGCATTGTCAGGGAGGTGCAGGGGCACTGAGCTTTGTCAGGGGGTGAGCTGTGAAGGGAAGCAGCTGAACTGTGCCATGGGAGATGGGTGAGCTATGCCAGTGGGGTGGGTGAGCTGTGCCGAGAGGGAGGTGAGCTGTGCCAGGGGCAGGGGGGTGGGTGAGCAGTGTCAGGGTTGCTGTGGGTACTGGGGTAATTTCATGTTTCACCAGCTTTACTTCATGGTGCGCTCCTGAGCAGGCTTTACATCAGCTAGGAACAACTCTCAGGAAATCAGTTTCAAAAGCAGGGGAATATAGGGCAAACTGCCCAAGTTTACTTGTTTACAGGTAGGGACCATCAACAAGGGCTCCCACAAAGCCCTTCTGGGGGTACCGGTAGCTCCTGTTTCCAGTGTAAATTGACTCCCCGGAACTTCCAGTGTCTTTGTGATGTTCAATAGCAGCAAACCTCTCAGAGTTTGTTGCTAGTTGGATCAGTAGATCTGGGTCATCATTTTTTGAGTTACATGGCATTCAAAATGTCGCCATGTCACCTGTGTTTGTTTCAGAGAATTATATCACAAGTGCCTTAAGTTATGCCTCAATTGAACCCAGCGTTAAACTATATATAGTGACTATTATGTTACCTTGGTCATAAGCTGGTTAAAGTGCTGATAAATTAATGCATTGCTTAAAATTAAAATTTGCAGGAAACTAAAATTGTACCACTACATAACAGATTCACATGAACCTTGAAGTGCCAAGGTTCTCTTTGCTGTGCAAATGTTCTAGTGAAGAGAATGAAGTACTGATTTAATAAGAAAATAAGGGAGTAGAGAATTCCAAAGATTCACAGCTACAGGCAACAACAGTAATGGCTCAATCAGTAGCTTGCACCATAGACTAGTTAGATCAAAAGATGTTTTTGTACTGTACATCGTATGTAATCTATTTAAAACTTCTCTTCATTCACAAGTATTTGGCAATTGTCTAGCACTTTTTTGGATTCTTTTTAGTTGACCAGCCAAAATCCATAGTGCAGGGCATCACCAGGATTGAAAACAACAGGAAAGAAAATGAGTTAAGGGCTGAGATGATGCTAAACTGGGATTTAAAAGGTTGTAGATTTTTAGGAGAGGATGACTGAAGGAGGCAAGGTAATGTGAAGGAAAAATATTTCATGTATTGTGGTAAGGGCCTCCTTAACAACAACTTCTATTTTGTTAAAGGCACTGTCACGTTGCATGAAACACAAGATGACTGGAGCAAATCAAGAAGCACTTTAGAGGTATCCTTACTACAAAATACTCGCCAGCGACAGATATAAATTTGATGTAAACAGAAAGAACAGTTAGAAACACACAAAGAAAATGATGGTATGCAGCAACTCATTTCTGTTATCTTTGCTTGTGAGATGAAAACATTTTCAAACTCATTTTCACTAATGGTCGTATAAATGAGACGCCTTCCTGTTTACACGACAAGCAAGCTCATCAGACTAATCACATTCTGGGGATTTCAAGTAATGGCACGACTGCTGTGTCCCACGATGTGTCCTTCAGCTTAACACAAATGGCACACCTTAAATAATGAAAAGAAAGCAGCACCCACTTCAGCACTCTGATATGGAGAACACAGCTTTCTATGGGAAAATGGCCATTTCTCAGTGAAGCACACTAAATATGGAAGGGATCAGAGGGTCAGGTGTAATCAGCTAATCCATAACCTCTCAAGAATGTTAGCTAACAAATAGCCCAGTCTAAACAGGGGTTGTCATGATGCATGAGACCATGGGAATTAATTACCCAATATTTAAAATACCCAACTCCAAATTAGAAGAGGAAATTAGAGGTGGGAGTGGGAGCAGCAGATTGAGAATTTCATTTGAATTACAATATCACGTGTCTCTTGCAACCTCAGTGTAGTACACAGCATGTCAGAATAGCGGTAAAATATTACAGTTCTTTTTGCTGCATAGAAAAGCCATCTCTTGCTTCTTGATTCAGCACAAACTTCATGAACACAACTTGAATGCCAAGTCCACCATCTCACACTGAAGGTACATGGCAGGGCTCTGAATGTTCTAAAGGATTATGGTTAAAGAATCATAAAGAACTGTTTGTGTTTAAAAGCACGTACCACCTGTATAGATATAAGAAAGTTTTGGATAAACTCCCCTTCCTCCCCCATCTCTTTTTTATGTATTCTTTTACGGGATGTGGGCATTGCTGGCTAGGCCCTTGAAAAGGGAGGTGAACCACTGCAGTCCATGTGGTATAAGTATACACAGTGCTGATAAGAAGAGAGTTACTTTGTAGTGGTTTGACACAACTGAGTGACTCACTAAGCAATTTAAGTGTCACCAGATCGGGTAAGGATGTCAAATTTCCTTCCCTAAAGGACATTAGTGAACAAGGTGGGTTTTTACACCATTACTGAGAGTGGCTTTTAATTCTAGATTTATTTATTGAATTTAAATTCCACCAAGCATTGTGGTGGGATTTGAACCCATACCCCCAGAGCATTTGGCCTCTGGATTACTAGTGCAGTGACATAACCACTAGACCACCAACTCCCCTGCTTTTTCTTGTTTCCTTATTTCACTTTATTTCTTTCAATAATATAAAATCTGTAACTGCAAAGTGTGCCAAAACAAATCATGATCATAAATATGAAATGTCAAACCGAAAACATTTCATGCTTCTCCTTTTCTATACAAATAGGAGAATTTGGCAAAACCTTTTCATGAGATCAATTCCTTTTCAGCCAGGGGGCGGAATTGTCCCAAATTTGCACCAAGTGCGGTAGCAGGTGAGAAAAAGGATGTTTTACCCGCCAGTCATAATGGCGGCTTTTCATGCTGTGTCGTCTGTTTTCCACTTCATTAATTATGCAGCCATAGGAAACAGGCCGTCTCGCTGGCGGGCAGCCTCTGAATCACCCACCACGCCGTTACCTCAGCATTTCCTCACTCCGGGGGCCATATCTAAACTGCAGCTGCGCACACATTTCTCAATGCTTACAGCCCAGGACTGCTCCAGTGAAGACCTGGCCCCAAAAGCCAAGGAGAGTCCAGTGATCTGTGACTGGAATGCCTTTTGGATGCCTGCCTTGATAGCCCCAACCCCACTCTGGCTGCAGGAGGTCCTGAAATCTCACCACTCAGCTTGAGAAGCAGTGGCAGCGGTGGTCAGTGCCAATGCTGTACAGAAAAGGTTGGCCATCCAGCGCAGAAAGAGGATGAATGATCTCATCTATGCTGCCAGGGTAAGGCAACCAATTTATTGCTCTAAAGTCACACTCACAAGGCCATCACACATTCACTGGCATCTCACTCATTGCCAGCTCAAGGGACATCACCACTCACTCTCTCACACGCACCCTCACATTTCCATCTGGCCTCATCACCTCTGCAGGCTGCCTCCTCAGCCCTCACCCTCTTGAGACCAACTGCACAGGTCAACATCACTGGGATATCCCCCTTCCCCACTACAGCCCTCACCCTGCAGCCTCTTCCCTTGCCTGAGGCCTCTTATCCCCCTTCCCTGAACAAGCCCCAGACCTGCAGCTGTTGAAAAACCACCCTCGCCTTATGGCTGGTCTGGTAGGTGAGTCCCCCTGCCTACGAGCCCCCTTAAAAGTGATGTGGTACTGCCTGTGAAGCCCGGCACTGATGACTGTGAGTGCTGCCCGAAGCAAGGTAGGTAAACAAACCTCAAAGTCCCAAGCTAATTGTAGCTCGCAAGATGCATACGCTATGTACAGTTGTGAAACACGTCGTCATGATTGCCCAGATGATCCAGCATGGGGGGACGATTCCGTCGGGCAGGGATTATAGTTATATGCAGATTAAAATGACGTTCCTGACGTCTGGCAGCAAGAAACACTGCCTGGCATTGACTTGTGGAGCGGACGAACACAAACTGGTTTCACGACGTCACTAGTTGATTTTTGGCCTTCCTGCCATATTGTCCACTTACACCCGCCATGATGCCCGGCGCCAACAGGGACGGAAAATTCCAGCTAGAGTTTCATGTTTATAGGAGGATCACAAGAGCTGTTACTAATTGTGACAATATATCATGTCTATCCATAAACCTGCAAAGAATAGTTCCCCTTGTGCTCCATTTTTCTGTCCATTGAACTCTCTCCCAAGCAATGCCACTGACTTTTTACATACAGAATTATTAACCACTTGCTGAATTACAATTCCTGGAGCTTGTGATTGTTGATCTCTTGCTGTCTTATTTTTGCAGGTGCCGGTACAATGCCCAGCATAATTTCTGCAGGTGTTTCAGTGCTTCCAGAAGCTACCAGGGTCAATTTAAATGAAATGCATATTCATAAAATAAAAACAGGAAATGCAAGAAAAGCCCAGCAGGTCTGACAACATCTGTGGAGAGAGAAACAGAGTTAACGTTTCAAGTCCATATGGCCCTTCTTCAGCGCCCCGCCCCTAAAAGTGATGTGGTGCTGCCTGTGAAGCTTGGCGCTGCTGGCCTTGAGTGCTGGCTCATGCAGACTCAAAACGTTAACTCTGTTTCTCTCTCCACAGATGCTGCCAGACATGCTGAGTTTTTCCAGCATTTTCTGTTTTTATTTCATAAATTCCAGCATCCGCAGTACTTTGCTTTTATTTAAATGTTTGTTCATGATACAGTTGCTTTCTACATGCTTCGGCAATGTAACCCAACATACAAAGACAAAACCATCATAACAATGAGATCCTACGTCAACAATGCCCGTCACAGGAAAGGTTGAGGTTATGAAAAAAAATCTGCAGCTCCCCCAGAGGGCGTGCAGGAAAGCCAGACAACTTAACCTCCCGCTGATGTGAGCCAAGTCACCAGAATTTCACCCACATGGGACAATCATCAAGTGATTGGGGGACAGGGATAGGTGGGGGGGGGTGCTGGGGTCAAGGTGGTGGGAAAGAAAAGGGGATGGATTTTATGGGTAGACATATCCCCCCCGGACCAAACAGCTAGTCGTTAGGTCTCCGACTCAGAAGCGATATTCTGCTGGGAGCAGCCTTATTGAGTCAGAGTGGAACATCCATCCTCATCTGATTGGCCGGCAGCTCTGCAGTCTAAGCAGCGCCAAGATCAAGCGGTGGCCACAGCTGGGACTACAGCCAGTCCCTGAGGAAGAACTGTCATGCAGCCCAGGCTCAGGTAGACAGGCCTGGTGGAAAGCCCTAGCGAGGGGTTTTGGGGTGGGGGCAAGTTAGAGAGGTCGGTGGGAGTGGCATGGGGAGGGTTAAATTTGGGGAGGGGTGGAATCTGATCTTGGTGGGGGGATGCCTCTGATGGGCACAAGGGAGCCCCTAAAAAGTGGTACCTCCACTGCTTGTCAGTACCTGACAAAGTAGCACTCTCTTAACAATGTCCATATAGGTTAATCTAGATTATATGCTTCACGATCCTGCGCTGGGACTTGAACCTATGACTACTAACAATTGGACCAAACTGTCCCTTCTCTGGTCAAAGATTGATCCTCTTTGAACCTCCTGAATGGATGCAAGCTATTACTTATATGAAGCCATATATCAGCATAGGTGAAGGAAGATTGGAGTGACAGAAATTTACAGAAAAAGAGGAAGAAATACCCTTTTATCAATGTTTGCAAGGCATTAATAGACCTTTTGTGAAAATAACCACATGTCAGCAAAGTAATATCAACTATCACCATGCATTAAAAAGAGACAGTTTTACAACTCCCAACAAAATAATGGTTCATAGTCAGTGACAAATGATAAACTATGACTGTGACTTGTCCCAATCATGCCCACCAACATGGAACTCAAAGAAGCTGGAAAGAAAAACAGCCCCTTCACCCTTTTCATCTAACCCCCATCAACATCTACTGTTCCTTTCTTCTGCATGTCTTTATCTAGCTTTCCCTTAAATGCCTCATTGCTAATCATCTCAACTACTTCTTGTGGAAGCGAGTTCCACATTCTAGTAAGTCCCTGGGTAAAGAGGTTTCTCCTAAATATCCTTTTGGATTCATTTGTATTGACCTTATATTTATGGGTCTTTGTTCCAGGGTCCCCTGCAAGTCAGAATACCTTTATTTTTTATTTATTCTTTGGGATGTGAGCATCACTGACAAAATCAGCATGTGTTGCTGAACTCTAATTACCTTTCAGCAAATGGAGATGAGCTGCCCTTTTGAACCACTGCTGTCCCATGTGGTACAGGTACATGCACAGCGCTGTGTGAAAGAGAACTTCAGGTTTTTGACCCAGCGATATTGAAGGAATGGCGATATAGTGCCAATTCAGGATGGTTTGTGGCTTAGGGGAGAATTTGCAGGTGGTGGTGTTCCCATGCATCTGCTGCACATGTCCTTTTATGTGGTAGAGGTCACGGATTTGGAAGGTGCTGTCAAAGGAGGCTTGGCGAGTTTCTGCAGTGCACTTTGTTCCGGTATGCACTATTGCCACTGTGTGCCATCACCTTCTCTACATCTAACCTATCAAACATTTTCAAAATCTTGAATACCTCTTCTTGATCTTGATCACCATTCAGCCTTCTGTTTTCTAGAGAAAAGAGCTCCATCCTCATAAGTTAAACTCTTAGCTCTGGTATTCTGGTAAATTTTATTTCCACTTACTCCAGGGCCTCTATGTTCACAGTTCACTAATTGTGACCTAAGCAAGGTTCAATACAAGTTTAATACAATTTCTCCGCTTTTCATTTCTATCCCTATAAAAGAATCCTAGCACTATGTATGTTTTTTTATGGCCTTATTAATCTGTGCCACTATGTTTAGTGATTTGTGTACCTGTGCCCCAGATACCCCATTTTGACACATATTTTCCAAGGAATATGTGACCTCCTTATTCTTCCTACCAACATTTATTACCTGACATTTATGAATGCCCATTCTGCAAGTTTCTAAAGTATTCCTATATTTTGACTACACTGGCAAATTTGGTGTTGTATGCAAAATTTGAAATTGTATATACAGCTCCTGAATCCAAAGTAATCCCAGCACTGATCCTTGTGGAACACCACTTCCTACCCATTGATATAAATATTGAAAGTGGAGTTGGTTCAATGAAAGGTGTGAAAACTGGTAAAAAAGTAACAACAGAAACAGCACGGTGCAAGACTAGATAATCATGGCTTACTGCACAGCTCAGTAGATCCTAGTGTGGTAAAGCCAACAACGGAAAAGAAAGAACCAGATTTTCTGTAGGAGGCAGTCTTACAGAATAAGCAAAAGGAAATTCACAGACATTTTCAAATGGTCTCTGTATCTAATTAATACTAAAATGATGAGAGTCACGAGCAAAACAGAGGTGCAAACATGATCACAATTTTTATTTCCAAATAAGGTAAAAAGCAGCAAGTCATCATTTGTGATCATGTGCAGTCACAACAGATGGTCTCAAGTCAAAGTAATTTGTTTCTAAAAAAGTGAATCTCAGTCTGGATTTACAGCATATCTTGCTCAATATGTTAGTTGCATGCTTTTCCGAAATGCACATTGGAGCAAAAAGTGTTGCTTTAAATCACCACCCACAAATGTACTCTGCACATAACACACCACATGGTTTAGAGATCCAAAAAGCAATGGAAAAGGATGCACAACTATTGAAATGCGGGCGCCCAGTTGAAATTTTGGTAGGAGCACGTTCACATTATTTTAAAAATGCTGGGCAGGGGAGTCAGGCAACATTCGCATACATACAATTGACATTCTTAAGAGGTTAATAGGAAACCAAATTGAGGCACTTAACATTTGAAACATTTGGCAGTTTTCTCATTTTAAGTTCTGTTACAGTGATGGATATCATTTGCACCACACTGACAGTTTTCTATTTTTGGACACAGGTTTTTTAACTTTGTGTTGATGGAATATTTGATACTTATCAGGACCATCGTAAATTATATTAATTTGACCAGAACACTGTGGATAAACAAAGCAGTCAGATGGGCAACAATTTAAGCTTCTCAACTCCAATGAAAAGTGAGACTCCAATTATGTTTTTGTCTCAAGGTGGTTTGAGTTATATACAGGATCTCTTTAGCCTTCATTGTAACTGCTAAAAATTGGTTGTCTCTTTTTAAAATTTTGCTCTTCAATTTTCTCCCTAGCCTCCTTACAGCATTGATTCTTGTACTGTGATATGCTCCAGTGACGGAAGTAATTCACCATTAACCTTATTAGGGTGTGTCAGCAAACTATCTAACCACAGAGGACATCACAGTCTGAACTCCAGGAGGGTGCACATAACCAGAATTGGGAGTTCTCTTCAATTTTTCCTTTCCTAATTCAGGTGTAACAGTGCCAATTATTGCTGTCCAGTTAGAATCAGTTTGCTCAGACCACGAATTGATCTTTCAGTCTTCCTCATCTGTAGCCCCCACAGATTATATTTTTCCCTCAGAAAACCAGGGTTTCTAGGCTTTGCCCTATGGATTTGGCAAATTTTAATCCTTCCTGATCTTGTGGTGAGTATATGTGCATGTTCCATGGCAGTGAGGTAGTGTGTCCACCTTCCAGTATCAATACGTCCTGTTAGATATTTGGAAACCAGCCACAATGCTATCCTTACATCAGCTTCCTGTGCATGTAGAAAAAGGGCACACCTTTGCTTTTGAACAGAAAAGATATCTATTAACAAAAGCTCTTTAAACTATAGATTTGTCAAATGCAATAGCCTAATGACTGGCTAAATACAACATGAAATGTTTCTATAATTAATTTAACAAAAATAAAACTTTTAAAGAGGAAAGCAAGAGCATATCTCCTGCTTGTGGTCTAAGCTCTATTCAATCAATTCAAAGCCTACAGAGCTATAGGTATGGGTACTTTATTTTCAAACCTTGTGGCCTGACCCATCTCTAGAACTACTAAAAACCCAGGAAGCTTGAGGAGCATTGCCCTATCCAATGATATGTTTTTATTAAATACAGCTTAAAATCTCACATTTGAAAATTGATATTCCTATATGATATTAAAAAATACATATTTGCTTTTGCTACTGACCCTATTGCTTAACTAGAATTTGCTAGAATTACTCCTATGTCCTCGAATTCAAATTGGGTGGCAATTTCAGCAAGAGATAAAAGGCTAGTATTACAGTGTGGGAAACTATGTCTCACGGGACCAGAGGCATGTACAATATCTTATCCATTAACTGTGCATGGATCCACGCCAGTCAGATAAGTGGCTTCCTAAATCAGGACTACACCCCATTTACAAAGTATAATTTCAAAGAAAAACAAGACATCATGCCATAAAATCCAGACATTTCTTCCTTTCAGTTCATTCAACTGATAAGTTCGTTTTGCATTATTCAGATTTAGCAGAGTTCAATTTTCAGCATTTCATACATTACTGAAGCTCAGACGAGGTCATGTGGAAGTAAATCTGTACAACCATGTGATAAGAAGTGATGAAATACTTTCTTACACAGCAGGAAATGTAACACCTGATGAAAAATTGGTGTCAAGAGTGGATAAGAACCATTCAGCTGCCTTAACCACAGGAAAACCAAGGATTTACTCATTTGACCTAATTCGACAAGTCTCCTTCAATTTCAGAAAATGTGTTACTGTTAATTAAACCATGTCTTGCTGAGCTCTCTGATGGCTCAGTGGATAATGACATTGTGTGGCATGGTACTGATCCATACAGATCAGCTAGGTCCCAGGTTCAATCCTTCGTCTGTACAGACTTAGCTGATTTCAATTTGGGGTAACAGAGGGAAAACAATCAGCCAAAATCCTTGGGCTGCCAAAGGAAATGATCATGCTTGGGCAGTGGAGCAGGCAGGATTAGGCTCAGCTGCCATTCCCTAATCAAACACCCATCATGGTCAAATAAAACTCACTGTGTGGGCCCAGCCATGAAGGGTGGTCACAAGGGCACTTGTGGAGCTTCAACCCAGTACGAGACACAGGTTCATCTAAGGGGTGGAAAAATTACCTTCTGCACATTTATACCTGGTAGTGATTAGCACCTACTCTAAACCTGAGCAGTCACTTGCAAAGAAGGGAGTCGTGCCCAGAATGTGTACTTTCAGAAGGTGGAGCGGGGGGGCGGGGAAGTGGTGGTGTTGATGCTCAGCATTACTGAATAGCTAGTTGTACATTGCAAAGCTAGGGTACGGGAAGGACGCTGTAAAGAAATACTCAATCTGAACAGTAAATGCCCCTAAATCATAAATTTTTTAGCAGAATGTTTAATTTACATCTTATTACTACTGGAATTCAGGGTAGTGTTTGATTTTCATTACTACAAGTGTTTCATGTTACAACAATTATCTCAGAGCAAGGAACCTCTATTTATTTTGTCTGCTTCTGAACATGCAAAATAAAACATAAGAATTTAAATTGCATTTTCAACAATGACCTCCTGTGTATTCTCTGTATTCCAATCTAAAGCACTAAAGATTGAAATGAAATTAAGGTAA
The DNA here is from genome assembly GCF_017639515.1 of Carcharodon carcharias. Lineage (NCBI taxonomy): Eukaryota > Metazoa > Chordata > Chondrichthyes > Lamniformes > Lamnidae > Carcharodon > Carcharodon carcharias. Next base: position 105,633,127 of record NC_054467.1, on the reverse strand, counting down.
TAAATTCTCAAAAAGTAAGGAAATTAAAACTGAACTTTCTTAAACATTGGACAATTTGACACGATCCTTTCTCAACTTGCTATGTAGATAACACATTGCAATGAGTCATGAGGAGCCATTACATTGTTAATCCATGGATTGACGCACAATTCTATTAAAGCACAGCAAGTTGTGCTATTCAAAAATTGCATGTTTGCGTTCAAAGCAGTTTATAAATAACGTTTTCCAAAATAGGATATTACCTAGATTTGCAACTACCAACACAGTATGATAAATTGTACAGTGCTTAAGAGGGTCCACAAAAAGGGCTAGAACTGCATTTCTTTTTATTGTTTGTTTGTGCCACTCAGGCAGTGTTCATGTTCTTGCCTCACATCCTGGAAACTGCTAGCTTATCAGATAAAATTGAACTGGCATTTCACATGACTGATTAAATATGTAGCTCAGTCAAAGAGGATTCTAATACTTTTTTTTAACTCCTTTTGTTATTTAACCCTTCCTTGCCGCACCCTATCACAGACCTCCCCTTTTGTTCTTTCTTCCCACCCCTCACCCCATCCCGGCCAGCTTCTAAACATGCTTAAAACCTGCTACATCGCTAACTTATTCCAGTCCTGATGAAAGGTATTTGACTTCAAACATTATCTCAATTTCTCTCTCTCTCCAGATGCTGCCTGACCTCCTGAGTTTTTTCAGCATTTTCCTTTGTTAATCCAGATTTTTCAGCATCCACTCGCTGTACATTCATTTTTCCAATACATTTTTTGTTGCCATCGCATTTTTATTTCAAATTGTTGGGAGGAGCTTTGCACAGCATTAACAATAAGAAGTAATTCAAATAAGCTGTGGGCAGAGCATATTTTCTGTACATACAAAAAGATGACCATCAGGCCTCACCATACTTAACCTATTCATTAGATGGTATAACTGCTTCTACCGACTCACCCCATCCTACCCCAAAACTGCTGCCAATGCTTACTCTTAGAAAGGCCAATAATAGTTCCTGCAGCCAATTTCAGGAAAAATTTCAGAAATATATCCACAACTCCTAATACATTCAAACAAGTTCCAAAATGCATAACTAACTTACATGATCTCCCTGTATGTCCCAATTTCGTTTGGTACATAGTAGTGCAAGAACACAGCACAGTACCATACCTTCTTCCTATCTCAGGTCCTGCCTGAACTCCCTTCACATCCTTTTCCATTCACTTTTAATGAGCCCTTACCCCATCTAAATTACTCTCCAGCTCACTTTTTCCCCCTCCTCTCATTGCTTCAGCTTCAGTCCTTTTTGATAACAGCCTACTTCTGCTCCAGCCCTGGTATTTTTCATCACACCCACCACAGCCCCTGTTGCTGGCTTTCCCAGATATCAATGTCACCCCATCCCCTAATGTTTTGGGAGAGCTGTAATCTGTGTTATCAACTCTACTGCCATTTCACCTTCCACCATCTTACTCCCAAGCCCCACCAGTGTGACATCAACTGCTGGACTCCTCTGCATCACTCTTCAGAATGTTTACTTCCATGTCATCCAAATTCATGTGAATATATCGTCTGAGTGCTGACAGAAACCTAGCCAATGGGCTATGATGCATTCCCCTTCATCAAGCCCTGCCCAGCAGGCTACAATTTTCATCATGTGCTTTGTCCAAATCATTCCAGTTACAGAATGGCCCTTATTACCTAATCCCACCTTAGTCGCTCCCCTCATTTCTTAAACACCATATCCTGATGCATCCCATGCTACTCTTCCCACATTTCATTCCAAATCCTGCTCACCTACTGCACTCATGTCCCATGACATCTACTCTGCCAATATATCCTCTCTCAACAATAGTAATGAGATTTATATAATGCCTCTAACACAGTTAAAGGTCCCAATGTTGTTCACCGGAACAACATCAAACAAAAATTTGACATTGGACAACCAAATAGGTGATTAGGGCTGTTGAATAGAAGTCTTTGGACAAGTTCTTTTTTCAAAAAAAAATCTGTTGAAAATACAGACAATAGTTGGTAAAGTTGGCAGGCAAGATGGGGAAACAAAATCCAAAGGGGGCATTCAAAATGCAACTGAATGAGTGTGTTCAAGGTACTTCGAGGAGTGAGCTTTTGATGGGTCAAATAGCCCTTTTCTTAACCCATCCTGCAGAAAGTACGCACTTCATCGTTATCACTCAAAAACGCTCATCAAAAACAGGTAGGTTTTAAAAGAGGAGAGAGATAGATAAAGAAAGTGAAAAGAAAGAATTTCAGAGCTTATGGCCTAAGAAGCTGAAGGTACAGCCACCAATGGTGAAACAATTAAAATTGGCCAAGGACATGAGGCCAGAACTGGGGAAATGCAGAGATCTCAGGAGTTTGTAGGACTGGAGGAGATTACAGAGATATGGAGAGGCGAGGCCATGGAGAGATCTGAAAACAAGAATGGAAAATTTAAAATCAAGGTGCTGCTCAACCAGGAGCCAATAGCTCAATGAACACAGGGGTGATGAATGAATGGGGCTTAGTGGGAGTAAGGATAGGGCCAGTAGAGTTTTGGATGATGTAAAATTTATGCAGGATGCAAGGTTTGAGGCTGGCCTAGACAGCATTGGAATGGTCACATCTAGAGGTAAAAAAGCATAGATGAGCAGATGAGCTGAGGCAGAGACAGAGTCAGGTGATGTTATGAAGGTGTACACAAGTAGTCTTGGTGATGGACCAGATGAACATACAAACATAAGAAATAGGAGCAGAAGTAGGCCATTTGGCCTCTCAAGCCTGCTCCACCATTCAGTACAATCATGGCTGATTTGACTTTGGCCCCAACTCCACATTCCCCCGTACTCCTGACAACCTTTGACTCTTTTGTTAGTCAAGAATCTATCTCCCTCTGCCTTAAAAAATATTCAATAACCCTGCCTCCACCAATCTCCAAGAAAGAGAATCCAAAAGGCTCATCACCCTTTGAGGGAAAAAAGTTTCTCCTCATCTCTGTCTTAAGTGGGAGACCCCTTATTTTTAAACTGTGTCCCCTAGCTCTAGTCTCTCCCATAAAGGAAAACATTCCTTCAGCATCCACACTTGTCAAGTTCCTTCACGATCTTATATGTTTCAATAAGATCCCCTCATATTCTTCTAAACTTCAATAGATACAGGCCCAGTCTGTCCAACCTTTATTCATAAGATAACCCCCCCCCACTCCCCCAAATCCCAGGAGTCAGTCAAGTGAGCCTTTTCTGAACTGCTTCTAATGCATTTATATCCTGTACACAGTACTGCAGATGTGGTCTCACCAACTGTAGCAAAATATCCCTACTTTTAAATTCCATTCCCCTCACAATAAATGTCAATATTCCATTTGCCTTCCTACTCACTTACTAAATTTGCTGATGACACAAAGATAGGTAAAAAAAAATAAGATGTGAAGAGGACATAAGGAGACAACAATGGGACACAGATGGGTTAAGTGAGTGGGCAAAGACATAGCAAATGGAGTATAATGTGGAAAAATGTGAAATTGTCCATTTTAGCAGGAAGAATAGAAGAGAAGCATATTATCTAAATGGTGAGAGACTGCAGGGCCCTGAGATGCAGAGAGATCTGGGTGTCTAGTGCATGAATTGCAAAAGCTTAGTATGCAGGCACAGCAAGAAATTAGGAAAGCTGATAGAACGCTATTGTTTATAAAAGAAAAATATTGCAAATGCTGGAAATCAGAAACAAAAATAAAATAGCTGGAAAAATTCAGCAGGTCCAACAGCATCTGCGGAGAGGAATACAGTTAACGTTTCGAGTCCGTATGACTCTTCATCAGAACAGGGAATTATTGCACGGGGAATACAAAAGTAGGCAGAAAGTAAAATACTGCAGATGCTGGAAATCTGAAATATAAACAGAAATGCTGGAAAAGCTCAGCAGGTCTGGCAGCATCTGTGCAGAGGGGAATAGAGTTAACAATAGAGTTTGAGCACGAGTCGGGAGGTTATGCTTCAGCTGTACAGGGCACTAGTGAAACTACATCTGCAGTACTGTGTATAGTATTAGTGTCCTTATTCAAGGAAGGATGTAAATGCTATGGAAGCAGTTGAGAGAAGATATACTAGATTAATATCTGGAATGGGAGGGCTGTCTTATGAGGAAAGGTTGGACAGACTAGGCTTGCATCCACTGGAGTTTAGAAGAGTAAGAGGTGAATTGATTGAAACATATAAGATCCTGAGGGGTCTTGACATGGTGGATGTGGAAAGGATGTTTTCTCTTGTGGGAGAATCTAGAACTAGGAGTCATGGTTTCAAAATAAGGGATCACCCATTTAAAACAGATGAGAAGAAATGTTTTCTTCAGAGGGTCATGAGTCTTTGGAACTCTCTTCCTCAAAAGGTGAGTGGAAGCAGAGTCTTTGAATACTTTTCAAGCAGAGCTAGATGGATTCTTGATAAGCAAGGGGGTTGAAGGCTATTGTAGGTAGCTGAGAAAGTGGAGCTGAAGTTACAAGCAGATCAGCCATGATCTGAGTGAATGGCAGATCAGGCTCAAGGGATAAAGTGGCCTGCTCCAGCTCCTAATTTGTATGCTCATATGTTCTTTGGGATCGGGTGCAAGAATTTACCAAACTGTAACAGGGGAACAACAATTTATACTGCATGAGAATAGAGCGTTGATTGGTTGGCAAGTGGAGTTTGATTGGTGGAGGTGTTGCCAGGAAGAATGCAGCACGTAGCAGTTAGCTGCCTGGCTTCGTTCAAATTCAAACTAGGTATATTTCGCCTCTTTTCTATTTTTAATTAGTTCTGTTGAAGGGTCATTCAGACTCGAAACGTTAACTGTGCTCCTCTCCACAGATGCTGAGATTTTCCAGGTATTTTTGTTTTTGTTTTGGATTTCTAGCATCCGCAGTTTATTGCATTTATCAAACTAGGCATGTTGACTTTGATTAGTCAAGGCATTGCCCTGGGGAATGAACCAGGGAATGACTGTTCCCTAAGCTTATTTTTAGGTGAATAAAGTGCAAAGTATGCACGTTTCTTTTATCTGCAAAGGACAGGGCCCTGTGTGTGAATATATGCGGCTTCTAGCATGCATGAGTGATCCATACTGTGAGCCCGATTGACAATTTTAAGTTGATTTTCAGTGTAATTCTCAGCACAATCAGGGTTGTTTAGCAGGTGATGTCCAATCGTAGGATCAAATCTAATGTTGGATACCATATTTTGAGTTTGGCAAGCACAGGTTGATTGGGTACGGTCAGTTATTTGCCTGTTGCAAACAGCTGAAGGAACATGCTGTTACAATTCGATCTGCCAATCATATGGCCTATATACCTGGCATCACCCTGGCACTGAAATTCATACATTACAGTGCAATTTATTTGAGAGACAGAACATCTTTTTGGCTTGATGGCAGTATCCCGTTAGTGGCAAACATCACTCATGTTAATACTGCATAGTAACAGTGTACAATGGCTTACTTCACCTGTCGCTCAAATTTTGAGTTACAGACGCGAAAGATTGGCCTTATCGGCAACCTCGTAAATAGGCTCATGCTATTTGCTCACTATGCAAGCTTAATGCTGAAATAGGGCGCATCAAAGCCACCCTGAGGGATAATGGAAAGCTTATTGCTCGCTGTATATCATGCAAACATATGAATGGGCCAAGGCTGCCACTTTCAGTCCTGAAAAAAGTGTCCAGGTGACCTCAGATTACCCTGTGAGGATAAGGTGTCTCAATAATTTGAGCAACAGGTGTAGCTAGCCATTTCACACTGTTAATCCAGAGGCATGGGCTAATGGCCCGAAGGCATGGATTCAAATCCCACCATAGTGACTGTGCGATTTAAATTCAGTTAGATAAAATCTGGAATAAAAAGCTAATACTAGCAACGGTCCCCACCTGGTTCACAAAAATCCTATGGGAAGGAAATCTGCCTTCCTCACCTACACTGCGCCACAGATGACTTCAGACCCATAGAAAGCGTGGTTAACTCTAATATGGTCCGGGGCCCCGGGTTCAAATCCCGTCACGGCAGGTGGTGGAATTTGAATTCAATGAAAATCTAGAATTAAAAGTCTGCTCTGCCATTTAATGAGAGACCATGGCTGATCTGATAATCCTCAACTCCACTTTCCTGCCTTTTCCCATAACCCTTGATTCTCTGATTAAACATCTGTCTATCTCAGCTTTGAATATTCTTAGTGACCCAACCTCTACAGCCCTCTGTGGTAAAGAATTCCACAGATTCACTACTGTCAGAAAAGAAATTCCTCTTCACCTCTGTCTTAAATGGGCGACACCTTACTCTGAGATTTTGCCCTCTGGCCGTAGACTCTACCACAAGAGGAAATAACCTCTCAGCATCTACCCTGTCAAGCCCCCTAAGAATCTTATACATTTCAATAATATGTTTCACCTCTCATTCTTCTAAACTCCAATGAGTACAGGCCCAACCTACTCAACCTCTCCTCATAAGAAAATCCCTCCATCCCCGGATCAACCTAGTGAACCTCTTCTGGGCTGCCTCTAATGCCAGTATATCTTTCCTTAGATAAGGGGACCAAAACAGTTCACAGTATCCTAAGTGTGGTCTACCTAGTGCCTTGTATAGTTTTAGCAAGACTTCCCTATTTTTATACTTCAGTTTGAGATTGATTTTAGTTAAATTCTATAACGATGTACTGCTCTCAGTTCAAGTTAAATAAACTGCTTGCACCTACATAATAAAACCTTTTGTCATTTTAAAAATCTAAATCCTATCTCTCAATCTTTTCTCTAATAAAAAGAATTTCAGTTAGTGAATCTCTTCATAAGTTAGATCTCCAAATACTGATACCATTCTTATTGCTGTCTTTAAACTAAAATGAATGCATTGATGTCTTTTTGAAGGCAGGGTATACACACAGTATCACAAGTATGGCCTTGTCAGCAATGTATCTAAGTTTAAATGATATATACTCAGCCATAAAGTGCGAAGTGTTGCTTCAGCATTTTTAGAGTTTTGTGTCAATCTCTCCTTTTGTAAATCTTGCTTCATGCTGTAATTTAAATACTTGAGTTTTAAGATGCCATGAAGGGATAACATTTTACATGGAATAATGAGGTATTTGTTGATGTGAAGCTGTCTATTGTTGAGTAGCTCACACATTCTTTGTGCAGTCATGTGGATTACAATCTCAAATATTTTCAGGACATCACATCTGAACCTCATTAGCACACTCACGCACAGATTGCTGATCTCCCAGGCCACCTTGTAAAGCAAATGCATTTTTCAGCATGTGCACTGTGTGATTGTGCCACAAGGGAAAAGAACTTGAACCTGCACAAAAGGATTTTAGGATGTGGTTTTTGCTATTAGCAAGAGATTCTTTAACTAACTCTAGAATGAAGCAGAGTTGTTGAGATTAGCCCATAGATAAAACATCGTATTCTTTGATAAAAATTGGCTGGAGCAAAATGTGTAACTAATTTTAGAAATTTCGTTCAAGGTACTTCGGTAAAAAATACCTACTGTTCAACTGCATGTATAAGTTTAAAATGCATCCTTTTAAAAATATATATACTTCAAAAAGTTTTTGATTTAAAAAGAACAAATAGCTTAAATACTACCCATGCATTTTTATGGGTCAATGAACAAATGCACAGCATTGCTTTCTGCATGAAAATAATTATTGCATTTGATGGTATACCAGCATGTGTTTCTTTGGTTTAAAGGCTAACTGAACTTATTTTCTAATACCAACAGGAAAATGCAAATCAATGATTGTTGTCTGGAATAGACTAAGAGCTTGCAAATTGAAAATAATATTTAAAAAGGTTTTAAAACAACATTTTGGAAGATGGCGATCTGGGTTTGTTTCACCTTTTCATAAATTGTACCTTGGGTACCGAGACTAACAAGGATTTTTATGTGTAACATTTTATTCAAATTACTTTGCAAATGCGTATCTTGAACTGCGATACAGTTTGGTTGGGGGAGGGGGGAGGTGCACAGGAAGGTGGGACAGCTGAGAAGGTCTATTTTTTTTCAGCATTGTGCTTTGCTAGCCTATTTTTGAAGTTGGCCAGAAAGTGATCGTGGAAACTTCAACATAATACAAATGGCTCTCTTGTATAAAGAAACGTAAATTTGCAGAGCACGTTCCACACATGAAGTTTCAAGAGATCTTTTGAAGAGTGAATGATATGAGCAGAAGTGAAGGAATTGCAGTTAACAGGCAAAAAATTGAGACTTTTGATGGCAAAAAGTATAATTTTTTGGAGAGAATTTCAGAAGCCAAATGCATAAAGCTGTAAGATTGCTTTAACTAAGAGGTGGGGAACAAGCAGTACTAAGCCAAAGAAATGGATCGAAGGCTACAGGAACTAGCTCAAACTGTGGTCAGTGGTAGCAGTCTCACCTCTGAGGCAAAAGGCTGTGGGCTCAAGCATCACTCCAGAGGCTTGGATTTATATTGTTAACATATGTGTGTGTCACTACAGCACCATCAGAGGTGCCACCTTTTGAGATGTGTAACTGAGGCTCAATCTACCCTCTCAGGTGGACTTAAAAGATCCAGCAGTACTATTTGAAGAAGAGCAAGGTTTTTTCCCCAGCAGCTTGACCAACATTTATGCCTCAAACAACGCCACTAAAGAACAGATACCCTGATATACGTCGGACCTTGCTGGGTGCAAATTAGCTACCTCATATTGTACGTTACAACTTACATTTATGTAGTGCCTTTAACATGGTACAATGTCCCAAGGCACTGCACAGCGGCACTATCAAACAAAATGTGACACCAAGCCGTATTACAGCATGTTAGGAGAAATGACCTAAAAATGGTTAAAGAGGTAGGTTTTAAGGAACATCTTCTTGGAGCAGAGAGAGGCAGAGAGGTTGGTGAGAAAATTCCACAGTTTAGGGATGATGGCATGGGCATCAACAGCGGAGTGCTTCAAATGGCAAACCACCAGAATTGGAGGAGTGCAGAGATCTCAAAGGATTATGAGGCTGGAGGAGATTACAGAGGTGGGGCGGTGTGAGGCAATGGAGGGTTTTGAAGACAGGGATGAGAATTTTAAAGTTGAGGTATTGCTTGATTGGGAACCAGTATAAATCAGTGAGCACAGGGGTGATAAGTGAATGTGACTTGGTGCAAGTTCTGATATGGGCAGCAGAGTTTTGGATGAGATTAAGTTTATGTAGAATGGGAGATGGGAAGCCAGCCAGCAGAGCATTGGAATGGTCAGGTTTAAGGGCAACAATGGCAAGTGGCAAAATCAGGCAATGTTACAGAGGGAGAAGTAGGCTGTCTTAGAGATGGAGCAAATTTGCAATCGGGAGATCATATCAGGGTCAAATACGACACCAGGGTTATTAATGATTTACAACATCAAGGTTTCAAAATGTCTGTTTTAGTTGCCAAATAGAGGGATGGAGTCAGTAGCTAGTTAAAAAATTATTTCACAGGTGTGGGTCTTGCTGGCTAGGCCAAAATTTATTGGCCATTCCGACAAGCCCTAGAGAAGGTGGTGGATGTAGTTTGCGTTGAGGGCTGAAAACAATAGCTTTGGTCTTCCTAATATTTAACTAGAGCAAATATCTGCTACAACAGCTACTACACTTTAAAAATACTTAATTGGCTGCAAAGCACTTTGGGACCTGAGGTCAATGTAATTGCAAATCTTTCTTCCTGATAGGATTGGACACATGGCTTGAGAGGTTTACTCAAGTAAACTGGGTGTGGGAATGAGGGATTTAAAACTGTTGCAAAAACATAGGAAGCCAGCAGATTCAACCTGAGCATTCAGCCAAAGAGGTTGATTGGTGTAAAATGTTCATATATTATGTTAATAAGATAAGATGTCAGAGCATGCACAGTACTCAATGACAAAATAAACACATACGTGAACTGGCTTTCTCTGTGTCAGTCATAACGTGTGACATCCAATATGTAACAACATCGGTGACAAGAATGGGACTCACGGGCTGAAAGTCCACTAATATCACCCCAGTCTCTGATGCCGAACAGGATCAGCTGACTCCTGATGACCTTGTCACTTGGATGATGGAGATTCCTATCAGATTGCGCGGAACCTCATCATTTCCACCATCGCACAGTCCCACTTCCACAAGGTGGCTTGGAGCAGACTAGGCTCAGTCACTGATCTCCTGGAACTGGGTTTCCTTGATATTTTTAATCACCAACTAGACTGGTTTTGGGTGAGTTCGTTTTGCTTAAACTGACTTGAGATGTTTTTTGAACACTTGTGTTCAATCTCATCTGCCTCACCTACAATATGCGTGCAGGAGACTCTGTATCATTGTCATGGCCAGCCACAGTGATGTGCTTACTATGTCATTGTTGAATTTGGAAACAGGACAATATGACTAAATTAACCATTCAGTTCATATATTTAAAGAATAGACATGTATTTCAGCACTAATAGCATTTTGAAGTTGAAAGCGAAAGTAAAGAAGCCAAGTATCAGAATACGACAACTCATGAGCACTTGAGTGCAAGAAAGTAATTTTACAAATGGAAATTGGCCCAGAAGTGTATGGTACACTAACAAATCTTCTCACTCCCAACTAAGCAAAAGATGTGCTATTCAAAACAAACATCACCAAGTTGGAAAAACATTTCACTCTGAGCCACTAGAGATAGCCGAAAACTACAAATTTGGAACCAGAAATCTGAAAAGTAGTGAAACAGTCAATGAGTATGCTGTGGCACTGAAGAATTTATCACTACATTGCAACTTTAGCACATTCTTAGACCACATGCATTATGTGACAGATTTGTGTGTTGATTGGTGGATGAAAGAATCCAATTAAAGTAACTGAACATACAGAATCTTACATTTGAGGAAATGCATAACATTGCTCTTTCCGTGGAGATGGCAAAGAATACTTGGAAATTTTGTCCTACACGAGTGACTTCTGCCCACAGTCAGGAAGCTTCCACCACATTGGAAGTGGGGAGCTCTTGTTGGTGATAGCGGCTTAATGACTTGTTATTGCTGTAATGGCAAGCACATGGCATGTCAGTACAGAAATGCCAAATGCTTTAATTACCAAAAGAAAGACCATATTGTGACTGCTAGCTGAGCGAAGGCATAAGCAGGAAGGAGAATTCATTCCAGTGCTAACAGCAACGTAACAAGGGTAGAACTCAGAATTTTGAACTGAAGCCAGAGTACCAAAGTGAATCCAGAGTACTGAAGTGAATCCAGAGTATTGAAGTGAACCTAGAGTGGTGACGTGAATCCAGAGTACTGAAGTGAATCCAGAGTACCGAAGTGAATCCAGAGTACCGAAGTGAATCCAGAGTACCGAAGTGAATCCAGAATACAAAAGCGAATCCAGAATACCAAAGCGAATTCAGAATACCAAAGTGAAGAGGAGCTAGGCTGTACAGCATTTATGCTATTAGCAATCACGCAAGTAACAGAGACTTTTGAACAAAGGAGTTGGTAAAGCAACAGCACATCAAAATGCACATTAGTATAGCTGCAGATTGCTCCATTATGAGCAGAGGCACATACAACAGCAAATTCAGTGAAGTACCTCTAACAGAGAGCACAGTTCAAATGGAAACAGAGTCTAGTGAGGTGTCAGAAACATGTGGGCAAATGAAATGTAATGACCAACATAATGGCAAGTCCCTAAGTTGCCCATTGTTGTAGTGAGATATGTTAACAAACCAACATTAATGGGAAAAGACTGGAAGCATGTTTTTGAAGTTCAGACACTAAGAAATGTGATCAGCCACTGAATAGCTACAACATTTTCGAGAACAGTTATGAAGGCATAAACGGTGTCGGAGTGCACATGTGAACCAAGCCTGATGCAAGGCTAGTCTGCTTCCTTATGCTCTCAAAACCAGGTTGAAGAGGGGCCAAAAAAGCTTGAGAGGAACGCTGTGCCAGTGAAAACCATCATAGCATTTGGGCAAACCTAACTGTAGTAATGTCCAAGGAAGATAAAACCATAAGACTATGTAGCGTCTAGAAAGTCACAATTAATCAGGTGATTAAAGATGAGCGGTATCGATTACCAATCGCCCAAGATTTATATGTGGAGTTAGCAGCATCCAAACTATTCATTATATTGTTGTATTTGTCCCATGCTTATATGCTCAGCTGAATTGAGAGAGTCAGCAGTATCTCATGATAAAGGCACACGTAGGGTTATACTCTTACATGAAGCTTCCCTATGGTGCACTGGATGGATCAGCTGGAATCAACCTAAGCATCAGAAATGACAACAGCAAACCCAAGCCCGGTCGACCCTGTAAAGTCTTTCTTACTAACATCTGGGGCCTTGTGCCAAAATTGGGAGTGCTGTCCCACAGACTAGACAAGCAACAGCCTGACATAGTCATACTCATGGAATTGTACCTTACGGCCAATGTCCCAGACAACAAAATCGTTATCCTTGGGTATGTCCTGTCCCACTGGCAAGTCAGACCCACCAGAGGCGGTGGCACGGTGGTGTACAGTTGGTGGGGAATTGCTCTAGGAGTTCTCAACATCAACTCTCAACCCCATGAAGTCTCATGGCATCAAGTCAAACATAGACAAGGAAACCTCTTGCTGGCTACCCACTGCCCCTCAGCTGATGAATCCATACTCCTCCATGTGGAACGCCACTTGGACAAAGCACCGAAAGTAGCCAGAGCACAGAATGTACTCTGGGTGGGGAGCTTCAATGTCCATCGCCAAGGTGCTCAGTAGCATGACTACAGACTATATGACTACAGACCAAGCAAGCCGAGTCCTAAAGAACATAGTTGCTAGACTGGGCCTGCAACAGGTGGTGAGGAAACCAACAAGAAGGAAAAATATACTTGACCTCATTCTCACATTTATTGCCCATCCCTAGTTGCATTTGAGAAGGTGGTGGTGAACTGCCTTCTTGAACCACTGCAGCCCATGTCATAGATGCATCTGTCCATGACAGTGCTGGTAGAAGTAACTACCACAGAGTCCTTGTGGAGATGAAGTCCCACCTTCACATTGAGGATACCCTCCATCGTGTTGTGTGGCACTACCAACATGCTAAATGGGACAGATTTCAAATAAATCTAGCAGCTCAAAACTGGGTATCCATGAGGTGTTGTGTGTTTTTCACAATAAGTGCTTGTCAGGGAGAATGAGTCCAAAACTAGTCTTTTACCTAAAACTGCTTTATTCTCAAGGCAACTCTCAGTACAACAGACTTTCCCAGTCACTTCCACACCAGAGTGTTACAGCTGTACCCACTTATACTATTTTGATGGGTGAATCAATGCACATCGCCTGTTTTAACAAGCAGTTGTCTTTAACAAATGCAATTGCTATACAATATAATTGCCAGTCAATAAGAAGATTATCAAGGTCCAATAACAATGTAATTACTTTCCTCTGTTCCATCTCCCTATAAAAAAAAAATTAAAAAAAAAACAATGTAATTACTGATACATTGTCACTGTGGGCCATCAGCAGCAACAGAACTGTATTCAACCACAATCCTGTAATGGCATATCCCCCACTCTACCATTAATATCACCGGTGGATCAAACCTGGTTCAATGAAGAGTGCAGGAGGGCATGCCAGGAGCAGCACCAGGCATACCTAAAAATGAGGCATCAACCTGGTGAAACGAAAATACAGGATCACTTGCATGCCAAACAGCATAAGCAGCAAGTTATAGACAGAGCTAAGCGATTCCATGACCAACAGATCAGATCTAAGCTGTGCAGTTCTGCCACATCCAGTCGTGAATGGTGGTGGACAATTAAAACAATTCACTGGAGGAGGAGGCTCCACAAATATCCCCATCCTCAATGATGGGGTAGCCCAGCACATCAGTGCAAAAGACAAGGCTGAAGCACTTGGAACAATCTGCAGCCAGAAGTGCTGAGTGGATAATCCATCTCAGCCTCCTCCTGAGGTCTGCAGCATCCCAGGTGCCAGTCTTCAGCCAATTCGATTTGCTCCACGTGATATTAAGAAATGGCTGAAGGCACTGGATACTGCAAAGGCTATGGGTCCTGAAAATATTCCGACAATAGTCCTGGAGACTTATGCTCCAGAACTAGCTCCACCCCTAGCCAAGCTATTCCAGTACAGCTACAACACTGGCATCTACTAAGCTATGTGGAAAATTGCCCAGGTTTGTCCTGTCCATAATAAGCAGGTCAAATCCAACCCAGCCAATTACTGCCCCATCAGTCTACTCTCCATCATCAGCAATGACCTGTTCGCTGATGTTCAGTCTGGGTTCCGCCAGGGCCACTCAGTTCCTGATATTATTACAGCCTTAGCCCAGACATGGACGAAAGAGCTGAACGCCTGAGGTGAGGTGAGTGTGACTGCCCGTCAAGGCTGCACTTGAGCAAGTGTGGCATCAAGGAGTCCAAGCAAAACTGGAGTCAATGGGAAACAGGGAAAGCTCTCCGCTTGCTGGAGTCATACCTAGCCCAAAGGAAGATGGTTGTGGTGGCTGGAGGTCAGTCATCTAAGTCCCAGCAGATCACTACGTAAGTTCCTCAGGGTAGTGTCCTAGTCCCAACCATCTTCAGCTACTTCATCAATGACCTTCCCTCCATCCTAAGGTCAGAAATGGGGACATTTATTGATGAGTTCACAATGTTCAGCACCATTTGTTACTCCTCAGATACTGAAGCAGTCTGTGTCCATATGCAGCAAGACCTGGACAACATTCAGGCTTGAATTAATAAATGGCAAGTAACATTCACGGCACAAACTGCCAGGCAATAACCATCTTCAACAAGCGAGAATCCAACCACCTTCCCTTAACATTCAATGGCATTACCATCATTGAATCTCACACTATTTCCCACTGGGGGTTACCATTGACTAGAAACTGAACTGAACCAGCTATATAAAGACTGTGGCTACAAGAGCAGATCAGAGGCTGTGAATCCTGTGGAAAGTAACTCACCTCCTGATTCCCCAAAGCCTGTCCACAATCTACAGGGCACAAGTCAGGAGTGTGATGGAATACTCTCCACTTGCCTGGATGAGTGCAACTCCAAAAACACTCAAGAAGCTTGACACCTTCCTGGACAAGGCGGCCCGCTTGATTTGCATCCCATCCACAAACATCCATTCCCTCCGCAACCAACGTACAGTAGCAGCAGTGTGTACCATCTACAAGATGCACTGTAGCAAATCATTAAGGCCCCTTCAACAGCACCTTTCAAACCTGTGACCTCTGTCACCTAGAAGGACAAAGGCAGCAGCTGCATGTGAACACTACCAAGTGCAAGTTCCCACCATGCCGTACACCATCCTTGACTTGGAACCATATCGCCATTACTTTACTGTTGGTGGGTCAAAATCCTAGAACTCCCTCCCTAACAGCACTGTGGGTTTACCTACACCACATGGACTGCAGCAGTTCATGAAGGCAGCTCACCACCACTTTCTCAAGGACAATTAGGGATGGGGAATAAATGCTGGTCTAGCCAGCCACACCTGCATCCTATGATATAATAATAATAATAATAATAATAATAATAATAATAATGTCTTCACCATCTAAGCCACAATGGATAAGATTTCACCAGGAGTGCCTCATTGCTTTTGCAATCAAGTTGATGTACTAATTGCAACTGCAAAGAAGAAGAGAATCTTCAGATGTTGGCTGGAATCTTAGGTTCAATGATCACAATGTGAAGTTAAAGAGGAGCAAGTGTGATTTTATACAATCTGAGGCTGCGTACCTTGGCCTAAAAATCAATGAAAAGGGGTGATAGCAAGTGAAAAAGGAGGAGAAGATAGAGGCAATAGTCAATGCCAGAAAGGCCAAAGCATCCTGACTTTATATCATTTTTAGGTATGGCCAGCACCGCTCATAATTTCTGCCTGAGCTTGCAATGCTGTTAGCTCTACTACACGAGTTGTTGAAGAAAGAGGTGAAATGGGATAGATACGTATAGTGCATGTAAGAGAAGTTTGACCAATGATGCATTACTCATTCATTATGACTGTTATGGACAGGGAGAGGTGATAGGATAACTTTCCCCCTTTTTTCTCACCTCTTGGCTGAATGCAACAAGTTATTATTTTGAGACCTTTTGACTGTTGTGACTTTGAAGAATAGACACAAACAAGCTTTCTGCTAAGTTTAAATCAAAAGAAAGGATAAAAACTTATTTACACAACATCCAAAATGTAAAGACAGCAAAACACCTATTCCCTCAAACACCAAGACACATAAACAGGCAAGAAAAGAAGAGTTCTCGAAATGAAACTTGCAAGTCAGTCTGAGACCAGCTGCACAGAGGGATCACTCCCAACTTAGACTCCTAACAGAATAACAAGGAACAAGTGACACATTGTTAATCATTCCTTTATGATGAAAAGCCTTACAGACCTGAAGGATTCTCTCTCTTGATTCTTTGAAGAAAAATAGAGGTTGAAAGATTCTGGGTTTTTTCTACAAAACTGTGGCCAGGCCTCTGTAGAGAAAAAATATAATGTTGCAGGTAAAAACAAATTAGCCCTTTTCACTGCCCGAGATGACTGTCGTTAGGAAGCAGGGTTCTTTTCTTCTTTGCTGGGAGTGATCCCACAGTGCTGATGGTCTCAGACTGCCTTGCTGGGTTCCCTTGTGGAGTAATAAGATGTCAAATCCCCCTCCAGCTAGTCTTGGTCATGTGATGGCAGTTTCGATGTATCCCATTGTCCAGATGATAGGTTGGAGCCGAGATGATTGATACACAATGGGGAAATGATTAATATCCCAACAACATACCAGTCATGATTTGCTCCCTGAAATACTTTATTTGCTATTCCATCTTCATCGGGCCAACAGGTCTGGAAGCTATCATCTTTTAAATCTCTTCTATTGAAATGGTGAGAGGCAGTCAATCTGAGTCTAGAAAACCCATTTGCATTTTTCAGTAACTTCCCAGACATATTGGCCGGGATTTTCCGCTCCTATTGCAGGAGGGACCTGCCGCGGGCAAGGCAGCACCCCTGCCAGAAGTCCATTGACTTACAGTGGGACCAGAAGATCGCGGCGGCAGGTGGGTGCGGAAAATCCCGCCAATTGTTTTTGTCTGTCCAGAAACCACAAACAGAAGTCACCTGATTTTCCAGCATCCAGGCATTTTGAGAGGCCACTGTGTCCATTATTCCAATTACTTTCCTTTCATTTCAAAAAAGTACGGCGTCTGCTGCCCAGTTATCTTTACAGGCATGATGTGACTGTCACAAGATACAAATCATGATCTAAAGCTAGCATGAGAGACTTCAAACTATAGCACTGGAGCAGTGATCAGTCATGTCATGCATGACAGTCAAGAGAAACCCACAGCACTCATGTCGCCTATGCTGACCAAGAGTGAACAAAACTACTTGTAGAAAGGGAAGCACTTGGAATCATCTTCAGAATCAAAAAGTTGTAATCAAAAAGTCAAATAAATATTTTAAGAGGAGGCTGGGAACACGTTTTTCACCCACTGTTTTGGTCGTAGTTTCTGCCTGTGAGCCCACAGTAAAAGGAAGAAAAAATGGAATTTATCTACCCTCCAAACAAAATCACTGAGTAGAGTGTCTTTGAATGACAAATTTGTCAATAAACACCAATCCAAAGGCTTTTTGTAATGACTTTGCACAGTTGAAAATACAGACAGTTTTGCCTTCCTATAATATACTAATATAATATCTTATAAAAAAATAGTATGATTGTTAATCCTACACAAAGAATGCGTGGAACATTTCATGTGTTGCATCCAGCAAATAGTAACGCTATGTTAGTACAGAACTTGAGTATTGCTGACAAAAAGAGACATTCTTTCAAAGCTTTTCATCTTGCACTCATCAGGACAGATGCAAAAATATCACATTTCAAAGAGAACAACAACTGCATGAAAAAGGGGTGCTGATTGGTTGGAAAGCGGATTCTGATTGGTCGAGGCATTGCCAAGGAAAACTCACTAGAGGGAACAGATATCCCCAAGCTTTTGTTTAAATTCAGAAAAGGCAAGTCTACTCTGGTTGCTCAAGGCATTGCCAAGGGGAATGCACCAGGGAACAGCTGCCCCCCCAAGTTTTTGTTCAATTAAAAAAGTTATAATGCTTGAACATGTTCTTTCTGTTTGCAGAGGACAGGGACCTACGTATGAATATATGTAGCTTCTAGCAAGCATAAGTGAGCCACACTGTGAGCATGACCGATAATCTTAAATTGGTTGTTAGTATAAAAATTCTTAGCACACTCGAAATTGTTCAGTAAGTGCTGCCCAATTGCAGAAACCGATCTAATGTTGCAGACTATGTTTTAAGCTTTGCAAGCATGGGTTGGTTGGATGGAATCAGTACCCTGTTGCGAACAGATGAAGGGATGTGCTATTTGATATGATCATCAGTTGTTGGGACATACAGCCTACATACCTGGTATCACACAGGCACTGAAATTCATATACCACATTACTCATTTGTGTGATAGGCAGAACATCTTTTTGGCTTGATGGCAGCATTCTGTTAGTGAAGAATACCACTTGAGCAACAGGTGAAGCTAGCTGTCTTACGCTGCTACTATGCAGTACCAACGCGAGTGGCCACTCAGTCCAAGGGCAATTGGGAATGAGCAATAAATGCTGGCCTTGCCAGCGATACCCAAATCCCATGAAAGAAGAAAAAGAAGGTGCACAATTTTGAAATCAGAGCTCTGGTCATCAACCTGGAACACTAAATTTGTTTCCCTTTCGATAAATGCTGCCTGATTCAGAGACTATTTCCAGCATTTCCTGTTTTTATTCGGAACTATGAGCTCAATAAATCTCATTTTATGCAAATTGTGGCATTTGCAGATATATTTCAAGACTGCTGTAATGATTAAGCACTTGTTAGCCTGTTAATACGGCTTGGTAACAAGAATTGGATAAGACTACCTTTTTTTGAAACATAAATTACGTTGGTTGAAAATTCAAAATTAATGAAGAGCTAAAGGTCAATGGCTTTCAGCAAAAAAATAGTATGATTGTTAATCCTACACAAAGAATGCGTGGAACATTTCATGTGTTGCATCCAGCAAATTGTAACGTTATGGCCAACCAAAATACTTAAACAATTAATTTTTTGTTGTTCTTTTGCAAGTAAACAGAAAATTCAGTATTCTAGCAAACTAACATGGCAGAATTAGGTTTACTGGTATTGACTATGCAATTAACAAAAACACTGCACAAGTTGCAATGAACTGACTAATGAAACTTAGGCTTTTAATTATGAAGCTAATTTTAAGAATATCTTTACACTATGTACTGTATTAGGGTATCCTAATTTGGCCTGTGGGCCAAATATATAGGTCACAAGGTCACACAAGGAATCCTTGTACTTCCTCACCCCATACACACAAAGCTACTTACATTGCCGGGGCCTGTTTCCTTGAGAGCCTGGCAGCATGTTGCTGCCACACAATTTACTGCTCTACCGCGCTGTCCATTACATCATTCCTGCTGAGCTTGAGCAGGAGTCCAAGTTGCAAAAAATTAAATTAGCATCAGGAGCTTAACTGTTCAAGGGTCTTGCTGGTGCACCTGTGATTGCTTGTTGCTCACTTTGTGCCCCACATTGCACTCTGGCACAAAGTTAATTTTGGAGCTTATAAATTTGGACTATGAGGCTCGATTGCAAGCATCTAAACAGCGCTTAAAGAGAAAAAGTTGGGACAATCATTCACTGTGCCAGCTCAACCTCAGGTAAATTACATACTCATATTTTCAAGAATGACGATATCAGAATCAACACTAAACTCTAAAGTCCATCGTGCAGTGGTTCTCCCCATGCTTCTCTATGGTGTTGAAGCTTGGACAACTTATAGATGGCATATCAAGGCCCTAGAACAACATCAGCACCGTCTCAGAAGGAAATTGCGAATCAAGCAGGGGGCCAAAAAAACAAGCATAGCATCCTCCAAGACGCAGACTTGCCAAGCACAGAGGCTACGATAATCTCACCATCAGCTGAGATGGATGGAACATGTTGTCAGAATGCCCAACTCAAGATTGCCAAACAGGTGCTCTACTTGGAGCTACAACAGGGACCCACTAGGGGGCCAAAAGAAACATTTCAAAGACTATTTCAAAGACTAACATCAACACATAGGAGGCAGATGCCCAATTGAGACCACAAAGGCAACTCATCGTCAAAAATGGTGTCAAGATCCACTGAAAAAGAATGGCGAGAGAAATGAAAGAGGGGGCATCAATCTGCCACCACCTCTACCAGCTAACAACCAATGTCCTCAATGTGAGAGAGTCTGTAAGGCTAAGATAGGGGTCATAAACCACCTCGTATGCACAGCTAACACTGACATCTCATTTAAACATAGCCATCCACAAGGAAGAATCATCCTCGACATGAGAGATTGCCGATGATGATGATGATAAAGATAAAGGAATTTATTCCACTTTAATATATCAGCGAATAAAGTAACACTATGACACTGTGTGGAAGCCATGCTCCATGTAAAAGCTGCAGTATGCTGATGAGTAGCTTGTTGTTTTCTTAAAATCTCTCTCCCTATTTACAAAAAAAAACATAGAAGCAGAAGATGAGTCACATCTCTTCCAACAGCAAAATAAGGGTAATTATCATGTCATTATGGCTATACATAGAGTAATGAATACTTACACATAGGACCATGCAAGGATCTAATGCAAGTTAAGGGGCTCTGATGCTATGTGACCAACCGTACAATCTTCAACCTGTTAATTTACGTAACAGATATGTTTCCTGTTTCTGAGCATTAGGAGTTACGGAGTGTGATTGTTGCCGTTTTGGATAGTTTCCAATGTGAAATATTGCATGCTGTGGCATCTACAAGGTTGTTCAATCTCTTTCCTGACATTTATACTGCAGCATTAACAGGGAATTATTCAGTGGATTATAGAAATCCTGTAAAGAGCATATTCACTGTGTTACTCACACCTCATTAGGTACCATATGGAAAGAAGTTCCCAGTGCATATAAACATACATTAGGCCAATTATTAAAATGATTTTCACTGGCACATGATTGAAATCTTCATGTAAACAGAATTTTTATTTTTTTGTTATTCAATCTAAGGAGGTAGGGATAAATGTCACTGGCAAAGCCAGCAGTTAGTACCCATCTCTGGATGCCCTGAGGTTTGATGTAACTGAGTGGCTTTCTAGGTATCTTCAGGGGTCACTTCATCATCAGGACTGTCTATTTCTACCCTCCATCATCCTCACCCATCTGCACTAATGTCTCATCTCATCTGCTGCTGATAACCTC
Source organism: Carcharodon carcharias (assembly GCF_017639515.1). Classification (NCBI taxonomy): domain Eukaryota; kingdom Metazoa; phylum Chordata; class Chondrichthyes; order Lamniformes; family Lamnidae; genus Carcharodon; species Carcharodon carcharias. The sequence goes on along the minus strand of NC_054467.1, from coordinate 105,611,879 downwards.
AGCCATGCCTTTGTTAACTCGGATATTCCAATGCTCTCCTGGCCAGCCTCCCAACTTCCACCCTCCATAAACTTGAGCTCTTCCAAAACTCTGCTGCCCAAATCCTAACCTGCACCATATCCTGTTCTCCCATCACCTCTGTGTTCCATGGCCTACAGTGGCTCCTGGTCTGGCAATACCTCAATTTTAAAACAAACTCGCTTCACGGCAAAGCCCATTCCCAAGCCTGTATCCCCCCTCCATGGCCCTACAACCCTCAGATATCTCCAGTTCAAGTTTCTTGCACATCCTTAATTTTAATCACTCCACCACTGCAGCCATGCATTTAGCTCCCTCGGTCCGAAGCTCTGGAATTCTGTCCCTAAACCCCTCCACCTCTCTCTCCTATATACTCCTTAAAACATACATCATTCACTGAGCTTTTAGTCACCTGTCCCAATATCTCCTTATGTGGCTTGATCAGGTGTCATGTTTTCTTTGATAACGATCCTGAAAATCACTGTACCACATTAAAAGGTAATATGTAAATGTAAGTTATTTATTGTTGTCAGTCAATCACATTGGTACAGGGCTGGAGTCACATATATCCTCAACTGGATAAGGACAGCAGGTTTTCTGCCTTAATGAGTTAGTGAACCAGCTAGGTTTTTGTGACAATCCAGAAGATTTACTGACGACAGACTTTTTATTTTAAACTGAATTCAAGTTCTCAAATTACCACCTCCAAGTGCAATTGTCTGGAAGGTAAATCATTTTCTCTGCAATGTTAGTCCAGGCCTCTGAAATACTAGTCCAGTGACATAACCACTGCATTATTGTATCCACATGTAGAAAATAATGACAAAAATGTTGCCTACAATTGGATGTCAGTGCAATGTATGTAGCACTAGGTACACAAGGCATTAAAGTATATGGTCAAAAATGTTGTTATAATTTATTTGAATGCATTTACTCATTTTTTAAAAATATATTCAGGCCAGTGTTTGTTGCCCATCCCTAATTGCCCTTGAGAAGGTGATGGTGAGCTGCCTTCTTGAATCACTGCAGTCTGTGATGAACCCAAAGGAAAAAGAGAGAAAAAAACTTCAACTTACCTTTTAGGAGAGGTGGTGACATAGTGGTATTTTCACTGGACTAGTAATCCAAAGACCCAGGGTAATGCTCTGGAGACCTAGATTCAAATCCCACCATGGCAGATGGTGGAATTTGAATTCAATAAAAAATCTGGAATTAAAAGTCCAATGATGACCATGAAACCATTGTCAATTGTTGTAAAAATCCATCTGGTTCACTAATGTCCTTTAGGGAAGGAAATCTGACATCCTTACCTGGTCTGGCCTACATGACCTCCAGACCCACAGCAATGCGGTTGACTCTTAAATGCCCTCTGAAATGGCCTAGCAAGCTACTCAGTTCTCAAGGGCAATTAGGGATGGGTAACAACTGCTGGCCGAGCCAGCGATGCCCCCATCCCATAAAAAAATATGGAGATTGGGGCTGGTAGCCTCTGCAAAGGCGCAGATTGTTTCTCATTATGACCTTCAGTTTCTGCGCGTGTGCTGGCCAGAGAACAGCCACACATGTGCAGCTGGTGCATTTTCTCAGTTACAAGCTGGTAAATGGCTCTGCGCACATGCGTAGTCATTTTTTAAAAATATCTTCAGCTGGAAAACGTTGCTGCACACCTGCGCAGGAGGGAAAGACAATCCAAAAGTGAAACAGCACAAAAAGGTCAGGTGACCTTCTGCATCTCCACATAAAAGGAGGGTGTCAAGCTTCTTGAGCGCTGTTGGAGCTGCACTCATCCAGACAAGTGGAGAATATTCCATCACACTCCTGACTTGTGCCTTGTAAATAGTAGACAGGCTTTGGAGATTCGGGAGGTGAGTTACTCACCTCAGAATTCCTAGCCTCTGACCTGCCCTTGTAGCCACAGTATTTATATGGCTAGTCCAGTTCAGTTTTTGGTCAATGATAACCCCCAGAATATTGATATTGCGGCTTCCGTGATGGTGATGCCAATGATTGTCATGGGGAGATGGTTAGATTCTCTCTTGTTGTAGATGGTCATTACTTGGCACTTGTGAATGTTACTTGCTACTTGTCAGCCCAAGTCTGGATATTGCCCAGGTCTTGCCGCATTTGGCCATGGACTGCTTCAGTATCTGAGGAGTTGTGAATGGTGCTGAACATTGTGCAATTATCAGCAAACATCCCCATTTCTGACCTTTTGATGGAGAGAAGGTTATCGGTGAGGCAGCTGAAGATGGTTGGGCCGAGGGCACTACCCTGAGGAACTCCTGCAACAATGTCCCATGAATTAGATGATTGACCTCCATTAACCACGACCATCTTCCTTTATACTTAGGTATGACTCCAAGTAATGGTGTATTCCCCCTGATTCCCATTGACTTCAGTTTGCAAGGGCTACTTGATGCCACACTCAGTCAAACGCTGCCTTGATGTCAAGGGCAGCCAGTCTCACCTCACCTAATTAATTCCAGTTTCTCATATTGCGCAATCATTTCAAAATGTCAACTCTAATCTCAATAAAGTGACTATCTCTGTCAATTGTACACAATGTATTTCTTTTAAAAAATTAATATAAGAGAACCCAAATCCCAATAGTGTGACTGATAACATGCTTCTAGCACAATGCAGCCCTGCTTGCATCATTACTCTTTAGGCACCACAGCCCCAGTGGCACAATGAACTGATCTTGCCTGCTTATACAGGTTCATATAAATATTTTTGTCCCACTCTCTATGCATAACACAACATCTTGAGAGCAGCACAGTGCTCAGGGCTGCAGTGTTGGGTGGGAGCAGTACAGGGCTCAGGGCTGCAGTGTTGGGTGGGAGCAGCACAGGGCTCAGAGCTGCAGTGTTGGTTGGGAGCAGCACAGGGCTGTGTTGCAGTGCTGAGTGCCAACAGCTATCATGGGACCACTGGCTGTGTTATTTATTGCACTGCACAATTGCTTGGGGCACAACAACTTCCTTCAAGGAAAGGCAGGTGCATCAAGGGAGTGTGGCCTCATTAAGAAAGGCCTACATGAAGTGTTGGGGAGGTTGGAAAAATATAAGTCCCTCCAAATGTTAATTTGACACACATATGTTTCCTTCAGAAAGAACAAATTTGCATTTATAATGCATCTTTCATAACCTCAAAGTTCAAAGTGCTTCAAAGCCAATGAATTACTTCTGAAGTGTGACCACTGTTCTTTTGTAGGCAAATAAAGCATTGTGCAATAAGGCTTTGTTCTGCAAAAATCCAGAAGGCAAATGCCGAATAATGATAAAATTATTGCTCCATAATTGCTTCTGATCTTGGGCTCAACAGCTGGGAAAAAAAAACATCCTTCACTATTTAAATCCAAGCTTTAATCAATTCAGTGTCAAAAAATGACCCATGAAAATGTTTGCTTTACACTCTCTCAAGCCAGTTTTTAAAAAAAAAAATACATTCCTCCACCCGACCAAATAAAAATCCCCAAGTTGTTTGCAGCATCTATTGTTATTTTCACAGAACATGTTTGCTATAAAAAATGTATATCAGCAAAATATTTTAAAAAAAGACTTATACTTTAAAAACTTTAGTTGATTTGTAAGCTTTGCCTACTCTTCTTTAGAATGTACTTATTAAACAGCTGAAGTATTACATACTAAGCAGCTGTAAACCCAGATTTCCATCAGCAACACAGCTGTCCTGAATCAAAATCTATAGATTTTTATGCTCGATTTCCTTACCATAATGTCAGTTTGGAATGAAAATTCCCCCATCCCCCACCACTACATATATACGAATGCTATTTTAAAAAGATATTTAAATTATCTCCTGAGACACTCTGGATGGATAATGGCAACATAATTAACCATCCAGACCTTCCAACTTGCTCTGTCGTTGAGGATAACATCCTTATTATTTAACAACCCCTTAATGTCTTAATAACTTAGATCATCACTTAGACTGCACCTTTTTAAGATTACCCTTTTTTGAATTAACATGAACAGAATAACTGAAATGTTTGCGACAATCTAAGGCAGTGCCCAAATGCCATCCCAATTTGGCTAAAGTTTACATGTTTGACACTTGGCTAAGTCTTCATCCATATAAAATGTCCCTCAGTTTTCAAGTCCAATCATGTATCACTAAATGGGGAGATGATAGCACAGGGGTAATCCCACTGGATTAGTGATCCAGGCTAACGCTCTGGGGACATGGAGTTCAAATCCCACCACGGCAGCTGGTGGAATTTAAATTCAATTAATAAATCTGGAATTGAAAACTGGTCTCAGTAATGGTGACAATGAAACCATCATTGATTGTCATAAAAATCCATCTGATTCACTAATGTCTTTTTGGGAAGGAAATCTACAGCTGGTCTGGCCCAAATGTGATTCCAGAACCACAGCAATGTACTGTACTTCTGGCTTCTCAGTGACTAACCTGCAGAATATACAGCTCCCTCTATTTCATCCTGCATTAAACCCCATTCAGCCATTACTTCCACATTCATTCCCTGTTTCTCAAGGTATTAAACTGATCTTCAAATCCCTCTCTTGCACATTCCACCCTATTTCTGCAACCTCCTCCAGCATTGTATTTTCCCACTTACTCAAAACCTTCAGTCCTGTAACTCCAGCTTTTTTTTCAAAAAGATAATATAACCTTCAGCTACCTCACTATTAACCTCGTTAACACCTTTTCTAAATCTCTTCATCTATGAACCTATCTCTCTTGTTAAAAGCTGTCTCAAAACTCATCTTTTCAACTAAACTATCTGCCACTTCTCCTAATTTCTCCTTTCATGGTTTGGTTTTCTATTTCTTTTATGTTAAAGAAACTGCATAAGTGCAAGTTATTGTTGTTTTAAATCTTTGAAATGTCACGCTAATGTCCAAAAATGAAAACATTTTAAATTGGAAGAGACAGTTTAATTAGAATGAAAATAAGATTAGATATCAAAGTAGCCTTGTTACAGGATGTTGAAAATTGAACTTCTTTTAAAAAAATATTTGAAGCTCACTTTTCACCATCCAAAAACAACTTCCTTTAAACTGATATATAATGTCATTAAATTCAACTGCAGTATGCACAGACTGTGAGATTTTGCTGATTTCAAATACTAATTATTAATGACCTACTAGAAAACAGTGCATTGATTTATTAAAAGCCAACACATGGACACAGAAAAATCAATCAATACTTCCAAAGAAAAAACAATTCTTGAAATTAAATAACGGCAGAAATTCAAACAGAATGAACTCCTGTGAGGCAAGTTTAGGTTACTTGATAGTAAAGCTGTAAGTATGGAATTAGCCACATACCATGTTTGCCCACAACCCTTCTCTCGAGAGCAAGACTCTTTCCGTATATAACCCTTCACTTGAGTCATATTCAAATCTCCATGACCCATCAGTGAATAATGAAAAATTAACTGATAATCAAGATTCCCAAAATGTTGGTCTTATATACACAGTATAATACCCAAGATACATGAATGAAGAATCATTACATTTTAGAACACAGGTGGAGGCCATTATTGATCCACTGCATCTATGCTGTTCTCAAGGAGCTAACCATTTAGCACCATTCCCCTGCCATTGCCGTATCCCAAAACAAGTACAAGAGAAAAAGAAAGAATTGCTTTTATATAGGAACTTTCACAACCATAGGACATCCCAAAGTCCTTGACAGCCAATTAGTTATTTTTTGTAATATAGGAAGCGCAAAACCAATGTGGACACACAAACTCCCACAAAGAGTAAAGTGATAATGACCAGGCAATTGGTTTTTGTTATGTTGATTGAGGAACAAATATTGTCCAAGAAAACTCCTCTGTTGATGCGATTATTTACACCAACATTTTATTGGAAAGAGGGCACTTGCAACAGTGCAGCACTCGCTGAATGCTACACTGGAGTGTCAGCCTTGACTTTTGTGATCAAGTCCTGGAGTGGGGTTTGAACCCACAACCTTCTAACTCAGCAGTGAGAGTGCTACCAACTGAGCTGCAGCTGATGCAATGCAGGTAACAACTTAAATGCTATCTTTCTTGGGCTGTAAGGCTGATTGTTGACAAACAGACCCTCTTAATGATGTTTATGGCCTTCCATCATTCCTTTCTATCAATGTCAATCAAACATACTGGTCTGTCATCTCAGAGTTGTTTACGGGTCATGAGTATCACAAAATGGCTGCCTCGCTTGCCTATGTAACAATCACTGCACTCCTAAAGTAAACTAATTGTGAATAGCACTAATTGAATTAATAATGTAAATCACTAGGTGTTTTGGCATCAATTGTACAATATTAATGCAATCCTGTCAATTCCTAGAACTAAATTGCTAGACTTACCTCAATTCCCCAGGGACAGGTAGTATGGTCACATAGCTAAAAGCAGCACTATGAGAACAAATTTTTCCATTTCTCCCCCATAACATCAAGTGGGAGTCAGTTGTTTTGCAGAAAAGGAACATTTAGGCAAGAGGACAAACAAGTTACATGCGTGCTTCTTTGAACATCGAAATCAAGGGCAGCACTGGCAAGGCCTTGGTGATTGTCGCTTCTTGGTCTGTTGGTGTGTGGCCTGGTGGTAACTGAAGAAGAGAGGAAATGGAACAATTATTTTGTAAGTCGTTAGTAGGACTTGGTGTGCAGTATTGCTCTGCATTATTGGAGCTGTTATGGGCTTGATGCTGATGAAAGGATATTTGGTGGTTGCACTGGTTAATGATAAGATCCAGAGCAGCCAAGTGCTATTTGTGACTTCACCCAAAACCACCAAAAATTTGTCCTTCTAAGAAAAAGCAAACTGCTCATCAAACATGTTTTCATGTTAACTGTGGTTTAAGAAACTAAGCAAGTAAATAACTTATTCAAAAGAGAGGTGACTGAGTTTGAATATAAAATGCAGATTCAGCCATCTTTACAGCAACCCTTCTTGCAAAATGCTGAACATGAGCCAATTAGAAAGCTATTATATTAATATTGCAAGTAGATAGTCCAGTGAAAAAGCTTAACTGAATTTGCACAAAATGAAATTAAAATGTAGTTGATAACTAGTTCGATATCCCTACAGAATACACATTGGGCAACATTTTCCTCCTGTGCGGGAGCAGGCGAGGGTGAGGGGGATGTGCAGGAGCAGGCGAGGGCGAGCAAAATTTGTGGAAGTGTGGAAACAAAATTCCTGACATGTCCTCTCATGTGACAGTGTCTCATGAGCTGAGACATGTCAATTTCTTTTATTTCAACTTTTCATAAACATTTTGAAGCCCTCATGAAACCTCATCCAGCCCATGGACGAGGTTTCATGTTATTTCTAAAGGCAGCCTGGCCTCCTCACCTGCCCGCCAACCTTAAGGTTGGACGGGTAGGTCCTTTAATTAGCTTAATTAAGTTTTTAAAGGCCTTAAGTGGCTGTTGACAGTTTGGCGGGCATGCATCAAGTCGGCTGCGCACCTGCCAAACTGAAAATCTAAATGATGCGGGGTGACGTCAGGACGCATGCCGTATGTCATCTGCGTCATTTTACGCATCAGTGAGCAGTTAAAATCTTTCGGATCTTTCAAAAGGGTCCTGAATCCAGACTGTGGTTCAAAACTCCTCTCAGTGGCTGTGAACCACAAGTCATGCAGAAGTTGGCCTGACTGCATGAAAACTGTGAGGGGCTAAGAGATACCCATCCCCGCAATGGAGCCGACTGGGTCAGGAGCGTTGGATACAGGCTTGCTATCTACACCTTATCGTGCACCAGCAAAAATGGCAGGTGCCAGGGATCCCAGAATCGGGTCCCACCCGCCATTTTTAAATGGCTCCAGAGTTGTCTCAACTCCGCAAAAATCCGGTCCACAGTGTCTGGGCTTTTAATAGACCTTTGCCTCCTTTAATCACTCCTTTTACATCAATAACACCCTATTCCTTTCAATCACTCTTTCAACAGATCCAAAAAAATGAAAGCTGAACACATTTGGATGTTGCTGCACCACCCCAGCTTGTCAAAACTGCACATTTCAACTTTCATTGGCAGCTGGGCAGCACTCTTCATCATCAACACACATCAAATTTGTGAGAAATACCAACTACCAGCTGAACAAAACCAGATGCTTCAATTAGTATACCTGTGTCACTAGGTTCCCCAAGAAAATTGAGAGCAATCAGACCACTGTCCTTCTGAAGGCCAGCCCAGCTTCACAGCACTTAACGGAGTGGTCCCGGAGATCCAAATGTATGGTCAGAGGCACTGAGAGAGAACAGGCACAGAGAAGGTAACAAATGATGGACTATTTTTCTTACCTAGGTCACTAGAAATCTGAGAACTGAACTATATTCTAATAAATATAGTCACAGTGCGGCCGATATGCAACTCCTGTCTAACAGCAACGTAGATGATTCTTCATTCTTCCTTGCTCAATTCGGAACAGACAATAACTGGTGGTCTAGTGAGTGAAAGCCATACTCATACCCACCAGTGCATGTTTAACACAATTACTCTAAAACAACCAGCATAATTTGCCACATGTGGTGAGCGGCAAGCATATTGGACAATATTGTTGTAGATGGTGCATACCACTGCATCAGTGGTGCACGGTGTGGGTGTTTAAGGTAGTGGGCAGGGTGTCAATTGAGCTGATTGCTTTGTCTTGGATGGTGTCGAGCTTCTTGAGTGTTGTTGGAGCTGAACTCATCCAGGCAACTGGAGGGTATTCCATCACACTCCTGACTTGTGCCTTGGACAGGATTTAGAGAGTCAGGAGGTCAGCTACTTGCCACAGAATTCCCAGCCTCTGGACCGTTCTTGTAGTCATAGTATTTATATGACTGGCTCATGATCATATTTGCTCTTGTTAATCATTACCTGCCACTGTGTGGCACGAATGTTACTTGCCATTCATCAACCCAAACCTGAATAATATCCATGCCTTGCTGCACGTAGGCACAGACTGCTGCTTCATTAACTAAGGAATTGAGAATAAAACTGAACACTGCAATCATCAGTAAGCATCCACACTTCTGCTTTATGAAGGAGGGAAGCTCATTGCTGAAGCAGCTGATGATGGTTGGGCCCAGGACGCTGACCTGAGGAACTCTTGCATTGAAGTTCCTGGGGCTGAGATGATTGGTCTTCAACACCTACAACCATCAACCTTAGCTGCTGATAATGTTTCTTTCTCTGGCTAACATATATGCTAATTACACACAACTGGAAGGGAAGTTTGTCTAATTCTGCCAAGATTCAAACTTAAAACCATAGAATTAAATTTTCTCTGTAATACTCAAGAGACTGCACCGCAGAAGGATGAGAAGCAGATGCTCCCACATAATCTCCAAAATACTAAGATTGCTTGTGAGATGCCTAATTTTAAACCAATGAACAGAGAGAAAAGAAATCAAAGCACAAATTAACCCATGCTATTCTAATGCACCATTAGCGCAGACCTGGGAATTGATAAATAGGTGGCAGCCTGGGGTTGCTAGAGAGAGGGGTGCAAATTTACAGCAGAATTTCTTTAAATGAAAGTTTTTGAACATATACTTAGGAATGCAAACTGTCTAAAATTACATTTTATTCCAACAAAAATCCAATAAAAATTATGTTATGATAACATAATGCCCACATCACAAGCCTTAAGTAACTACATTGGTATAAGCAATGTGGATAAAATATAATGATCCATTTGCCCTCAAGAATTTCCTCAAAGGATCAATCTTGAGATTTTCTATACAGCCATTCAAGAAACTAAATTTATTGCAACCAAATGCTGTATCTGTTCAAACAAGCTGCTTTTTTGACCAGGATTTTGTGATCAGCAGTGAAGAAGCAATGGTGCTCACTGCTGATCTTTAAAGAAAGGGCCCACTAAGATCTAGTGAGCTCTGTGGTGTAGTAGTTTTCCCCTTTCCGAACAGCAGTTTAAACCTGACACCAAATCAAGGGCATGTCTTGGCATGCAGCAGCAACGATGTCAGCAAGCAGATAAGCAGCCAATCACATTGCCATATTCACAGGAAACGAGGAGGTTAGAAGCTTAATATTCTTCACTTTTAATTTAAATTTTCAGATAGCAAATAAATGATTATGATTAGATTAAGGTAGAAGTTAGAATAAAGGTAAACAAACTTTAAAAAATTCACAATGTGGTAGTTATCAATATGGAGAAATTTGGGCTTTGCACAAATATAAAATTAGCTTTTCAGGGCCATTGAAGGTGCTCAACAGTAACTATTAAGTTGTTTTATGAAGTTTGTACACCATTAAAAACCCAGATACACCGCATTCAACAAAAGGTAACTTTATTTCAAGGGCTTTTTAAATAGCGAAGCCAGCAGCGTAAGAGTGGAAGTTCTCATCAACTTGCAGGATTTCCCACTGATTGCCGTCAAAGGCAACCTCAACATTGCACTCTAGAGAAACACAGAATCACTGACAGATTCCTTCCTTATGCTGAGCACATGTGGACTCCAGATATTACCGTCAGTTTCAATGGAGTAATAATGATGAACGCCAACAGTTGCCCTGTCATTACCACCGCAAAATCCAGGCTTATATTTCCCTTCTAATTGAACCAATTAATCCGTCTATCCAACCTTGTTGATTGCAATTCTCAAGACCTGCACTCTAGGAGATGCTAAAAAATTGAAGTAGCATATTTATAATATGTAACATCAAAATGATCCTTGGCACCTTGCCTCAGTTTTGACAGTGTAGTATCAGGACACTCATACATGTTTGAGAACCTGAAAGCCTCAATTTAACAATTTGGTAGCATTAAAGGAAAACAGAGCATTATACATGAAGCACAAACACAGGCACAAGCTCCTATAAGTACACAATTTCTAGCTGGTGAGAAATAATTTCAAGTTTGAAAATTTCTAAATCAATCCTAAAATTGTTATTTTAATAAATTACGTGTTTACGCTAAAGTCTCTTCAAAAGTGTCTCACCTCAGCATCGGAAATTGATTTTTTTTTGCACCAGTTGTTGGCAGTACCATTTGTGTCTGAAGTTAAGAATATTTCATCAGTTCATTATCTTCTCACAGCAGAAAATAACTGATCAGTCATAAGCCATTAAAAAAACTTCCCTTTCAATTCTTGATCTAAATGATAGGACTCAATGTTGAGTCAGGAAGATTGCAAAGTGCCTTCCAGACTCAGTAACAATTTCAGATCAAAGCCTTTGCCCTGATATTTTTCAGATGGCAGCTTTTGTTGCTGATTCTGCTACTTCCCATTTACACCTCCTCTAGATATATCCTTTGTTTTACCACTTGCCAAATTGACATCATCTTTTGTCTTGCACAATTATCTCCTTGGCCATCTAATTTCTTCTGTTCTCCACTCTATCAGACATTCCCTTTTGTTTTTCCCCTTCTCCCTAACTCCATATTTGCTTAAAACTTCTTACATCTCTGACGTTTTCCAGTTCTGATGAAAGGCCACCAACGTGAAATATTTCTCTCTCCACAGATGTTCAGTGAACTACTGAATATTTCCAGCATTTTCTGTTTTTAAATGATCACAACGGTTATGAAGTTTAGTCACGGACATGATTTTGAATATAACTAGTCTTATAAACTGCTAATGTAAAGTTACTGAATTAAGGGAATACCAACAAAAGAAAACTAAACAAAAATGTTTGTGACATGTAAACTTGCATATCTCAGAACACAGAGAAAATAGAGATAAACTATAAACTATACACTATGTAAGGGCTTGATCTCCATTTAAGTACGAAAAGTCGATAGTTCAACCATGATTTGTAAAAAGATTGGAGCAGGGAAAGCTGATCTTATCTGAAAGTTCTTAATGCAGGTTTAGAATAAACATAATCCATTCCTCTGGAATGTGGAGGATCAGATAATAGCTAGATGAATGGGATGCATCGTCCTGCTGTTACCAGCCAGTTCATGTATACCTCAACAACCACCATGAATGGTGGGCTCAGAAATAGTCCAGTGAGGTCAACTGGACTGTTACATTTGTAATCTTTTTACAGTGAGTATACTGTCCGTCTAGAAATCAGATAATTTAACTAAGTCTGATAAAGGTGGTTTTGCCCATTCCAACACTCAACCAGAACCTGCAGACACATGCGCAGTTAATTTAAATCACCTCAAAATGAGATAATACTTACGATATTATCTTACCCAAAGAAAAGAGTTTCTAAAAAAATCTTTTGTGCAAAAGGTGATCTTCAAATGAAACACAAGTCTTACAAAATTTCCCTGAAAATTTTGCACTGGAATTTACCCTTCTAAAAATAAACCTTTAACTAAAGTCTGGCATTTCATTTACATTTATGTTGTAAATTTATTTAACACTAGTTTATGTTGTATTCTCATAATTGCAAAAGTCTCAAATGCTGGTTTTCGGATAGTCAATTCTCCCAGGGCTGATCTGGTACTTTAATGCTGTTCTGTGCAGATTAGATTTCTCATTTGAAATACTATCTATGTAGGCTGGTGAAACAGATACTTTGTATTCATCTTTTGATTTTATTCTATTTTTCCCACAGTCATTAAATGTCATTCTCCATGCTGCACGCGTTAATGCCAGTCATGACTCCCAAGGGTAACTAAGCCACTTAACAGAATTATGAGCCTTGGACTATATTAGCTATCTGTACAAAACTCATTCCAGAGGGATACCAAAGAGTTTATCATTTGTATAATTTCTAAACATTGCATAATAGAAAAGGAAATTAGATTAACATCAAAAAGTGCAGTTTATCTCTATGAATGATTTTCCTACATCATTCAGTGCCATTAATTCCTCTAATGAGTCTAACTACTGCAGTGTATTGCATTTCATGTGCAGAATGGACATCCTAGGAATTATAAGTTGTCTCAAATAAGTATCAAAACTAATAGATAGGCTTTGAGCATGGCATAACACAGTGAGGGGCACGTTAATGGTATGTTAATTATATGTTAAGAGATACAGGTGCAGGGTATTGTTTAATTAAGCAAAATCAGCACTTACTTAAAGTTCTGGTTGCATTCCTAAATATCACGACTTTAAATGAAACAACGGTTCCCATAGGAATCAACATTAAAACTGTGGTTAGGTTCTGTAAGACCTTACTGATCAGATAAGAACACAAATGCTAAAACATTATTCCCTCAAAGTTGAAATATTTTACACTGTTAAATTCCTACATTGGTAAATAAAATAACTTGTAAAATAAGCTTAAAAATATGATAGAAAATGTAACTTCCAGTGAGGCCAGAGTATTTAAAATAAAACATGGATTGTAGCAGCCCATGCTTGGCACTTCTGCACCATCGGGACTCGCACTTCCGCAACAGTGGAGCTCCGGCTTTGGATCCGATTTGAATCTTCAATGGGAATGCAAGATTAGGCAAGGGAAGTAGCATGAGAGTGTGAGCCAAGGAGTGGGAAGTTCGGTGAGAGAGTAGGTTGGGGGGAGTCCACAACTTGGAGGTCTGGGGGGGAAGGGGCCGCAATCCAAAGGGTCAGAAAGGAGGAGAGGCCACAACTCAGAGGTTGGGGAGCAGAGTAGGGGTAGGCCAAAACTCAGAAGTTGGGGAGGCTGCTCCAAAATGGCGCCAATTAGGTCATGTGGCAAACTACGTTAAAACAAATTTCATGATGCTCAACGAGATTATAGACCCCATTAGCTTACCAACGTTAAAGTGAAACAACTTTAAACAGGGCAATGTTAAACAAGGCCTTACTGTACTTCAAGCACATAAAAAGAGATACTTCTAGGACACAGGGATAATAGGTAGGAAGCAGACATGTAGAGCTGTATTCGGTAAATAAACTTATAATCAAGAAAAGTTTTAGTGTTCATTTTCAAATTTCACGAACTGGCTTGGAATTGAATTAACAATGCAGAGAAGTATCTTGAGATGACCTGCTACCCTTTCGTGCAATGGTTACAATCTTTACTGCGTGGCTATCACAATGGATTCAGTGGATTCAGCTATCCCAGAAGCGGTCTGAACATCTTACTTTTATAATAGTTAACCAAAATCTATCCCTCTCCCTGGCAATTGTCCAAGGTTGAGCCAGACAGTTCACATGCAACTTTGGTGTCTTTCTTGACCTGGAGACCTGCTTCAAATCACACATATGGGTCATCACCAAGAATTCCTATTTACACCTCCATAACATTGCCTGATTCCAAACCAGCCTCAGTTCAGCCACTGCTGAAGCCCTCATCTGTACCTTTATGACCTTCACACTTGGCCATTCCAACGCTTTCTGGCCTGCCTCCCATCCTCCACCATACATAAACTTCACCTCACTCTGCTGCCTGTATCTTAATTTGCTTTAAGTTTTGTTCACCCATCACCCCTGTGGTCACTAACTCACATTGGCTCCCATTGTGATAGTGCCACAATTTAAAAATTATCATTCATGTCGTGCCACAAGATTATTGCTATTAACAGGTTCTCTCCACTTTCCAGCGCAAAGCTTACAGTGACCTTCGTTGAATTTAGAGCTTTACAGGCAGATTTCTTCATCCTCAACTATACTTTTGCTGCAGGTTAAAGACTTTTAGAATATTGTACAGATATCTTACGATAACTATGACAATTGAATTCTATTCTCTGAATGATGAGATGATGAGGCTCAGCAAGACAAATATTGCAGCAACAAACATAGCCGGAGAGATTGTATTAGTTCTTTAAGACTGCTACGGCCTGGAGGTATGGCAAAGATGGTTCCCCAGCTGGTGAAAACACAACAAAAACAAAAATTGCTGGAAAAACTCAGCAGGTCTGACAGCATCTGTGGAGAGAAAGACAGAGTTAACATTTCGAGTCCATATGACTCTTCTTAAGAACTAAAGACAAGTAGAAATGTGGGGAAATATATACTGTTTAAGGGGGTGGGACAGGTGAAGCTGGATAGAAGGCCAGTGTTGGGGGGGCAAAGGAGAGATTGTAAAAGATGTCATAAACAAAAGTTCAAAGGGATGTTGATGGAGGTGATACTGGCTAAAGGAGGTGCTAATGGCAACATTAAGAGTAGAAAGCAGGATGAACAAGTGACAGATGGCCCTAGTGGGGGAGGGGAGAGGGAGGAGGGGACGGTGTGGGGAAAAAAGATCGAAACAGGCTAAAAGATGGGGATAAAATAATGAATGGAAATAATTTTTTAAATAATAATAGAAATAGATGGGAAAAATATATATAAAAATTAAAACATAAATACTAACAAAAGGGGATCAAAAAGGGGTAAGGATGGAGGAGAGAGTTCATGATCTGAAGCTGTTGAACTCAATGTTAAGTCCAGAAAGCTGTAAAGTGCCTAATCGGAAAATGAGGTGCTGTTCCTCCAGTTTGCATTGCGCTTCACTGGAACATTGCAGCAGGCCAAGGACAGACATGTGGGCATGAGAGCAGGGTGGTGTGTTGAAATGGCAAGCGACAGGAAGGTGAAAAGACAACTTTTCCAAGCCTGGGCACTTGAAACAGCTTTGCACTCAAATACAAAGGAGCTGCTGAAGAACCTCATGGGTCATAGTTGACCCACAGGCTGGTTGTTGGACATCACTGTCACAGATTGTTGTCAAATATTCTGTTCTGGAAAACAAAGTGTCTCTATTATCTATTTTAGCTAAGCATAGGTCAAAAGAACAACAAGCATCTTCTTCAGCATCTTTGTCTCGCATACGCTTGCACAGATTAAGAAAACACATCATTGTTACGCTTTTACATATTATATCACAATAATATTTTGATTAATAGAGATGTGCAAATTACAGTACTCCCGTGATGTTGGAAATATTTTTTCTCAAATTTGTAGACTTGATGGGGAATGCCATTTTCTTGTTCTCTGATCCTGGAAGCTTGTTTCCTCAGCCTTCCTCTCCAAGATTCCATGATCTCTGGCTTGATACCAGCAGCCTGATGGCAGTTTCAAATTTCTTCCACCCATTATTGAAGTTGGGGAATGCCCTTTCCAATACAAGCAGATCACTTCATTTTATTTTGCACAGGTCTTATCTGTGGCTTTGCTAGCTCGCCCAAAAGCTGAACTCTGCAATGCAAGGTTTCTCAATCGTGTAAAAACTGGTTAACTCGAACCCTGCAACACTTGACCAAATACTCCACTGTGGAAGCCAGCAATGTCATAGCTGGGCCAGTGAACAAAGTGCAAAGGCTTTCCTAGCTGAAGCAGAAGAAAAGATTCCCAACTCAGGGAAAAGGCAAGAAAGTTAGAGCTATAAATAGGGATAATACAAACAGCTGTTAGGCAAACAAAGTAGTAAGGGGCAAGTGCCCACAGCAGCAACAAAGTTAAAAACTGTGCTTATATCTTTTCCATTTTGATTTGAGAGTTTCTAATTTCCCTGATTGTGCAAATGTGTAATAAGGATTTCAATCAGGATGATCTGTTACAATACTACATTAAAATATCTCAATGTAAACTAGGCAGGATTTTTCAGTCGGAGTGCGGGGGTGGGCCCAACACAACAACGTGTAAAATGACGCGCGATGACGTCGGGCTTATGTCCCAACATCATCGCACTGTCTCGCGATGTTTCGTTCGGAGGGTGCGCGCCGGAGTCAGCTGCGCATCTGACAGTATTTAAACAACTTATTAAGGCTATTAAGGAAATGATTAATGTAATTGTTAACACTGCCCGTCTAACCTTAAGGTTGGCGGACAGGCGAAGAGCCCAAGCAGCCTTCACGATTTTTAGGAAACGTCATCCACGAGCAGATAAGGTTTCCTAAAGCTTTTATTAAATAAATTTTTAAAAATTTCTTAACTATAAAAACATGTCCCATTCATGTGACACAGTCACATGAGGGGACAAGTTTAAATAGATTTTTAATTCATGTATTTAATGATTTTAATAGTAATTCAATCTCCATGAGGCAGCTCCATGGGGAGATGTCACACATGCACGAAAGAGCGCTGGCCCCGACTCTCCCTCCTCCCCCTGCCCGCACAGGTAGCGCTGAGCGCTACGGCTTGCGTCTTAGGCTGGGTGGGGCCTTAATTGGCCTGCCCGCATAAAATGGCAACACGGAGCCAATCACAGGTGACAATCAGCTTGCTCTTACAGAGTCTGCCTGCCGCCTGAAAAATTCAGGCCACTGTGTTTTTTGGAATACATTTTCTGCAAGTGTGTTAAACATAATTACATCTTTTACACTAACTTGTTAAGTATTAGAATTTACCCTTCAAAATCCACACAAAACTGCTTTCAAAATATTACTCAGGGTGCAAATAAATGAGAATAACTTCAATTTCTCACTTACACAACTGAGTAGAATATTGCTGTTTGGAATGCCAATTTACAGTGAAACTCTGAGTCATCATTTTTGCTGTTTAGCTCAAAGAAAAATGAAATGATCTTGGCAGGAAATAGAAACTCATGTCACCTGCTGCAAAAAAGAAAATAAATTGCACTATGACCAACTTTTTCCACATCTCGTGAGGACACTGATTTCCTCCCAGGATACGGTTGTTTGCAACATGGCTCAGCTGTGTATCCCGTTATCATGGCCAAGTTTTACAACTTAAAAATCTCTTGAAAAGAAGACCAGGACGGAATCATCCCCGATTTGCACTAAGTGCTGTAACGGCTGGGTAAAACGATGTTTTACCCACTGGCCCCAGTGGCGGCTTTTCACGACGTATCATTCCAAACCTGCCACATTAGTTATGCATTCCTGGGAAACATACCATTTCCATGGTGGGTGAGCTGTCATTCGCCCTCCATGTTGCTTCATCATGTCAGGCATCATGTTTAAAGTCCAGACATGTGCACACATCTCAGTGTTTCCAGCCTACAACTACTGCAGAAAACATGTCCACGAAAGGCAAGAAGACTGCAGCCTCCAGGTTCACTGACGTGTCACTGGAATGCTTTTTGGATGCCCTGGAGGCCGGCCACAGTGTCCTCTAGCCCCGCTCTGGCTACAGGAAGGAGCAGCAGCATCACCGATCCAGCATGGCAGGCGATAGCAAAGGTGGTCAGTGCCAATGCCCCACAAAAGAGGACAGCCACCCAGCGCTGCTACAGGATGAATGCTCTCATCGGTTCCACCAGGGTAACTCACTCTTCTCATCACTCTCAACTCACACACTCACAAACCCATCACACATCCACAGGGATCTCACAACTCAAGGGACATCACTAATTCTTACACACACCCTCACATCTCCATCAGGCTCATATCCTCTTAAGCTCGTGTCCTCATCCTGTCCATGGCTCCGCTCACCACACAAACATTCCACACAGTGCCATGTGTCCTGCTCACACTCTCTCCATCTGTTTTCATGCCGGAGAAGCCTGCTCATAGCAGCAGAAAGAGGTCCCAGATAATGGGCGGAGTGGCCCACATTAGGCCCTTCACTCACTTTGAGGAGTGTGTCATCGCACTGCCTGAAGAGGACATGAACTGTGCCTGTGGCATCAGTGAGGTCCGTGGCGAACACCCTCGTGAGGGTCCTCCCTCAACACAACTGTGAGTGCTCTCTCTCCTGCTTTTGACTCTGCTGCCATGCACTACTTATCTCTACTTTGGTTCACAGGGAGCTCTGCCAAGCGACCAACACCCTCAGCCAGCCAGTCCCTCAGCTCCATCTAGGTCCTCATCTGCAGCCAAGGGGGCACATCCTCCAGTGAAGAAATGGAAATAAACAGCCTGGAATGCCTGTCACAACGTTTATCCACACCCTGCACTTGTGCAGAGACACACATCTCGGTGGGATCTAGATCTGTAGCAGGCTCGGTTTCACAAGCTGGTGGTCACCACACAGTCACATGTCCGCAGCAGGAGGTCATGAGCTCCCTCGCACTCGGAGGACTGCTGGGGAGAAGACATCTGTGAAGTCCGAGTCAGATGATGAACATCTGGATTTTGCCTTCCAACTCATTGGGTTTGGTGGCATGAGCAGACAATAAGGAGAGGTGGTCAAAAATTCGTGAAACCAGTTTACAATAGTTCGCTCAACCTGTTGATGGCGGGTCGTGTTCCCTGCCATCGGACGTCAGGAACCTCACTGTAATACATCAGCCTGTCATTATAAGGCCAATCCCCCATCTCCCCCTACCCGCTGGATCGCCTGCCAACGTCGGTGGGAAAACACGCCAATGTGTTTCAAAACAGCATATATAAGGCATGCACTTGGCAGGCTGCAATTCACTCAGGACTTCAAGGTTTGTTTGCCTATCTCGCTTCAGTCATCACTTGCAGTCATCAGCACCAGGCTTCACACACAGCACCACATCACTTTTAGGGGGGCTCACGGTAGGTCTCTCCCTACCAGATCAGCCATAAGTGGGTGGCTTTTCAATAGCTGCAAGGCTAGGGCTTACTTGGGGAAGGGGAAGAAGTGGCCTCAGGCAAGGAAAGGGGCTGCAGGACAAGGGCTGTACTGGGGAAGGACAGTATCCCAGGGTGTGTGTGGGGGCACAAGTTGATCTGTGCAAGTGGCCTCAAGGTGGTGAGGGCTGAGGAGGCAGTCTCCAGAGGAGATGAAACCAGATGGAGATGTGAGGGTGTGTGTGAGTGAATGGGTGGCCCTTGAGCTGGCAGTGAGTGAGATGCTAGTGAATGTATGATGGGCTTGACTGTGTGAGTTTAGATTGATGAGACAGTCGCCATATCCTGGCTGCATGGATGATATCATTCATCCTTTATCTGTATTGGATGGCCAACTTCTGTGCAGCATTAGCACTGATCACTACTGCCATCGACTACCAAGCCAGAGTAATGTAGTTGCCCCTCCTGTGGCCAGAGCAAGGGTAGAGGACATCACAGTGGGCCTCCACAGCATTCAAAAGGCACTCGAGGGCTACAGTCTTCTTGCCTTTCAGGGCCATGTCTTCTTTGCTGCAGTCCTGAGCTGGAAGCACTGAGCACGTCTGTATTTTAATGTGGTGCCTGGTGTGATGAAGCAGCGAGGTGACAGCATGGCAGGTGAACCGGAGCCCGCTCGCCATGGAAACGGCGTGTATCCTAGGAATGCATAATTAACTTGGCGGGTTTGAGGCCATACAGTGGGAAAACCCGCCAATGCAGCCAGCAGGTAAAACATCGTTTTTCCTGCCCGCTACCGCACTTAGTGCCAATCTGGGACGATTCCGCCCTCTCTCTCTACCTTAAATCCCTGGTAAGGAATCTGAGATCCAAACATTGCTCACCACATAAAGCAGAGAATTTTATAACCAGATACGCAGCAGCAGTTACACTGATCTAAGATGAGGCTACTTATTTTGGATGACTGTGAGGATATCGAATCATATCATACAGAATAACTTCTGTACAAGAAAGACGCAGCTATCAAACTGTACTGTTTATCAGAGTTGCTGTACTCTTTTTTCAAACCTGCTGTTACTCTGAACGAGATCACTTGCTCCTGCTGGAAACTGTCTAGACTGGTCCATAATGTCACATGACCAGAAAACTGAAGCCAAAAGACAATTAAACTATACAAAAGGAATTCCTTCCACTATGTGACATACAAAAGGACCCAATTATACAATAATTGGGAAGGCTTTATTGTGGCACAGAACAGTATAGCATTAGGGGGAATAATGTGAATATCATTTCCCTTCCTCCCCACCCTATGTCAGCAAGTACCATTAAATTAATTACAAAACAAAAGCAGAATTACCTGGAAAAACTCAGCAGGTCTGGCAGCATCGGCGGAGGAGAAAAGAGTTGACATTTCGAGTCCTCATGACCCTTCAACAGAACTGAGTGAATATTAGGAGAGGGGTGAAACATAAGCTGGTTTAAAGGTGGGGGGGGGGTAGTTGGGGGGAGATGGTGTGGTTGTAGGGACAAGCAAGCAGTGATAGGCGCAGATAATCAAAAGATGTCACAGACAAAGGAACAAAGAGGTGTTGAAGGTGGTGATATTAAATTAATTATGTGTTTTTGAACGCATCAGGGCTGTAGAATTTGTTAACATTAATAGCTGAATTGTTACCTTCTGTAGTTTACAGTGTTTTTGTAACCTCCAAATGTGAGAATTTTTACAATATGTTACATTAATTTGGTCAGGGATTTGGCCTTTGCTCCATTGCTGACATCAAGATTTACCTTACTGATCACTTTACAGCACAGTTTTTATAAACAGCTATATCAACGAAGCCAATGTGCTTTGTTAAGTTACACAACTACTTTATTTTGAACAATAACTCCAGGTTTCTTGGAGAGGCAATTCCACAATGCTTTGAGGCATCTGTTACTCTAAAGTTCGGCTTATTACATCCACATTGCAGGATGGATTTCTGAGCACTAGTGCCAGCAAATAAAGAATTGCACATATGCAGTTATTTAAGAGCCATGGATCTTCTTCGGGTTTAGGGAGGATCCGTGAAACCCAGCAATACAGAAACATAGGTGGCTGCAGCACATGAGCAGGCAGCATGAGGCACTCTGTCCACTTCTGCCAGCAGCAGCATTCGGCTGCGTGCTGCCTCATCTATGTTACAGAGATGCTCTAAAAATTATGGCCGTCATTTGTAACATGGATGTAGCGTAAAGAGGGCAGTAAAGAAGCTGATTTTGTGCTATTTAAAAACTTAGCTTTCGACCTCAAGCTTTCACACCTCAAGTCAACCTGAATTTTGTTAATCAGAAATATGTTCATATTCAAGCGCTATGATAATTCAAAACTATTTTTCCAAAAATATCAATAACAGTTTATAAATAGGAATAACTAATTCCAACGTGGACACTATCATCAGCATTTCACCTTACTTTGGTGTGCATAAGTTTTTAATTGTCCTTGGTTCAATGCATGCTCTCTCTTGGAGCCCTAATGGTGTCGGTTCACTCCAGAGAATTCGGCACATAATCTAGGCTGACACGTCAGCACAGTACTGAAGGAGAGCTACAGTGTCAGAGGTGCCGTTTTTCAAATAAGATGTGAAGAAATTCTATATAGAGTTCATAAAAGATCCTATGGCACTACTCAAAGAGCAATAGGGAATTCTCCCTGTGGACGTCACAAACAGATTACCTGGTCATTAATCTATTTTGGGACTTTAATCTGCACAAATTGGCTGCTGCCTTTTCCTAAACTACAACAGTGCCTATACTTCAAAAGCGTTCCAATTGGGCTCAGCAGAAGCTTGAGGAACAGCACTTCATCCTTTGATTAGGCACTTTGTAGCTTTCTAGACTCCACACCGAGTACAAAAATTTCAGGTCATAATCACCGCTCCCAATTTTTTTCCACACAGCAGCTATTGGTAGTGATTCTGCTATTGCCATTTATATCCCCTTTAAACCCATCTTGCATTTCTTTAGGTTGCTGCATTACCATCTCCTTTTGCCTTGCACCATCATTCATTTCGTCATTTAATCTCTCCTCTCTTTTATCTAATCCCAAAGCTTCCCTTTGGTTCTACAAAGGTAACTATCCCTCCTCATTTTTCTTGATCTGCCTGCAGCTTTTGACATAGTTGACCACACCATCCTCCTCCAGCACCTTTTCACTGTCATCCAGCTGGGTGAGACTGCTCTCACCTTGTTCCATTCTCATCTGTCTAACCGCAGCCAGAGAATCGCTTACAATGGCTTCCCTGTCTTCTTCCACACCGTTAACTCTCGGGGCTTCCAAGGATCACTCCTTGGCTGCCTCCAATTCCTTATCCAAATGCAGCCCCCTTGGTGACATCATCTGAAGGCAGGGCATTAATTTTCACATGCACGCTGACGACACCCAACTCTACCTCACCAACATCTCTCTCGACTCCTCCACTGTTGCTAAATTATCAGATTGCTTATCTGACATATGGTTCTGGATGAGCAGAAATTTCCTCTAATTAAATACTGGGAAAACTGAAGCGATTTCTGGGCTTTCAACCAAGCCTTATTAATATATTCTTTGATGTGAGCCCAGACATCCATTAGAGTAATGAAACAGCTGAGCCCCAGGGAAAACATTATTTGATTGACAGCTCTCCAACCCTGCACAATGAAAATCCAATTTTACCTGGCACTTTCTCCTGAGGCAGGCAGGTTGAGCTGGGAATTTTCCCGACTCCCGCTATCCGCTTCAAAGACAAAAATCCAACCCATAGACAGTGGACTGGTTGACTAGTAAACTTGCAGGATCTCTTCGTTCTATTGAAGGGTCATGAGGACTCGAAACGTCAACTCTTTTCTTCTCCGCCGATGCTGCCAGACCTGCTGAGTTTTTCCAGGTAATTCTGTTTTAGCTCTGCTTCTCTGGTTTTTTCTGTCAATTGCACAATTTTTATTTACACAAAATAAAGAAGTTTCAAGTGCTTGAAGTTTCAGCTATTGATGCTTTAAAGGGTCTGGATAATTGACATTTTTTATTGGCCTGTGGTAAAAAGGAGTTATTTTTTAGGAAAGTTATCAATGAATGACTGGGTTTTTTAGAAAGGTTTTTTTTTTACACATCCTATTGTCACATTAGGGTTCATTGGTTCTATACAGTGTATACTGGGTGAATGGACATGGAAGTTCCATAGTTTGGCATGGGAGCATGAAGGGCCATGGGGGGGGGGGGGGGGTGGCGGCGAGGGTGTATAAATGGTGAGGGCTAAAGGGCCTTACTAATTTTATTGTAACTGGAATGAAGTCCCATGGCACTGAGGCTGGCCTTTTAAACGGCCCACCTCCACACCAACAGCCCATGGCTACCTCAAAACTCCTTCCCGGGTCAGGTGGCCTGACTGCCACCCGCACCTGCCAACCCTGCACAATGAAAATCCAATTTTACCTGGCACTTTCTCCTGAGGCAGGCAGGTTGAGCTGGGAATTTTCCCGACTCCTGCTATTCGCTTCAAAGACAAAAATCCAACCCATAAACAGTGGATTGGGTTGACTAGTAAACTTGCAGGATCTCTAACCAGAGCAGTGCCAAGTTAAATGATGCCAGATTCTTCAGCATGAATGTAGAAATAACCCAGTCACATTTTTAAGTTGTTTACGTGGTTAAGTACTAAATGTCATTGCTTTCCATCATATTGAGGTATATATATATATTCATACTCAAAAATAGTGAACATATATAGAAAACTCACTAAGCCTAAAAAAAACATATCTTTCACCCACATCTTATTTAAAACAAAATATATAAAAGTGGCTGTCTAAGCTATCTTTAGCTGGGCTTGCTGGAAATTTATCTACCCTGCCACTTGCTGGTACTCAACATATGGCTTAGAAAGATAGCTTCCCTTGAAACTTCCTATAAGCAATGCAAAAGGGGGAAGCCAAAAACAGTGGAGAAGGTATTCCAATTACTAATTACATTCATGCATTGTGGAATACTCAGCTGAGAAATATCAATTTTGAAACACTTCAGACTAATGAAGGCCAAGATGCCCTATTCTGAGCTTCTTCAAGGGCTGTGGATTTGTTGTTTCTGGCCACCCTTGTGGTGAGGATATTCTTACCTAAAGAGGGGAAAATATTGACAGTGTGTCTACCTCACCCTATGTCTGCCTGCCACCTGCTGGAATAATTCTAAATGCAAGGTGACAGTGTGGTAGAATGTTTTCAGTTTTTTAAAAATGTAAACAACACGGAGAGCAAGCAACAGTGGAAGGCAGGAAGAGATGATGATGTACTTGCCTGTAACTATAATCCCCATTAAAAACGTAATTACTTTCTCTTTATTTAAGTACTGTGCATTGCAAAACTGTTTGTGACGCCTCTGTTAAGAAAACTCTGCTCACTTGGCCAAAGGAACTTCATCTATCTCTGATATAACAAGATACATTTTTTGGCAGACACGGAGCTAATAATGGGTGGTAGAGAGGAGCTGTAAAAGTCCAGAGAGAACACAGATAAAGGAAAAATTAGAGGGACAGTAAAAGCTACTGAATTGTGTCTTTAAATTAAGCCAGCAACTAGCTGACCACTCAGCTTTGGTTTTTCACACAAACATACTCTCGAACCTCAAGTTTTAAGTGAGATATTTGGCCACTAATCCATTTGGCCATTGAGTCTAAATTGAAGGATGGATAAGAAAATATGATTTAGGAACAGGAGTAGGCCACTTGGCCCCTGGAGCCTGCTCTGCCATTCAATAAGATCATGGCTGATCTGATTGTAACCTCAATCCCACATTCCCACCCACCCCGATAACCTTTCACCTCCTTGCTTTTCTAGGATCTATCTACCCCGTCTTAAAAATATTCAAAGGCTCTGTTTCAACTGTTTTTTGAGGTAGAGAGTTCCAAAGACCCTCAACCCTCAGAGAAAAAAATTCTCCTCATCTCTGCCCTCAGTGGGCAACCCCTTGTTTTTACCAGTGGCCCTGACCTCTAGATTCTCTCACAAGAGAAAATATCCTTTCCATGACGACCCTATCAAGACTCCTCAGGACCTTACATGTTTCAGTCAAGTTGCCTTACTCTTCTAAACTCCAGCGGCTACAAACCTAGTCTGTCCAGCCTTCCTTTCCTCATAAGACAACCCGTCAAATCCAGTTATTATTTTAGTAACCTTCTCTGAACTGCTTCCAAGACATTTACATCCTTCCTTAAATAAGAAGACCAATATTGGACAAAGTACTCCAGATGTAGTCTCACCCTGTATAACTGAAGCATAACATCCCTATTTTTGTATTCAATTCCCCTGACAATAAATGATAACATTCTATTAGCTTTCCTAGTTACTTGCTGTACATGCATACTAGCCTTTTGTGGTTCCTGCACTAGGACACCCAGATCCCTATGCATCTCAGAGCTCTGCAATCTCTCACCATTTTGATAATATGCTTCTTTTTTATTCTTCCCACCAAAATGGACAATTTCACACTTTCCCACATTATACTCCATTTGCTAGGTCTTTGTCCACTCACTTCACCTTCTACATTCCTATGTAGCCTTCTTGTGTCCTCTCCACATCTTAGTATCCAACCTATCTTTGTGTCATCAGCAAATTTAGTAACCATACCTGTGATCCCTTCATCCAAGTCATTTATATAAAAATTGTAAAATGTTGAGGTCCCAGCACTGACCCCTGTGGCACACTACTCGTTACATTTTGCCAACCAGGAGAAGGCCCATTTATATCTACCCTCTGTTTCTTTCTTGTTAGCTAGCTAATCTTCTATTCATGCCAAATATGTTACCCCCTTACATCATGAGCTTCTAGTTTATTTGCAATAACTTTTGGTGTGGCACCTTATCAAATGCCTTCTGGAAATCTAAGTGCAGTACATCCAGTTCCCCTTTATCCACAGCACATGTGACTCCTTCAAAGAACTCCAATAAATTGGTTAAACATGATTTCCTTTTCAGAAAGCCATGTTGACTCTGCCTGGTTGCCTTAAGCTTTTCTAAGTGCCCTGCTATAATGCCTCTAATAATCGCTTCTAACATTTTCACTATGACATATGTTAGGCTAACTGGCCTGTAGTTTCCTACTTTCTGTCTCTCTCCCTTTTTGAATAAAGGAGTTACATTTGCTATTTTATAATCTAATGGAACCTTCCCCAAATCTAGGAAATTTTGGAAAATTAAAATCAACGCTTCAACTATTTCACTAATCACTTCTTTTAAGACCCTAGGATGAAATCCATCAGGACCCGGGAACTTGTCAGCCCGAAGTTCCAACAACTTTCTCAATACCATTTCCCTGATGATTGTAATTTTCCCAAGTTCATCCCTCCCTTCCATTTCCTAATTTAGTTAGTTCTGGGATGTTATTTGTATACTCTATAGGTTCAGTTCATCTGCCATCTCCTTATTTTCCATTATTAATTCCCCAGAATCACTTTCTATAGGACCAATGCTCATTTTGTTAACTCTTTTCTTATTTAAATATCTATAGAAACTCTTACTGTCTGAATTCATATTTCTAGCTAGCTTTCTCTCATACTCTAATCTCTTGATCATTCTTGATTGTTCTTCTTCTGTCCAATCTTCTGATCTGCCTCCCATCTTTGCGCAATTTTATTACTTTTCTTTAATTTGATACAATCTTTAATTTTTTTTAGTTAACCATGGATGATGGGTCTTTCCCTTGGAATTTTTCTTTCTCACTGGAGTGCATTTATTCTGTGTATTCTGAAATATCCCCTTAAATGTCCACCACTGCTCTTCATTGACCTATTCCTCAACCTAATTTGCCAGTTCTCTTTAGCTAGCTGTGCTTTCGTGCTCTCATAATGGCCCTCATTTTAGTTTAAAATACTAGTCTGGGACCCACTCATCTTTCCCACAAACTGAATGTTCTATATTATCCATATATTTACAGCAATACATTAAAACCTCAATGACCCCATGGCTTTACACTCTTCTAAACTAGGGGACATCGTTTAAGAATAAGAGGTTCACCTTTTAAGACAGAGATGAGGAGAAATTTTTTTTCTCTCAGAGTCATTAGGCTGTGGAATTCTCTTCATCAGAAAGTAGTGGAGGCTGGGTCTTTAAATTTATTCAAGGTTGAGTCAACTAGATTTTTAATAGGCATGGGAGTCAAGGGTTATGAGGGCAGACAGGAAGGCGGAGCTGAGACCACAACCAGATTAGCCATGATCATAGTGGATGATGGAGAAGGCTCGAAGGGCCAAATGGCCGACTCCTGCTCATATGTTCCTAAATCTTGTGCAACATTGATTCTACTACCATCACTGCTTTTCACACAAGTACCAAGATGAGAATAAAATAACGAAACAGGCACTGAGGTAGTGCCTTTCAGAATGCTCCAAAGTGCTTTCCAGACAATAAAGTACTTTTGAGGTGTAGTCACTGTTGTATTGATGGAAATGCTGCAGCAAGATTCCACAGAGAGTAACAAGCTTAAAGATCAGATAATCTATTATATGAGAGTGAAATACTGGCCATCAAATTGGGAAAAAATCCCCAGCTTTTTGAATGGTATCCTTTTATGTCCACCTGAGAGGGCAGACAGTGTTTCAATTTAACTTCCTCATTGAAGAGTCGGCTGAAATCATGTGCTTGAATCTAGAACCATAAACTCAAGAGATTTTTTTATTCATTCATGGGATGTGGGTACCATTGGCTAGGCCAGCATTTATTGCCCATCCCTAATTGCCCTTGTTCAGAGGGCATTTAAGAGTCAACCCACATTGCAGTTGGTCTGGAGTCATTACCTTCCCCATTGGGCATTAGTGAACCAGATGGGTTTTTACAACAATCAGTAATGGTTTCATGATCATTGGCAGACTTTTAAATTCCAGATTTTTATTGAATGCAAATTTCACCATCTGCCGTGGTGGGATTTGAACTCAGCTCCCAGAGAAATACCCTGGGTCTTCTGGAATATTAGTCCAGTGACAATACCACTATGCCACCACCTCCCCCCAGGGGGTACTACTACAGAACTAAGGCTGAAACTATTAATTCAACTCACATCAATAGTGGTGTCAGATTCTCCACCATAAAAACGGGGGGGTGGCAGAAATGCCCCATTTTGGCAAAGCTGGTGACTCTTCTTATTCCAATTCTTCGCCAATTTGTCCTTCATGGAAACTAGAAACACAAAAATTTCCAGCACAGAAGAAGGCCATTCAGTTTTCCTTATTTTACTATTTCTAAGATGTTTACACTTTTTCTGAACACGGCCTGTGATGACCCTTGTGCTTTGGGAAAATGCATGATTTTTCTTTCAGGAATGTGCCTTTAATTTCAAAGTGAAACTGGGGAGTATCCCGAAATCGGTGTGCTTGGACTGCCGAGCAAGCATTTTAGTTCCTTGTGGCCTGAGGTTGCTAAGGAGATGAAAGCTAAAAAGGAAAGACTAAATAGAAAGCTAATTGGAGATCAAATTACAGCTGGTCTCAGAACGTACTGTTCAGAACACAGGGCAGCATTTTTCAGATGACAGGCTTTCCCGCCTCACTACCCAAAGAGTCAGCAAGGAAAACATCCCCGCTGATCACAGCAGCCCCACAGTTATTTAGCACTCCGAGGAGTGTTAATTGGTTGAAGGCGGGTCTTCCAGTCCTCACTCAGGTGAAAGTCCTGCCTCCGAGAGCTGCCAGCCAATCTGATTGGCCAGCATCTCTATAGTCTCAGCCAGTGGCAGCAGTGGCCACGTCTGGGACAACAAGCAGTCCCCAGACTCCAAATCCCGAGTCCTGCACCAGCTAAGTGTGGGAGAGGGGAGGTGAGGCCCAGGGGTCAGGAGGAGGTGGTAGGTGTTTTGATGGAGAAGCTAGGGGAAGGAAAGGACCACCTGCAAGAGGCATTGTGGTGGGTGCCCATTGTGGAAAGGGGGCCCTTGAGGGAGGTGCCACCCCCCGCCACATCCCGCCTGAGGCCCAAACAAGGTTACCTGCTGGGCTTGCCTCCTGCCCCTGAACTCCACTCACTAACCTCAAAACCATCCTGGTGGGAAGCAGCCCTTAAGTAACCAACAATTGTCCACTTAAGGGCCTCAATCAAGGCAACGGTAGGTGGGATGCCCTAGGCCTCACACACCCCAATTTGCAAACAGGGCAGATGTGGGTGATGGGGCTAAGGGCATCTGGTGAATTTTGCGGGTCCCCCCACCTGAAGACCTGCTTACAGGGGACTATAAAATCCTGCCCATTGAATTCTTGTGAGGGGAAGCAAGCAAAGCTCTCTACAGATAGATAAGTTTTCTTTTTGGAAGTAAGATCTGGGATCTGGAATGGATTGCCTGAGAGTGTAGCGGAGGCAGGTTCATTCAAGACACTGGATTATCGTCTGAAAAGGAGGCACGTAAAGAGTACGGGGAGAGTGTGGGGGGAATGGTACTGAGTGAAGTGCTACCTCAGAAATACAGCATAGTCACGATGGGCCGAATGGCCTCCTTCTGTGCCATAACCATTGCATGAAGATACAACTCCAGTCTCACTTGGTGAAGTAGTGTGAGCGAGCTTAAAGGGACTGAACCCTGGGTGAACAGCTCAAGCATGCTAAAGAGCGGAATGTTTGAATCAAAAGACGGGAGCGTAAACCAGGTGTGTGAGTTGGTCAGTTAATAAGGAACTCTGGAAAGCTAAACTATCAAGACTGTGATGAACTGAGTGAGAGAGAGTGTTCGTAGATGTGTGTCTGGTCAGGGTTAACTGTATTCAGGGACCTCAGATGGAATACAGCTGTCAATGAAAGCGACTCGAGAACCAAACCCATTGAGTGAAAGGGAGGTATCCTACATACCGGAGGCCGAGTTGAAAAGACTATGGGCAGAATCATCCCAGATTTGCACTAAGTGCAGTGATGGGCAAGAAAAAAGTCATTTTGCCCACCAGTCACAATGGCGAATTTTCACACCATATTGTCCAATTCCTGGCGCATCCCACCTCATTAATAATGCATTCCTGGGAAACTTGCAGATTGCTGGCAGGTCAGCCTCTGATTCACGGGCCCTGCCGTCACCTAAGGCCTTCAGTAATCTGGGTGCCACATTTAAAGGATGCACCTGCACAGAGCTCACACTCTCTAATGGATCAGGAGCTGCTGGGAAGTCATGGCTGCCAAAGGGAGGGAACATGCTGCCCCCAGATTTAATGATGCCTCACTCAGGTGGCTACTGGATTCAGTGGAGGCCTGCTGTGAAGACCTCTAGCCCCACTCTGGGTGAAGACCAGTAAAGTCACCAATCCAGCATGGGAGGCGGTGGCAGTGATGGTCAGCGCCAAAGCCCTCCAAAAAAGGACAGCCACCCAGTGCCAAAAGAGGATGAATGATCTCCTCCGTTCTGCCAGGGTAAGTCACCCTTCTCATCACTCTCAACTCACACACTCACAAACCCATCACACATTCACAGGATTCACACTCACTGCCAGCTCAAGGGACATCATTCTCTCAAACACACCTTCATCTGCTCTGCGAATCGTGTTCTCACCCTGTCCATGGCACCATTCACTACCAACATATGCCAGGCATCCTCCTCATCTGACCTTGCTGGTGTCCTGTTTGCACTCCCCAAATGTATTCATGTAGGACACAACAAAAGGGAGAGGTTGCAGACTGGTGGAGAAATGCCCGATATCAAGGTCCTCACAGGCTGTGAGGATAGTGTCATCCAGCTGGCCCACGATGATCTGGACCATTCCTGTGCTGACAGTGAGGTCGGCAATGCTCAACCAAGTGAGGATCCAGCAGTGCAACACCCATCAGACAGCCATGCTGTGAGTCAGTTCCCCTGTTCCACAGTCCACTGCCATGCATGAATTATCTCTCCTTGCTTTCGCAGGCACATCTGGGAAGCAGCTGATGGGGTCCGCAAGCCAGGTCCTCAACTCAAGCCCCGAAGACACCTCTGAAGAAGAATCTGATGACACCTTAATTGAAGACCCAGCACAGAACTCATCCACACCCTCCACCAGTGCAGAGACACACACCTTGGTGGGACCTAGTTATAGAGTAGCCTCAGGGTCACAATCTGGTGAACAAATTGCACTGTCTGATCCACAGCAGGTGGCAGCAGGGACTTCCCAGGTTTCCAGCAGTTGGAGAACTGCTGGAGGCCAGAAATCTGCTGAGTCCGAGTCAGATGACGAGCCACTGGACTTGGTCATACCTCAGTTGCTGGAGCACTGCAAAGACAAGATGGGAACATCAGGAAGGGATGTCCGCTGCACTCCTCAGATTGCAAGGCACAATGGAGGAGTTCGCCTGCCTTCAGTCTGAGGTGATAGCACTGGCATGCCAACGCACCGAGGTCAACACTGGTAGGATGGCAGCTGCCTGGAGACCTTGGTCCAGGGCATCGGTCCTGCACTGCTGCGTGGGCTGAACTTCATCACTGACACCATAGTTGGCCTCCAACAGTGTCAATGCAAGAGGGATATGGGGCAGCTCGATCTCACTCCAGCTATCCCTTTCTCCTCAAGGAGTCAGCCAGGGGCCCTTGGTCACCCATAGGAGGAGGATCAGCCAGTGCATATCCCAGAGCCATCCACCCAGGTGACTCCTGGGGTGTCCAGCCCATCTGAATCCTCTCTTCCTGTGATTTCAGCAGCTCCAGCTTCACAGGCCGAGGAGGGTGCAACTACCACACAGCAGGACACTGAAAGCAGACCAGGGCCCTCCAGGTCTCGGCCCGCCAGAGGACGCTCACCAAGATCATCACAGATAGGGCGTCGCAATCAGCAGGCTGCCTCCACCTCTGCTGTGGATGTCGGGGAAGCACCAATATGGAGCGGCAGGGTTAGGAAGGTTACAAAGATATAGTTGCACAGACTGGGCACAGATGTTAATCACTTGTACATAATGTTCACTATTCTAAATAAACTCCCAAGATTGTCTCCCTGCATATGGCTGCTTGTTCTGATCAGCAGTGTTCATGTCACTCAGATGTGAAACCTTGGTTCCTGCACAAGATAAAGGCAGGTGTCTCAGTCCAGGGCTTCTTCCCTGTGCAGTCTGTAACCTTCAGACCAAAGTGATGGTCCAACTTCGCACCCACTGGATCCATTAGTGATGTCTGCACCTCGATGGTGCTTGTCATTGCTGCCAGAATGTCATGGGCAGGCATCACAGAGTTCCGTCATTCTCTCTATGTGCTCTCAGCACCTTTGAGGTGGGGCTGGCCCCCATCTCTTCAGCATCTGTGACCGGTGACTCTGTGCTCCTGAAGGGCTCAGGTGCTGAAAGCTGACAAAGGATCAGGTGCATTTAAAGTTTCACGGCTACATCTTCATGATATGACCCTGATCACTGAGCGCAAGCGAGTTGCCCTCAGCCAGACAGGAGTCAAACATTCACTGAGGCAATGTGAAGATCTAGGGAGTATCCTCACTGCATGTCGTCACCATCATCCTCCTGGAATCTAGCGACCATTATGGCCTCCGCTGCATCTCCATGACATGAGCCTGAGCACTGAGGTTATGTGCGCTGCCACCAATCATACAGGAGTCAAACATTCACAGGTGCAAAGTGAGGATGTCAGGACTGTCCTCACTGCGTCTCATCATCATCTTCCACGAATCTTGCGGTTATGAGGGCCTCCTGAGTGCATCTGTCTTGCCTGGCCAGTGCAATGGCCTCATCCCCAGCATCCACACCTACGAA
This sequence comes from Carcharodon carcharias, assembly GCF_017639515.1. NCBI lineage: Eukaryota > Metazoa > Chordata > Chondrichthyes > Lamniformes > Lamnidae > Carcharodon > Carcharodon carcharias. Next base: position 105,578,926 of record NC_054467.1, on the reverse strand, counting down.
GACCCTACCATCATCATCCCCTTCGACGTCCTCCTCATCGGAGGAGTCGTGCAGCTCTTCCATCTCCTTCTCAGCCAGGTCCTCCCCACTTTGCATCACCAGGTTGTGTAGCACGCAGCATGTGACGATGATGTGCGACACCCTCTGGGGACTGTATTACCGTGCTTCACCAGACCTGTCAAGGCATCAAAACCTCATTTTCAAAATGCCTATCACTTGCTCCACCAAAGTCTGAGCCGAGGCCTGAGCCTCATTATACTGTCACTCTGCTGCAGTCTGAGGCTGCCAGAGAGGCGTCATCAGCCACGTCCTCTGTGGGTAGCCCTTGTCCCCAAGCAGCCAACCCTGCAGCCTCAATGGACCCTAGAAGATGTCAGGGATCTGAGACCTGCTAAGGATGTAGGGGCAGTGGACACTCCCTGGGAATTGTGTGCAGACCTGTAGGATGTGTTTGTGGTTGTGGCACACCAGCTGAACATTTAGCGAGTGGAGGCCCTTGCAGTTGACTGCTTGATGCCACGGAGATCTAAGTGCTAGGTGAGTGCAGTCGGTGGTACCCTGCACTTGTGGAAAACTAGAGAACTGAACAAATCTCAGCTTCCTGGCTTTCCTGATCCCAGGTGAAATGCATGAATTTCTGTGCCTTCACGAAGATGGCGTCCGTGACCCCCTGGATACACTTGGGTGTGGAGGCTTGCGAGATCCTCCACAGGTCACCTGTGGAGCCCTCAAAGGAGCGACTGATGTAAAAATTGAACACAGCGGTCACTTTCTTGGCCAGTGGTAGTGGATGCCCTCCATTTCCCTGTGGCGCCAACTCCTGCAGCAGGTGGCACATGTGACCGACCAGTTCCCTAGATGCACAGCTTTTAGCGACACTGATTCTCAGTCATCTGAAGGAATGACAGGTGCCGTCTATAGCCCTGGGTCTAGCAAGGGGTCTATGAGCGACGGCTCACTGTGAATCTTCAGTTGCGTGCGCAGCAGGCCCTGCTACCCCTTCATCTTGAGGGAGGTACTCCTCTCTTTGTTGAACCAGACATCTCCGCTACTTTCTTCTTCTCCTTCTCTGCACCCTGTAAGACATGAGGCAAACCGCTAAATCACCAGGCTCCATAATCCTGATGTTCTCCTCCTGCAGGATCAGCAAGAGAGATGCATGGGTTAGCATATGTGCCCTAAGAACCTCTCCTGGTTAGTCTGAAGTCTCTTTCATGCTGGAGAGTGCTGGCCACCACTTGGATGGCCAGCGTGTAGAGTGCCTTATGGCTGTCCGAAACCCCAACCATCTCTGCCCCACTCCACTTGGCCATTTGCTGGCAGCTTCGGCCACTGGACTACATGCTGTGCTCTCAGCTCAGGCATTCTCCTAACCTGTACTACAAGGCTCCACTGTTGGCTTGAACTGTGATGGATACTGGTCCAAACCTTAATAAAGACATTGCAAGGGGCTGTGAGCGCCTCCACCAGTAACTGCACCATGGCCACCTTGCACAAGGGGATTGTACAACTTGCCCAGTCGGCCAATTGCTCTGCTGCCCCCTAAAATGCACATTAATTTACAGTCTGTGTCTGAGGGGTGAAAAGCTCTGGAACATTTGGTGTCACTTTCATGCCTTTATATTGCTTGAGTGGGCAAAAAAGCTTCAGATACCCGACTCCAAGCATGTCAACGGAGCTGCTGCTGAACAGTCTCAGCTGCGGAAGAATGATCACTTTAGACAAGCTTTTCCAAGTGTGTGGCTGCTTCTGTCAATCCCCTCCCTCAACGCCCACCCCCGGCATGTGCTTGAGTGCTTCTTTCAGTTTGTTTTGCTTTGCCCAACCCCCCAGCCAGACCCGCATTGGAGCTCTTGCCCCGGCACTGCACTAAAAGCCAGGCAGGAAAAAGCGACTTGCCTGTGCCCACCACCCACCACCCCCCCACTTCCCCCCGATGAATGCACAGTGCCTCTTCCTTGTTGTCCTAAGGGTGATGGTTGTGAACGCTGCGCAAGGTTGTGTGTGCTCACCTCCGAGTTCAGGCAGTAGGTGCACGCCTTTTAAAGGAAGCACGCCATTCTGAAATCACGCCGACGTGGGTGGTACATTTGACATGGGGGAATGATTCCGGCAAGCAGGGCTTATAACGTGATGCCAAATTATTGAAATTAGATTCCCGATGTGGTAGGAGACGCCATTGACGGGTAGAGTGGACGATCACAAACTGGTTTCACGATGGCGTGAAACTAAGTTTTGACCTTCTCGCCATATTATGTCCCCCTGCCCACCCTGATGCCCAATGCCAATCGGGCCGGAAAGTTCCAGCCTGTGAGATTACACATGGTGCCACATTTGTCCAGGAAGTGATGCGAGTGCTTGTTACTAGGCTAGGCATATATTTATTGTATCAACTATTTCATCTTTATTATTTCTTTTTTTAAATGTTATTTGCCTGTTAATTGATGTTTTAATTTTGCTGATTTTAGTTGGTTTGTTGCAGTAAAAATTTTAAAAGGTGAGATCTTGTCAATTGGTTTTCTTTCCATTGGCATTGTGGAGATTCCTTCCTTTTACAAAGTTATCCTATCAGGATTGTAACACATCTTTCACCTTTATACAGAAGATTAGCTTAGTTGTGATCAAAGATTTTTTAATTCACCTGTAGCCACATAAAACTCTGGACTGCATATTTAACACTATGTTACAATTATTGAACAGAGATTCACAGGGAACATGATATGAACCAAAAGTGCTTATTAAAATAGTAAGACACTCAGCATCATTTCTTAAATTATAGTATTCCTGAGGATTCCAATTTTCTGTCTTTCCCCCATAGCAAAGTAACTACAGCACCAAGTTTCTAAAAGACAAAAGGGAGAGAGGTGGCAAAACTTGTCTTCAAGCCTTTTAACTAATAGAATCAGGATTCAGAGTGCTTCAAATTTTCTTCGACTCTCTGGGAGGTAAGTTCCTGAGGAAATAAGCTGACTAATACAAGCTTAGCTTAGCACAGCACAGAACTAATGCCACACTGCTAATCAATTGGCACAGGTAATCTGGTGTACCATTCAACATTTGGCAAAGAAAAATGAATATATTAGCAAATAGTTCTTCAAGTTCCAAATTTTTGTCTCCTCCTTCATCCACATTTACATCATCCGACTGTTTTATGTACAGGAACTAGCTTAATTGTTATCCCCTTTAGATGATAATGCACAAAGCCATTCTATGGTACACAATAAACCTTCTGAATACATGCACAGTAATTCGATGCAGCACCCTACGTATCTAGTAAGAGGCATAGAACCAAAATGTTAAGTCTGTTTCACTCTCCACAGATGCTGCCAGACCTTCTGAGTATTTCCAGCATTTCCTGTTTTTATTTCAGGTTTTCAGCATTCATAGTATGTATCATATATTGCACAGTTATCCTATGTCTCCACCTTGGCTGCCATTTTATTCTCCTAATGCCCCAATCACAAAAATCTGATAAAATGACTGTAGTGCTCCTTGAGCCAACATAAATTACAAAGAAAACAGTTAAAACCGATCATTCCCTGTCCGTATTTTGTTTTGTTTCTGTCATTTGGGAGCCTGAGCACAGGGACGTTGCCAGCAAAGCATAAAGATTAGTCAGCTGGTAGTATTCATGATTAGCTCACAGGACCGTCCAAAGTGCAAAGTTGCATTCCCTTTAGAATGAAAGGGCCTACTATGTGTTGCAAGCAGTTTTACCTCAAGCTGGTGGCACACAATTGTCCATCCTTCACCTTTACACAAGACAATCTAGTATCTAGTCACACAGTGACTTTTAGGCTGGAATTTTCCACTCCTGTTGGTAGCGGGCATGTTTGGTAGCATGGACAATATGGCGAGAAGGCCAAGAATCAGTTTTATGCCATTGTGAAACCAGTTACAATTGTTCACTCCGCCCATCAATGGCGGGCCACATTTCCCACTGCCACACATTAGGAACCTAATTTCAATACTTTAGCATCTCACTATAAGCCCTGCTTACCAGAATCTTGCCCCCCCCACCCCATGCAGGATCATCTGGGCATGTTGTTGTGATTGTACGCTGACATGTTTCACAACTGTACGTAAGTGACGTGCACCTGGCGAGCTGTACGTCACTCATGACTTCGAGGTTTGTTTGCCTGCCTTGCTTCGGGTAGCACTTGCAGTCATCAACTCCAGGCTTCACAGGCAGCACCACATCACTTTTAGAGAGGCTCACAGGCAGGTCTCTACCTGTTCGACCAGCTGTAAGGCAAGGTTGGCTTTTCAACAGCTGCAGGGCTTGGGCTTGTTTGGGGAAGGGGGAGAAGTAGCCTCAGGCAAGGGAAGAGGCTACAGGGTGAGGGGTGTACTGGGGAAGGATGGTATCCCGGGGTGTGTGTGGGGGAACATGTTGATCTGTGCAAGTGGCCTCAAGATGATGAGGGCTGAGGAGACAGTCTACAGAGGTGAGGAGGTCAGATGAAGATGTGAGGGTGTGTGAGAGAGAGAGTGATGATGTCCCTTGAGCTGACAGTGAGTGAGATGCCAGTGAATGTGTGAGTTTAGAGTGATGAGATGGTTTTCATACCCTGCTGGCACAGGTGAATTCATTCATCCTCTTTTTGCACTGGATGCCCAACCTCTTCTGTGTAGCATTGGCACTGACCACCACTGCCACCGTCTCCTGAGCTGGTGTGGTGAGATTGCTGGATCTCCTGCGGTCGGAGGACATCACGGCGGGCCTCCAAAAGGCATTCCAGTTGTTGGGTCACTGAACTCTTCTTGGCTTTCAGGGCTATGTCTTCACTGGAGCGGTCCTGGGCTGCAAACATTGAGAAATGTGTGCACGGTTGCAGTTTAGATATGGCACCCAGAGAGAGGAAACAGTGAGGTAATGGTGTGGCAGGTGATTCAGAGGCCACCTGCCAGCAAGACAGTATGTTTCCTGTGGTTGCATAATTGATGAGGTGGGAAGCAGATGAAATGCTGGGGAATCCCACCCTTGTGGTTGGCAGGTAAAACATAGTTTTTCATGCCTGCTACTGCACATAATGCAATTCTGGGACAATTCTGCCCTTAGTCTCATTGCAGCTACTTTAAAACCCTGGAATGCACATTAGCTTCTGCAATGTGACAACATTACAGAAATGTAATGGTACAGTTAATATAGTACATAGGACAACAGGAACAGGAGTAAACCATTCAGCTTGTCAAGCCTGATTCACCATGCAATGAGATCATGGCTAATCTGTATCTTAACTCATCCACCTACTTGACTCAATGTCTTTTTATACCCTTGATCACAAAATTTCCCCCATAATCTTCAATATTCCAGGGAATATGTTAGTTTATGTAATCTGTCTGAGTAACCTAACCCTTGGAGTCCTAGCAACATTCTAGTGAATCCGTGCTGCTCTCCTACTAAGACCAATATATATTTCCTAATGTGTGGTGCTCAGAACTAAATAGAGTTCCATATGTGGAACTTTGTTACTCCATATGTAACCAGGGCTTTTTATTGATACAGCTAAATTTCCTCTCCTTTATATTCTTGCCCTCTAGTTATAAATGCTAACATTCTATTAGTCTTATTGATTTTTTTTGCACCTGCATTTGAGCATATGGACTACTAAATCCCCTTGGACCTCCATTTTTCCTAACTTTTCACCATTTAAATAATTTTTCGATCCATCCTTTCATGGCCCTAAATGAATGACTCCACACTTGCTTACGTTGAAATCCATCTGCCAGTTTTACCCTACGCTATCAATTTAATCAATTTTATGCTCCTTTTACACTACTTATTATGCCACAAATCTTTGCGTCATCAGCAAACTTAGATATAAGGCTCTCTATTGTGTTATTTAAGTTACTAATAAATATTATGAACAACTGATGTCCCAGCACAGATCCTTGTACAACACCACTAGTTACTTCCTTCCATTTCAAGTACGTACACATTATCCCAACTTATCTCTTCTACCACCTAACCAATCTTCTAACAGGATCAAAATTTGCCTTCAATCCCATGAGTTTCTATTTTCGCTAACAATTTCTTAAGTGCAAGTCCATATGAATTACATTTATAGACATTCCTCTGTCTACTAAATTTGCTACTTATTCAAAACGTTCAACTAGGTTCGTTAGACATTACATACCCTTTACAAATCCATGTTAGCTCTCTCTAATGAGCTCAAATTTCTCTAAGTGCTCAGTCACATTGTCCTTAATTCTAGATTCCAATAACTTTCCCACAACAGATATTAGGCAGACAAGCTTATAATTCTGTTTTTTCTCTCTCAACTTCCTAAATAAAGGGGTTACATTTGTAATTTTCTAATCTAAAAGTGACAATTCCTGAACCGAAAGAATGCTTTGGAAGATTATTGCTAAAACAGCTGCAATTTTCTTCCTTTAAAATCCTGGGGTGGAAACCATAAGATCCTGAGGATTTGTCTGTCTTCAGCACCATTATTTTTGCTCCTGTTTCTGTTTTCCTGCTCATGTTAACTTGAATGAGTTCCAGTCCTTGATTCATTAGTAGTTTCCCTAGAATGTCAGGTATTTTATCCTCATCCTCTACTGTGAAGGCCAACAGAGTAATTATTCAAGTCTGCCATTTCCATATTTTCATTTGCAACATTACCATCATCTATTTTGTAGGCCCACATTATCCCTGACTAATCTTTTTCTTCCGATATAATTGTAAAAACTGTTGTCAACCTTGATATCACGGGCAGAATTTTCTGCCTGTCAGGCAGGTGGGCAGAGCTGGAGCAGGTGGGCACGGACCTGATTGGCACCCACGATCGGGTCCACTCCACCGCTTTACATGGGTGGGCCAATGAAGGCCCGCCCAGCATATTTGCCGACTCCCTGGATAGCAGGAGTGTGCGGGCAGCGGCGGGCATGCACAGACTACCTGGTCCAATAGTGACCCGGCAGTCTGTTGAAAGAAAGGCCTGGCAGCCTCCTGTAGGCTGGTGACAATGGCCACTTCCAGGTCACACCGCAGGGGGTCAGCTGAGCAGGGCACACTGGAGGGAAGGGCAGAGGAGCAGGCCAGGCTGCAGAGTCTGTCACAGGAGCAGGGCAGGCTGCAGGGTAGGCCAGCGGTGGGGGGGGCAATGCCTTTTCAGATGAATGCCTTGCTGCCCTCGAGGAGGTGGCAGCATGGCGGGAGGTGTTGGTCTCCCAGGATGGGAGGAGGAGGCCCGCCCACATCACCAAATGTACCTGGGAGGAGGTGGTGAGCTCCCGGGACGTGGTGCGGCGCACCTAGATCCAGTGTCGTAAGCGCTTCTATGATTTGTTGCGCTCTGGCAGAGTGAGTACCATGTTGGCAATGCGCATTTAATCCAGCAGGTTGGCTTAGTCTTTGAAGCCTCCCCACCAACTCTTACTGTATTTTAGCTCTGCTGGGTGGGCAAGCAGATAGCGCCCATGCTTAGATCAGCCTGAGAGGTTCATGAGGAGATAGTTCTCCCCCGCATCATGTGTTGGTCTTAATCGCACATGACTAGCCTGGGGGCAACCTGCAGGAGATGCAGCTAGGTGCATACTCAGAACTCCAGCACATGTCCTGTTCACGGTGATGAGATTGTGGAAGGGGAGCCTCAAGGTCTCGTGGCCAAGAACCATCTGCTGCCTTCGACGCTGCACATAATTGCACATCCTTGCTATGGGAGCAAAGACTGTATGTTTCCTAAAGTGATGGACGCAGCATGTCTCCAAGGTGGCTGCTGGAGGGGTTGGGAGCAGGCGCACTACCTTTGTGTGAATGATCAGCAGTTGCAGGGAGAGGAGGCACTGGAGGCCTGATACGGCCCACAGTGGTTGTGGTGTGACATGCGTATGCAGAGTCCATGTGCAATTTGCCATAATGAATGGTGTTCTCTCTTTCTCAGGAGAAGAATGCTGACAATGCCTCTGAGTGTTCGCGGACTGGAGGCGGCCAGGCCCAGCTCATGATGTTAAGCCGCTTCGAGCAGGAGGCCCTTGAGTTGGAGAGGCGCCATGCATCCAGGTCCACTGGTGTCGGTGAGGCTGGGGTGGAACAGCCAGGTATTTGAGGCCAACAGTGAGATTCACAATGTCCTCCCAACATCCATAGCACTGATATTTGTTAAATTTATTATTGTTGCAACATTGCTCGATCATAGAGTCAGAGGTGTAGAGCACAGAAATACGCCCTTCAGCCCTTTGAGGATGCGCGGGTCAAACCCGTTCCTGAGTCTAGTAATCCCATTTCCCAGCGCTATGCCCATGGCCTTGTATGCCACGGCATCGCAACTGCACATCCAAATACTTATTACATGTTAGGAGGGTTTCTGCATCCACCACACTTTCAGGCAGTGCGTTGCACATTCCCAACACACTCTGTGTGCAAAAGTTGTTCATCACATCCCCTGTAAACCTCCTGCCCCTTACCTTAAATCTGTGCCCCCTGGTTACTGATCCCTCCGCTAAGGGGAAAAGTTCCTTCCTGTCTACCCTATCTAAGCCCCTCATAAGTTTAAATACCTCAGTAATGTCACCTCTCAATCTCCTCTGTTCCGGGAGAAATAACCCCACTCTACGCTATGTCTCCTCATAACTCAAAGTCTCCAGCCCAGCCAGCATCCTGGTCAATGACCTCTGCACTCTCTCCACTCCAATCACATCCCTCCCGTGAAGCGCATTTCAGAACTGCACGCAGAACTTTAGCTGTGGCCTAGACAGCATTTTCTGCATTTGGAACATTACCTCCCGCTCCTTTTTCTATGCTAATAAAGTCAAGTATGGCTTTTGCCTTCTTAACCACCTTATATACCTGTCCCGCTACCTTAAGGGACCTGTCGACATGCATAGCAAGGTCCCTCTGATCCTCCTTACTTTCCACGGTCCTACCATTCGTCATGTATTCCCGTACCTTGTCTGTCCTGCCCAAATGCATCATCTCACACTTATCCACATTACATTCCATTTGGCATTCATCAGCCCATCTGACCAGCCCGTCAGTATACGCCTGTAATGTAAGGCTATCCTCCTCACTATTTGCCACCCCATCAATGCTTGTGTTCATTGGTTCTGGAAGGATGAGCGCATAAGGAGCCAAGGGGAAAGGGATGAAGTTTCTCACTGTGTGCACGCTAACTAATCCACTGTCCTTGTTGTTCATTTCAGCATCATCAGAGCATGGTCGGCAGGAGGAGCTGCAGATGCCCCTCTCACACCTGAGGGCCCTCGAGTCTCACCTGCATCACACCACTTCTGTGAGACAGGCACCAACGCAGATACTAGCACCTCAGTGGGCATTGGAACATCGGCTACTGTCCTGGGACACAGTGGATAGGGCTCTTCACATTCGCTGGAGGAGCTGGCAGAGACAGAGAGTGCCCATGGCGCCAGCAGTCGGAGGACTGCAGGCGACCAGGCACATGCTCTGTCGGTGCCTGATGATGTGCCTCTGGAGTCGTCCGCAATGCAGCAGCTGCAGGTAATGTGGCCAGGTGTGCGGGAGCATCTGGGTGTGATGCATGAGGCTGCATTTTGCTCGGTGTGTGTGGTGGATGAATCCATGTGGAGCATCACTGATGCAATGAGCCTCATGGCTGAGCATCGTGCTTCCTCCATGGAGAGAGTGGCGACTCTCGTGGAGAGGCTCCTCCAGGAGAACAGTCAGGTCATCCTGGGGTTACGCTCGGACCTGCAAGCCTTCACAGTGCCTGTGGCCACAGCTGGTCAGTGCCAATGTGGGAGATGGTGTGGGCTTCAAGCTTCCCTGCACGTTGCACATCCGTCTACGGTGAGCAGGGAGGTCCGAGGTGACCTCACGTCGGCGCAGCAGCTTCCTATCGTATCTGTGGGCTCCTCTCACGGCGCTCCGGATGAGAGCACCAGCTGCTCCACCCCACTCTCAGTGAGGCTACGACAACTGGGAAGATTCCAGCTGTGCAACTGGCAGCTCCCTCCCAGACAGGCCAAGCACAGGCTCCACGGGCCAGAGGACGACCACCAAGGTCATCGAAGCCAACAGGACAGCAGAATCAGCAGGCTGTCTTAGATGCTAATCCAAGCAATGGGGCAGCACCAATACGTAACACCCGTAAACGAAAAGCATAAGGCACCTTAGGCACATCACGGGTTTCTTACTGATGCTTTTGTGTTGGCCCGAGATTAGGTACTTGTAATTTTTTTCTGCTTGCTTAATGTTTTGTTTTGGATTTGTGAGAGCATCTGGGGCAGAATTTTGCCCTTGATGAGTGGGTGGGCCCCACCGGCTCAGTGGAGGGTGGGCAGCCGATCACCACCGCTGAAATGGGCCCCGCCGCCATTTTTGAGTGGGCGGGCCAATTAAGGCCCGCCCAGCATGTCACCTGACGGGAAGTCTTATGTGCTTCCTGTGCAGGGGGTTGGGGGGGGGAGGGATTTCCCAACTGTCAAAGTGCACTCTTTAACGCATGTGCACGAAAGAGCGCACATCTCCCTGAGACTAAGTGCTGCCTCAAGGAGAGCACTGAAAGTTTTATAAACTTAATAAATAGAAAAATTAAAAAATTATTAACATGTTGCCCTCATGTGACAATGTCACACGAGATGGGACATGTTAATAAATATCACATAAAGTTTATTAAAGTTTTTTAAAACAGACATGAAACCTCATCACGCCGGTGGATGAGGTTTCATGTTTTTTCAGAAGCGCAATCAGCTGTCCGCCCACCTTCCTGAAAATTTAAATGGACCAGGAAGACGTCAGGGGTTCCCCCTGACATCATCCCGTGTCAATTTCACGTTGGCGAGCAGGCACCACCCCCAGCTCGCCGACGAAAAATTCTGGCCCTGATGTTTAAAATAAAAATCAGCTGTGTGACCATGGCTGAGGGCGGCTCCTTTGTTCTGCATTTGTACGCTTAAGATAAATGTCATGAGTGTTTGTTTGGACATTCAAGTTCATGTCCAAAACCCTTAGTTCCAGCTGATGACCTGGCAGATTTAGCACTTAGGTGTTGAGTATGGATGCGCCAGGCAAGGCTGGTCCTCCTGATCCATCTGTGGTGTGCTAGCTAAAGGTTCATTGGATTAAAGCCTCCCGGGTGTCCCTGCCTCCTTGGTGCAGTCCTGGGTCAGCGTTCAGCCCCTCATCATTCCCCTGTACTTCCTCATCCTCAGAATCAGTGCTGGACTCATCATGCGCAGCCGCATCCACTGCATCAACGTCTTCATCGTCCACTGCGTCCCCCCTTTCCAGCACAAGATTGTGCAGAGTGCAGCATGCAACCCTATCACTTAGACACGATCTGGGGGGTATTGGAGTGCACCCCCTGAGCAGTCCAGGCATCAGAAGCGCATCTTGAGAAGACCGATGGTTCTCTTGACCACAGCCCTTGTGGAGGTGTGGCTCCTATTGCACCGCTGCTTAGCTTCTGATACTGGATGGTGGAGAGGCGTCATGAGCCACCTTCTGAGCGGATAGCCCTTGTCACCCAGCAGCCATCCATCCAGCCGAGCTGGAGCACTGAAGAGCCCCAGCCCCTGGGAGTGTCTGAGGATGTAAGCATTGTGGGAGCTGCCTGGGTACCTTGCGCAGACTTGTAGAATCAGCATCCTGTGGTCACACACTATTTGAACGTTCATGGAGTGGAAGCTCTTCCTGTTGACGAAGGCACCGGGCTCACCTGCAGGCCACATGTGTGCAGTCTATAGCACCCTGGATGTGGGGGAAGCCAGCAATGGCCGTGAAGCCTCTGACTCGCCGTGTCTGACTTGCCTGGTCGCAGCGGAATGGATGAAGGTCAATGCCCATCTGAACAGAGCGTCTGTAACCTGCTTGACACAAGTGTGGACAGCTGATTGAGAGACACCACAGAGATCGCCCACCGAGCCCTGGAAGGAGCCAGAGGCATAGAAGTTGAGGGCAGCTGTGACCTTCAGCGCCACTGGCATGGGGTGTCCGCCCACACAGTTAGGAGAGATATCTCAGGGCCAATCATCTGACAGATTGTGGTTGACTGTCTCCCTTGACAGTTGGAGCCTCCTTCGGCACAGCACCTCAGTCAAATTGAGGGAGCTGCTTCATCGCCTGTAAACCCTGGCAGCAGGATAGTAGCATCTTCTGTGGCTCTTTCCACCTTGGACAACCTCTTGGCCCTGCGCCCCTTCTGCCTAAGCCTGTACTCCCAAAGGTGGCTCCCCTGAAGGCTGAATGTGCACTCCTGGCCTGCTCCTCATTCCTCCCTTCCCTTTCTCCTCAGAGGAGCTGCCTCCAGTGGACATGTTAGAACCCATACCCAGGCTAAGGGGAGGCCTCCAGAAAGTTGCAGGCCTGATAAAAATTACTGACTGCAGAGAGCTGACCTGGAGGTTCAAAATACACAGAAAGCTGCTGGAATTCATTCTGAACTGCTGCAGATCACACCGGCAAGTTTAAAATTCTTTCTCCAATAAATACTCCACAAAGCAGATTGATGACGCCACAGCCCTCTGATCCTGCCCGTGGATGAGGTTCAAAAAAAAGTCTCTTACCCGCCTGCCCAGCGTGCCCATGTGCCGACCTGAAGATCACACAGGTGCCTGAAAATTGCTGTCGATTGACGACTAAAGGGCCTTAACTAGCCCATTAATTAATGGTGGGTGCGCGTCAAACTTCATCGTGCACCCGCCCAGCGAAATATTGCGATGGCGCGCGGTGACGTCGGGACACTCTCCCAACATCATCATGCATCACTTTATGCACCGACATCGGGGCCCACCCCTCCACACGTCAAACTTAAAATCCTGCCCCACATGTTTCTTTTCGTATTCCTTTTTTCAGCAATTACCATCTTTGTTTGTATTTCTTTGCTATTCTTTATATGAAGATGTACAGTTCCTTCCCTTAGGAAATATTAGTCCCGTTTTAAGCTAAATGCATTTTGTGATCTTCCCACTGTTAATTTGTAGTTTTATCCGATAACAGTTTTGACTAGTTTGCTGCCATCAGTCTCTATCTCATCCCATTGAAGTTAGCCTTACCAAAATCTAGAATTTTAATCTATGTTAAGTTTCCCCTTTTAAACCTAACGTCAAATTTGAAACATTATGATTAATGTTAGTTAGTATTGTAACAGTAAAGGAATATTTATCTAAGTCTGGCTCAGTACTAAATCTGGCATGGTCTGTCCTTTTGTTGGTTCTTGAATATGTTGCTTCAGAAAACTAAACTGAGTTTACTCAAGAAATTCACTGCTTTTCTGACTTAAACTGCTTTACTCTTCCCAATCCACTTGAAAATCAAAGTCTCCCAACTTTGCAAGTTGGGGTCATATTAGGAGGAAGAGGGTGTGAGGGGAGCTGAAGGCAGTATGTATTATTTAACCACTTTTATTAATTTTCTGGGGAGAAAAAGAGCTTACCCAGCACTGAGTTGGAAAGCTTTGTGTTGTTTAAAACTCTAATAGGGGTAATTATGTTATTAACTGCACCCAGTAGAGAAGACATGCTCACAAGGATCACCGGTCAAAGGATGAGTTACAACATTGTAGCCCCAATTTAAACTTGTACTGGCAGCAGACCTTCATAAGCACTGCTTGTTGTTTAAAAAGGAAAAAAAACTTGCATTTTTATCACACCTTACCTGACCACAAGTCATCCCAAAGTACTTTGCAATTTAGGAAACGCAGCAGCTAATTTGTGCACAGGAAGGTCACACAAATAGTAATGTGATAACAACCAGACAATCTGTTTTTATGATGTGAAGGGATAGTGGCCAGCACACTGGTGACAAACTCTCATCTAATGCCATGGGAAGTTTTACATCTCCCTGCGGCCTCTGTTAACGCCCAAAGAAGGCACCCCCCACCACAGTGCAGCACTCCTTCAGAACTTTTGTGTGGGACTTAAAACCCACAACCTTCTCACTCAGAGGCAAATGAACCACAGTTGACCCGCTATAAATATTAGGAGGCATCCACAGCTCAAGCATGGGAATCCTCTGCAATTCAAAGTCGTGTTCCCTGACAATGACCAAGAACTTGCTTTAAGTTGTAAACATCTTCTATATGCTTCCACTAGGTTAGTTAAAAATGCAAAAAAGTACAGAAAGAACTTAAAGGTTATTCTTTATCATGAGTTGTGGCAGAACAAAGGAAATGGGAAAGAGACAGGGAGGTTTGAAAACCATTTCAAGGAATGGGGAGGGTGGACATTTGGTCACTTTCAGCTTTAAACAGCGGGAGACACAGAAGGCAACAAGTGGAACTGTCAGCTGCAAGCCTAAATTTTATAGGCTTGAGGCCCTGAAGATAGAGCTGGGAGGGCTCACTAAAGAGCAACCTTCACATATAGCTTAGTTTTTAAGTGTAAAGGGAAAAAATGATGGAAAGTTAGATGAAGTTAATTGACATCTTCATGAATTCTGACCCTGGAAGTACACATAATACACAAAGCCTTTAATATATCATGAATAAATTATTAAACCTTCTTTAGATAAGTAACAAAAGGTATCAGGTGGGATATTTGAGTGTAAAAGCTAACTCTTCCATGCCATGATTGATATTTCTGACAGAAATAAGCTGAAAATTAACTCATTTCAAGTTGCATCTCGCTATTGTATAAGAAAGGCTCTCTAACAGGCAGGGATCACATCACATCACATCTCTTTCCTGCCCTTTTGGTGAGGCAGCAAACTGAATGACAATGAAAAGCAAACAAAGAATATCTCCCTCAATTATGAACTACTTGAATAACTAGGCATATGATTAAGTACATCAACATTTTTTTCAATTATATTCTCGTCATGAAGTGCAGCAAGTAATGACTATGTCAATACAGATCCACCAATTTGCTCCAGGGAAAATAGCATGCACAGTTCCTCAGCCTGAGTTGGTATCTTTTTAAGTAAATAACTTACTATATAAGTAAACCTAAATTTAACACATACGAGAGGATGCAACAAGGATATGTGGTGACAAAAATGCATTTACAAATAAGGAAGGCTATTTTAGAAAATGGTACAACCAATTGAACATGCCATTGATAAACAGTGTTATGACAATGCTTTCTTTATGTAGAGGTATTCTTGAATACATTAACTAAACAATGTAAAATAGATAATCTATTTTGGAATTATATTCAGTGTAAAGAGGGCAATCAGAGATTGGGATGGCCTAAACCTATATATAACATAACAATTATTCAATTTCTGGGCCCTGGAAATCTTCTATCAAGGCAGGAAATTGATTCGGGGTAAATAATATTTAAATGAAAGTTCAATACATTTTCTGGAATTTTGCTCCATTTAATATGTGGAAGAGAGGCACATTTTACAGAACATTTATTCAGGAGATAAAATGGGATAGAGTTCAAAGTACCATAGATTATAATATTGTGTTAAGGAGGAAAAACCTTGGAAAACAAATGGAGTATTTTTCATTGTGGTGGGGGGGGGGGGGGGCGCTGGCTCGGCGGGAGCAGGCGGTTGGGAACCCGTCCGCCACCTGTGATTGGGTGCGCACTACGATTTTATACGGGTGGGCCAATTAAAGTCCACCCAGCGTAATTCATAGCTCCCGAGATTAGCGGGAAGGAATGAGTGAGGGCAGAAGGCTAATGTCCACTGGGTCCAATGGCGACCTGGCAGCTGATTCAAAAACAGTGCAAGCAGTCATCCTAAGCCTGCCATTGAGTTTGGAGAGCAGGCTAGGCGGGACAGCAGGTCGGCGGGGCAGTCGAGGAGGTGGCAGCACGCCGGGATATCCCTTGTCCCAAGGGACGGGAGGAGGAGGTCCCCCCCACCTAATCAAACATGCCTGGGAGGAGGTGGCATCACAGGTCAGCTCCCACAATGTGGTGAGACATACATGGGTGCAGTGCCGCAAGTGGTTTAATGACCTCCTGCAATCGGAAAGGGTGAGTACTATGTTGGCATGGGTCACTTAACACTGCAGTTAGGTTGACCCCCAACCCCTCAACCCTCAGAATTTTGTTTTTTTTATTCACTCATTTACAGCATGGAGGTTTCGCTGGCTGGGCCAGCATTTATTGCCCATCCCTAATTGCCCGTGAGAAGGTGGGGGTGAGCTGCCTTCTTGAACCGCTGCAGTCCATGTGGTGTAGGTACACCCACAGTGCTGTTGGGAATGGAGTTCCAGGATTTTGACCCAGTGGCAGTGAAGGAACAGCAATATATTTCCAAGTCAGGATGGTGAGTGACTTGCAGGGGACCTCCAGGTGATGGTGTTCTCAACTATTTGCTGCCCTTGTCCTTCTAGGTGGTAGTGGTTGTGGGTTTGGAAGGTCTTAGAGTGTCAGTGGCAAATGTCATGGGGGCAGCATCTGGGCAAGGGGTTGAGCCCTGGCTACTTGGAATGAGTATTTGCGGCTCTAGGGTCACGAATCGGATGAACCCTGCAAGGTTTTCCTCAGGTGGGGGTGGGAAGGCTACAATGGTAATGCAGGTACAGGGTGGACTAATCAATGCTCCTCTCTCGATAGAACCATAGAAAAGTTACAGCACAGAAGGAGGCCATTCAGCCCATCTTGTCCAAGGACATCCAGGTGCCCTTTCTAATCCCACCTTCCTGCACCCGCCCCATAGCCCTGCAGCTTACAGCACTTAAGGTGCAGATCCAGGTATTTTTAAAAGAGTTTAGAGTTTCTGCCTCTACCACCAAATTGGGCAGTGAATTCCAGATACCCACTACCCTCTGCATAGAAAAGTTCTTCGTCATGTCCCCCCTACACCTTCTGCCACTTATCTTGAATCTATGTCCCCTGGTTCTAGAATTCTCCATCAAGGGAAACAATTTTATCCTGTCCACTCTATCTATTCCCCTCATAATTTTGTGCACCTCAATCAAGTCACCTCTCAGCCTTCTTTGTTCATAGGAAAATAACCCCAACCTATCCAATCTCTCCTCATAGCTACACTTTTCTAACCCTGGCAACGTTCTTGTAAACCTCCTCTGCACTCTCTCCAGAGCTATTACGTCCTTCCTGTAATGTGGTGACCAGAACTGCACACAATACTCCAGTTGTGGCCTCACCAGTGTTTTATACAATTTCAACATTCTATCCTTACTTTTATATTCTACACCTCTGCCAATGAAGGACAGCATTCCATATGCCTTCTTTACAATCTTGTCTACTTGAACCGCTGCCTTCAGGGACCTGTGTACTTGTACGCCAAGATCTCTCACTTCATCTACCCCTCTTAGTATATTCCCATTTATTGTGTAATCCCTGTAACTGTTTGACCTCTCTAAATGTATGACCTCATACTTCTCTATGTTAAAATCCATCTGCCACTTTACTGCCCACTCCACCAACCCATCTATATCGTTTTAGAGATTATGGCTATCCTCTATACTATCCACTACTCTTTGTGTCATCTGCAAATTTCCCAATCACGGCCCCAACATTCACGTCCAAATCGTTAATATATAACACCAACATCCTGTGGAACACCACTTGAGACAACTTTCCATTCGCAAGGGCATCCATCGACCATTACTCTTTGTTTCCTGTTACAAAGCCAACCTTTTGTCCAGTTTGCCTCATTACCCTGAATCCCACGGGCTTTCACTTTCCTGACCAATCTGCCATGTGGGACCTCTCAAATGCCTTGCTAAAATCCATGTACACAACATCCACTACACTACCTTCATCAACCCTCTTGTCACTTCCTCAAAGAATTCAATCAAATTTGTGAGGCAAGACCTTCCTTTAACAAATCCTGCTGACCATCCGTGACTAGTGCATGCCTTTGCCACATGACAGTTAATCCTATCTCTCAGGATTGATTCTACTAATTGGCTCACCACCGATGTAAGACTAACTGGCCTATAATTGTTGGGCATTTCCTTTGATTTCTTTTCAAACAATGGAACTACGTTTGCATTTCTCCAGTCCTCTGGTACTTCCCCTGTATCTAGTGTAGATTGGAAAATCATCTTCAGAGCATCTGCTATCTCCTCCCTGACTTCCTTCAGCAGCCTCGGAAACAATCCATCTGGCCCTGGTGAGTTATCAACTTTCAAGGATTTCAACCCTTCGAGTACTTCCTCTCTCTTTATGACTATCCTGCCCAATATCTCACAGTGTTCCTCCTGGACTACTATATCTACATCCTCCCTTTCCTTTGTAAACATGGAGACAAAATATTCATTCAAAACCCTTCCCAAAACCTCTGCATCTACACACATGTTTTCATCTTCATCTCTGATAGGTCCCACTTTTTCCTTAACTAACTTTTTAGCATTAACATATTGGTAAAACATCTTTGGGTTATCTTTAACTTTACTTGCTAATCTTTTTGCATGCCCTCTCTTTGATTTCCTTATTTACTTCGTCCCTGCACTTCCTATATTTGTCTAGGCTATCTGCAGTGCTTAGTTCTTTGTGCCTATCATACGCTTTCTTTTTCTGTTTGATCTTCCCCCGTATTCCTCAACAACCAGGGAGGTCTAGATTTGGCAGTACCATTCTTATTTTTGTAGGGAACATGTTTACTTTGTACAATTAGGATCTCGCTTTTTTGTGCTTCCCACTGGTTTTCCACTGTTTTATCCTCCAGCAGTGCTGTCCAGTCCACCTCAGCCAAGTCCCTTCTCATTTCTGCAAAATTTCAGGAGAAGACAGCACACAAGAATGTTGAGAGGCTGCGGACTGGCGGAGGGCAGCCCCGTCTTTGGTCCTCACCAGATACAAGCAGGAGGCACTGGAGCTGGAGAGGCGCCTTGCGCCTATATCAACCAGTCGCAGTGAGGTTGAGGTGCCACAAGGAGGTAAGAGTGTCATGCACTGAAGTCACAATGTCTGTCATTGCAACCATTCCACTGTTGACTGTATATTGATTTCAGCCTCCAACATGGAATCCCTACTGATGACAGAAAGACAAGGGCATCCTGATCCGGGTGCCAGGCATACATAATAACAGCGTAACTACTTCAACTAATCAAACATACTTGTTCTTCCTTTCAGGCTCACTAGGGCATGCCCGGACTCAGGAGCCTGAGGGACTGCCACTGACCCCTGAGGGCACAGATGATATGAATGCACCAGCGTCACACCCTCTCAGCCAGGCAGGCACCAGCACAGACACCAGCACCTCAGTGGAAATAAGATCGTCACAAGATGCAGGGACCAAGCTCCAGAGGGAACTTTAAATAAATGTACACCCGGGTCTTATGTCCTTAACCATCGCCCTCAGCCTTCATGGGGAGGGAAGAATCAGGCCTTGCCGACTGGGCCTCTATGAATACGGACTTAATGCAATCACCCTGCACCAAGGCCTAGGTCAAGTGCTGCAAGGTAGCCGTCAATGTGATATTTTCCAATGGCACAGCCCTTCCCTTTTTCCCCTTCCCCTGCCCCCAGGCAGCATTGAAACTGCAGGCCCAGCCGATGCCCGCCACTTCTTCTCCAGGGATATAGGGGGTGGGGAGGCTCTCAATTAAAAACGCAGAGGGAGAGAAAATAAATGGCTGGTGTGGGCACCACTTCCCCAATTGCCTTCTGGATTTGAGAGCCATAATAGGTGTGCCAGGCGGGTGTGTTCTAGTTGAAAGTAATCTCCTCAAAAACATTACCTGTGTAAATTCGACATTTTGCCTATAAACATTGGTCCTAAAAATTTGACATTTACACAAGTATATGTGGTAATAGTACCATTCTAACTATTTTCTGTGTAAAACATTTGCATAAGGTAACAAATCTCAACTTCACAAGCCTGTAAATTGAATGTGCCACTATTGTGCAGATACTGAAATGAAGCTGCGTAGTCCAAAGCAGTAGAATATTTTTTATCCTGAGTACCATAGCATGATCGCAGATTAAACAAATGATACACATACGGCATTGCCATTGACCAGCAACAGAAATGGATGAGCCATATAAATATTGTGGCTACAAGAGCAGGTCAGAGGCTAGGAATCCTGCAGCGTGTAACTCATCTCCCAACTCCCCAAAACCTGTCTACCATCTACAAGGCACAAGTCAGGAGTGTGATGGAATACTCCCCACTTATCTGAATGAGTGCAGCTCCGACAACACTCAAGAAGCTTGACACCGTCCAGGACAAAACAGTCCACTTGATTGTTTGTAGATGTGGTGCCATTCACTCCCTCCACCACTGACGCACAGTGGCAGCAATGTGTACCATCTACAAGATGCACTGCAGGAATTCACCAAGGATCCTTAGACAGCACCTTCCAAACCCATGACCGCTACTATCTAGAAGGACAAGGGCAGCAGACAGATGGGAACACCACCTGGGAGCTCCCTCCAAGCCGCTTACCATCCTGACTTGGAAACATATCACTGTTCCTTCACTGTCGCTAGGTCAAAATCCTGGAACTCCCTTCCTAACAGCACTGTGGGTGTACCTACACCACATGACTGCAGCGGTTCAAGAAGGCGGCTCACCACCACCTTCTCAAGGGCAACTAAGGATGGACAATAAATGCTGGCCTAGCCAACTAAGCCCACATCCTGTGACATAGTGGTATTGTCACTGGACAGGTATTGCTAAGACCCAGGGTAATGCTCTGGGGTTCAAATCCCACCATGGCAGATGGTGAAATTTGCATTCAATAGAAAAAATCTGGAATTAAAGGTCTGATGATGACCATGAAACCATTGTCAATTGGCATAAAAACCCATCAGGGTTTCACTAATGTCCTTTAGGGAAGGAAATCTGCCGTGCTCCCTCAGTGGGGTCCTCATCTGGCCTGCATGTGACTCCAGACCCACAGCAATGTGGTTGATTCTTAAATGCCCTCTGAACAAGGGCAATTAGGGGTGGGCAATAAATGCTGACTGAGCTAGTGACACTCACACCCCATGAACGAATAAAATGTTAAAAAAATAATGGCCTAAATTCCAGCCAAGATCCACATTCAACATTGGCACATTCAGGCTCATCCAGCCAATCCTAGCTAATCTCACTATTTGGCAAAGGGAGAAGCACAAGCCAGAATTCCCTTCCTTCCTTTCTTTTTGTAGTTTAAACATGGCGGCTGGCATGGATACCTGCCTTTCAGATATTTGTATTGCAGCTCACTCAAAAGCAAACACAGTGGGCAAGGGAGATAAGATAGGAGAAAAAAATTAAAAACAAAATACATGTTGTGTTGCAACTATCATTTTGGTATTCCTAGATCAGAATCAGGCTTTTCCTATACACTCCAAAGCTTTCCTCTGTATTTTTCTTGCAGCTCCTTCATTTTCCTGTGTATTTCCTGTAAACGCCCATAAATGAAAGCACACCAAGGAGTCCGGAAACTCAGAAATTGCTTTGCTCTTTGTTTCCCTCATCTATTTCTTTACTGTGGAGCAATCAGGCTGAGGAGATATTATTTCAGCAGCACAAACCGCTCACAGAATAATATAAAAGTTTGGAAATACAAGTGCACTATTTTGAAGTCACTGGAAAAAAACATTTAATAATTATTGAAATGTAACAAAACTGAAGGAAAGAAATTGATTGGAGGAGAGGATAATATGTTCCTGGCTGCCAATCAATGATCAGGGGATTCAAAAGTAACTGTTTGGAAAACACTAAAGGGAAGCAGAAGAGGAAAAGGATCTAGCCAGCAATGCGTCCTGCAGAAATTATGACATTTCAAAAAAAGCTAGTCAAAGAAAAAAGCAAGGAGCTAAAGAAATTACATGACATGTAGGATTTAAGCAGGTCATATAGCAAGGGCTGACTTGCCATTTGGAACTCTCCATCTTACTTAAGGGATGGGTGACATTGAAGGGCAACTGAAGAAAGCTGAAGCAGCGTTATTAATGCCAGTCATTTCCACAGATGAGGACAAATTGTTGGCTGATTTAAAAGAAATAATGTTCTTTGTCTTGTACTGTAAAGACATCCACTATAATGTTCAGAAGAGTTGACTAAGGTTTGAAGAGATGGAAATACAGTTTCAGAATGACAAAATCACCAATCTGAAAATCAAGCCTCAGGCCATAGGAAATTATTAAAATACAAATAGTTATAAAAACATGAACAATAACAGTGCAACTGGTTTGCTGCAGAAATTTAAAAAAAGATTTGACCATATGTGGAGATCCATCTATACTTAAATCACACGGAAAATATAGAAGAATAGCTGGGCTGGAATCATCCCAGATTTGCACTAAGTGCAGTAGCCGGTGGGTTAAACGATGTTTTACCCTCCGGCTGCAAAGGCGGCTTTTCACACTGTATCATCGCAAACCCACCACATTAATTACACATTCCCGGGAAACACATCATTTCCAGGGTGGGCGGGCTCTAATTTTCCCGCCACGCCATCACCTCGCTGTTTCATCACACCAGGCCCATATTTAAAGTCCAGCTGTGCACACACATCTCAATGCTTCCAGCCCACTAATGCTGCACAGAAGACATGGCCCCAAAAGGCAAGAAGACTGCAGCCCCCAGATTTAGTTACGCACCCCTTGAGCGCCTTTTGAACGCTTTGGAGGCTCATCATGATGTCCACTACGCCTGCTCTGGCCACAGGATGGGCAGCTGCATCACCGATCCAGCATGGCAGGCAGTGGCAGTGGTGGTCAGCTCCAATGCCTTGCAGAAGAGGACAGCCACCCAGTGACACTACAGGACTCATCCGTTCTGCCAGGGTAACTCACTCATCTCATCACTCTCAACTCACACACTCACAACCCCATCACACATCCACAGGGACCTCACACCACTAACTCTCACACACGCCCTCACATCATACCCTCTCAAGCTCGTGTCCTCATCCTGTCCATGGCTCCGCTCACCACACAAACATTCCAGGCAGTGCCATGTGTCCTGCTCACACTCTCTCCATCTGTTTTCAGGCAGGGGAAGCCTGCTCACATCATTAGGGAGGGGTCCCAGACCTGGGGTGGAGTGGCCCAGATTAGGCTCCTCACTCACTTTGAGGAGTGTGCCATCACACTGACTAGTGAGAACATGGATTGTGCCTGCAGTGACGGTGGGATCGGCGGCAAATACCCATGTAAGGATCCTGCACCACATCGTCCCTCTCTCAATGCGACTGAGTGTTCTCTCTCCTGTTTTTGACTCTGCTGCCATGCACTAATTATCTCTATGTTGATTCACAGGGAGCTCTGCCAAGTGACCGACACTCCCAGCCAGCCAGTTCCTCAGATCCATCCATGTCCTCACCTCCAGGACATTGAAGAGCTAGAAATAAGCAGCCTGGATGACCGGTCACATCGTTTACCCACACCATCCACTTGGGCATGGACACACACCTTGGTGGGACCTAGATCTAGAGCAGGCTCAGGTTCACAATCTGGTAGTCACTGCATGGACACACATCCACAGCAGAAGGAGGCAGGCTCAGCCGAGCTTCCCAGCACTCAGAGGATGGCTGGGGAAGAGGCATCTATGAGGTCTGAGTCAGATGACGAACCTCTGGATTTGGCCTCCCAACTAATCATGGAGAGTCAGCAGAAGACAGGGGAGCATCATGCAGAGCTGTTGGAAGCCCTTAAAAGAGTGGCTCGTGAGTCAGAGGAGTGCATCTGCCTGTTCTCTGATGAAGTGGTGACCACATGTGCACTTATGGAGGTCTCATGGGGAGGATGGTGGACGCCATGGAGACCCTGGTCCAGTAAACGTGGAGATGTGCACAGACCTGCACTCCATCGCGGGAGGCATGGGTGAGTTCCTCCAGTGGCAACGTGAAGGGGAAATGGGACACCTCAACATCCCTCCAGGTGCTCCTTCCCCTCAACTGGTCAGGCCGGGGTGCTTGAGCACCCGTAGGGAGGAGGAGTGGCAGCTTGACATCCCTGGGTCATCCGCTTGGGAATCTCAGATGCTGTCCATTCCCTCCAATGTCCCTTTGCTTGTGAGCCCCTCACCCTCGTCCTCTGTCACCACAGAGGGAGAAGCTGGCCCACGAGTGATTCTGGAGGGAGAAGCATGTGAGTGGCAGGGCCTTTCAGAGCCTCTTGCAAGCACTCACCCATGTACGTGGATCCTATCCGTATTGCACTCATCTCAGTGTCCTGAGCATTTTCAATGCTGCCTACTGGGGTTCTCTTTCAGTTGTCCATCTGAGCTGACCTGCATCTCCACCCACCCATTGTTCTCACTCCCATGCAGCACCTTATCTTGCCCATCACAACTCTCATTTCACTTTTAATTTGGACAGCATGGTGCTAATTTGGTTTTACTTTTGCTCCCCCATCCTTTACCCCCCCCCCACCCCCCCAAGTCACCCATTTCCTTTCTCCCATCACAGTTGACCCCCCCGGCATCACCTTTCACCTCCCCTCCATGACCTAAGAGCCACAACTCTTTTCCATCAGGGATGTCTTGGTGAACACACATGTTCCCTTCCTTCC